>NW_027472769.1:0-316579 GCF_030347505.1 Rhynchophorus ferrugineus | reverse complement strand
TTACAATTTGGGCCCAAGTTAGAAGCAGAGCCTAAGGTGTAAATTATCGATAGTCCATATCTCGGAAACTATAAGAGATAATGCAATTTGGCAACCGGCAATGTTATTAGCATGCCGAATATTACTTGGAATGTGAATTGGAACGAAATCGCCAATAGATAAGACCATTTTACAATTTGAGCCCAAGTTAGAAGCAGAGCCTAAGGTGTAAATTATCGATAGTCCATATCTCGGAAACTATAAGAGATAATACAATTTGGCAACCGGCAATGTAATTAGCATGCCGAATATTACTTGGAATGTGAATTGGAACGAAATCGCCAATAGATAAGACCATTTTACAATTTGGGCCCAAGTTAGAAGCAGAGCCTAAGGTGTAAATTATTGATAGTCCATATCTCGGAAACTATAAGAGATAATGCAATTTCGCAACCGGCAATGTAATTAGCATGCCGAATATTACTTGGAGTGTGAATTGGAACGAAATCGCCAATAGGTAAGACCATTTTACAATTTGGGCCCAAGTTAGAAGCAGAGCCTAAGGTGTAAATTATCGATAGTCCATATCTCGGAAACTATAAGAGATAATGCAATTTGGCAACCGGCAATGTAATTAGCATGCCGAATATTACTTGGAATGTGAATTGGAACGAAATCGCCAATAGATAAGGCCATTTTACAATTTGGGCCCAAGTTAGAAGCAGGGCCTAAGGCGTAAATTATCGATAGTCCATATCTCGGAAACTATAAGAGATAATGCAATTTGGCAACCGGCAATGTAATTAGCATGCCGAATATTACTTGGAATGTGAATTGGAACAAAATCGCCAATAGATAAGACCATTTTACAATTTGGGCCCAAGTTAGAAGCAGAGCCTAAGGTGTAAATTATCGATAGTCCATATCTCGGAAACTATAAGAGATAATGCAATTTGGCAACCGGCAATGTAATTAGCATGCCGAATATTACTTGGAATGTGAATTGGAACGAAATCGCCAATAGATAAGACCATTTTACAATTTGGGCCCAAGTTAGAAGCAGAGCCTAAGGTGTAAATTATCGATAGTCCATATCTCGGAAACTATAAGAGATAATGCAATTTGGCAACCGGCAATGTAATTAGCATGCCGAATATTACTTGGAATGTGAATTGGAACGAAATCGCCAAAAGATAAGACCATTTTACAATTTGGGCCCAAGTTAGAAGCAGAGCCTATGGTGTAAATTATCGATAGTCCATATCTCGGAAACTATAAGAGATAATGCAATTTGGCAACCGGCAATGTAATTAGCATGCCGAATATTACTTGGAATGTGAATTGGAACGAAATCGCCAATAGATAAGACCATTTTACAATTTGGGCCCAAGTTAGAAGCAGAGCCTAAGGTGTAAATTATCGATAGTCCATATCTCGGAAACTATAAGAGATAATGCAATTTGGCAACCGGCAATGTAATTAGCATGCCGAATATTACTTGGAATGTGAATTGCAACGAAATCGCCAATAGATAAGACCATTTTACAATTTGGGCCCAAGTTAGAAGCAGAGCCTAAGGTGTAAATTATCGATAGTCCATATCTCGGAAACTATAAGAGATAATGCAATTTAGCAACCGGCAATGTAATTAGCATGCCGAATATTACTTGGAATGTTAATTGGAACGAAATCGCCAATAGATAAGACCATTTTACAATTTGGGCCCAAGTTAGAAGCAGAGCCTAAGGTGTAAATTATTGATAGTCCATATCTCGGAAACTATAAGAGATAATGCAATTTCGCAACCGGCAATGTAATTAGCATGCCGAATATCACTTGGAATGTGAATGGGCACGAAATCGCCAATAGATAAGACCATTTTACAATTTGGGCCCAAGTTAGAAGCAGAGCCTAAGGTGTAAATTATCGATAGTCCATATCTCGGAAACTATAAGAGATAATGCAATTTGGCAACCGACAATGTAATTAGCATGCCGAATATTACTTGGAATGTGAATTGGAACGAAATCGCCAATACGTAAGACCATTTTACAATTTGGGCCCAAGTTAGAAGCAGAGCCTAAGGTGTAAATTATCGATAGTCCATATCTCGGAAACTATAAGAGATAATTCAATTTGGCAACCGGCAATGTAATTAGCATGCCGGATATTACTTGGAATGTGAATTGGAACGAAATCGCCAATAGATAAGACCATTTTACAATTCGGGCCCAAGTTAGAAGCAGAGCCTAAAGTGTAAATTACCGATAGTCCATATCTCGGAAACTATAAGAGATAATGCAATTTGGCAACCGGCAATGTAATTAGCATGCCGAATATTACTTGGAATGTGAATTGGAACGAAATCGCCAATAGATAAGACGATTTTACAATTTGGGCCCAAGTTAGAAGCAGAGCCTAAGGTGTAAATTATCGATAGTCCATATCTCGGAAACTATAAGAGATAATGCAATTTGGCAACCGGCAATGTAATTAGCATGCCGAATATTACTTGGAATATGAATTGGAACGAAATCGCCAATAGAGAAGACCATTTTACAATTTGGGCCCAAGTTAGAAGCAGAGCCTAAGGTGTAAATTATCGATAGTCCATATCTCGGAAACTATAAGAGATAATGCAATTTGGCAACCGGCAATGTAATTAGCATGCCGAATATTACTTGGAATGTGAATTGGAACGAAATCGCCAATAGAGAAGACCATTTTACAATTTGGGCCCAAGTTAGAAGCAGAGCCTAAGGTGTAAATTATCGATAGTCCATATCTCGGAAACTATAAGAGATAATGCAATTTGGCAACCGGCAATGTAATTAGCATGCCGAATATTACTTGGAATGTGAATTGGAACGAAATCGCCAATAGATAAGACCATTTTACAATTTGGGCCCAAGTTAGAAGCAGAGCCTAAGGTGTAAATTATCGATAGTCCATATCTCGGAAACTATAAGAGATAATGCAATTTGGCAACCGGCAATGTAATTAGCATGCCGAATATTACTTGGAATGTGAATTGGAACGAAATCGCCAATAGAGAAGACCATTTTACAATTTGGGCCCAAGTTAGAAGCAGAGCCTAAGGTGTAAATTATCGATAGTCCATATCTCGGAAACTATAAGAGATAATGCAATTTGGCAACCGGCAATGTAATTAGCATGCCGAATATTACTTGGAATGTGAATTGGAACGAAATCGCCAATAGATAAGACCATTTTACAATTTGGGCCCAAGTTAGAAGCAGAGCCTAAGGTGTAAATTATCGATAGTCCATATCTCGGAAACTATAAGAGATAATGCAATTTGGCAACCGGCAATGTAATTAGCATGCCGAATATTACTTGGAATGTGAATTGGAACGAAATCGCCAATAGATAAGACCATTTTACAATTTGGGCCCAAGTTAGAAGCAGAGCCTAAGGTGTAAATTATCGATAGTCCATATCTCGGAAACTATAAGAGATAATGGAATTTGGCAACCGGCAATGTAATTAGCATGCCGAATATTACTTGGAATGTGAATTGGAACGAAATCGCCAATAGATAAGACTATTTTACAATTTGGGCCCAAGTTAGAAGCAGAGCCTAAGGTGTAAATTATTGATAGTCCATATCTCGGAAACTATAAGAGATAATGCAATTTCGCAACCGACAATGTAATTAGCATGCCGAATATCACTTGGAATGTGAATTGGGACGAAATCGCCAATAGATAAGACCATTTTACAATTTGGGCCCAAGTTAGAAGCAGAGCCTAAGGTGTAAATTATCGATAGTCCATATCTCGGAAACTATAAGAGATAATGCAATTTGGCAACCGGCAATGTAATTAGCATGCCGAATATTACTTGGAATGTGAATTGGAACGAAATCGCCAATAGATAAGACCATTTTACAATTTGAGCCCAAGTTAGAAGCAGAGCCTAAGGTGTAAATTATCGATAGTCCATATCTCGGAAACTATAAGAGATAATGCAATTTGGCAACCGGCAATGTAATTAGCATGCCGAATATTACTTGGAATGTGAATTGGAACGAAATCGCCAATAGATAAGACCATTTTACAATTTGGGCCCAAGTTAGAAGCAGAGCCTAAGGTGTAAATTATTGATAGTCCATATCTCGGAAACTATAAGAGATAATGCAATTTCGCAACCGGCAATGTAATTAGCATGCCGAATATTACTTGGAGTGTGAATTGGAACGAAATCGCCAATAGGTAAGACCATTTTACAATTTGGGCCCAAGTTAGAAGCAGAGCCTAAGGTGTAAATTATCGATAGTCCATATCTCGGAAACTATAAGAGATAATGCAATTTGGCAACCGGCAATGTAATTAGCATGCCGAATATTACTTGGAATGTGAATTGGAACGAAATCGCCAATAGATAAGACCATTTTACAATTTGGGCCCAAGTTAGAAGCAGAGCCTAAGGTGTAAATTATCGATAGTCCATATCTCGGAAACTATAAGAGATAATGCAATTTGGCAACCGGAAATGTAATTAGCATGCCGAATATTACTTGGAATGTGAATTGGAACGAAATCGCCAATAGATAAGGCCATTTTACAATTTGGGCCCAAGTTAGAAGCAGAGCCTAAGGTGTAAATTATCGATAGTCCATATCTCGGAAACTATAAGAGATAATGCAATTTGGCAACCGGCAATGTAATTAGCATGCCGAATATTACTTGGAATGTGAATTGGAACGAAATCGCCAATAGATAAGACCATTTTACAATTTGGGCCCAAGTTAGAAGCAGAGCCTAAGGTGTAAATTATCGATAGTCCATATCTCGGAAACTATAAGAGATAATGCAATTTGGCAACCGGCAATGTAATTAGCATGCCGAATATTACTTGGAATGTGAATTGGAACGAAATCGCCAATAGATAAGACCATTTTACAATTTGGGCCCAAGTTAGAAGCAGAGCCTAAGGTGTAAATTATCGATAGTCCATATCTCGGAAACTATAAGAGATAATGCAATTTGGCAACCGGCAATGTAATTAGCATGCCGAATATTACTTGGAATGTGAATTGGAACGAAATCGCCAATAGATAAGACCATTTTACAATTTGGGCCCACGTTAGAAGCAGAGCCTAAGGTGTAAATTATCGATAGTCCATATCTCGGAAACTATAAGAGATAATTCAATTTGGCAACCGGCAATGTAATTAGCATGCCGGATATTACTTGGAATGTGAATTGGAACGAAATCGCCAATAGATAAGACCATTTTACAATTCGGGCCCAAGTTGGAAGCAGAGCCTAAAGTGTAAATTACCGATAGTCCATATCTCGGAAACTATAAGAGATAATGCAATTTGGCAACCGGCAATGTAATTAGCATGCCGAATATTACTTGGAATGTGAATTGGAACGAAATCGCCAATAGATAAGACGATTTTACAATTTGGGCCCAAGTTAGAAGCAGAGCCTAAGGTGTAAATTATCGATAGTCCATATCTCGGAAACTATAAGAGATAATGCAATTTGGCAACCGGCAATGTAATTAGCATGCCGAATATTACTTGGAATATGAATTGGAACGAAATCGCCAATAGAGAAGACCATTTTACAATTTGGGCCCAAGTTAGAAGCAGAGCCTAAGGTGTAAATTATCGATAGTCCATATCTCGGAAACTATAAGAGATAATGCAATTTGGCAACCGGCAATGTAATTAGCATGCCGAATATTACTTGGAATGTGAATTGGAACGAAATCGCCAATAGAGAAGACCATTTTACAATTTGGGCCCAAGTTAGAAGCAGAGCCTAAGGTGTAAATTATCGATAGTCCATATCTCGGAAACTATAAGAGATAATGCAATTTGGCAACCGGCAATGTAATTAGCATGCCGAATATTACTTGGAATGTGAATTGGAACGAAATCGCCAATAGATAAGACCATTTTACAATTTGGGCCCAAGTTAGAAGCAGAGCCTAAGGTGTAAATTATCGATAGTCCATATCTCGGAAACTATAAGAGATAATGCAATTTGGCAACCGGCAATGTAATTAGCATGCCGAATATTACTTGGAATGTGAATTGGAACGAAATCGCCAATAGAGAAGACCATTTTACAATTTGGGCCCAAGTTAGAAGCAGAGCCTAAGGTGTAAATTATCGATAGTCCATATCTCGGAAACTATAAGAGATAATGCAATTTGGCAACCGGCAATGTAATTAGCATGCCGAATATTACTTGGAATGTGAATTGGAACGAAATCGCCAATAGATAAGACCATTTTACAATTTGGGCCCAAGTTAGAAGCAGAGCCTAAGGTGTAAATTATCGATAGTCCATATCTCGGAAACTATAAGAGATAATGCAATTTGGCAACCGGCAATGTAATTAGCATGCCGAATATTACTTGGAATGTGAATTGGAACGAAATCGCCAATAGATAAGACCATTTTACAATTTGGGCCCAAGTTAGAAGCAGAGCCTAAGGTGTAAATTATCGATAGTCCATATCTCGGAAACTATAAGAGATAATGGAATTTGGCAACCGGCAATGTAATTAGCATGCCGAATATTACTTGGAATGTGAATTGGAACGAAATCGCCAATAGATAAGACTATTTTACAATTTGGGCCCAAGTTAGAAGCAGAGCCTAAGGTGTAAATTATTGATAGTCCATATCTCGGAAACTATAAGGGATAATGCAATTTCGCAACCGACAATGTAATTAGCATGCCGAATATTACTTGGAATGTGAATTGGGACGAAATCGCCAATAGATAAGACCATTTTACAATTTGGGCCCAAGTTAGAAGCAGAGCCTAAGGTGTAAATTATCGATAGTCCATATCTCGGAAACTATAAGAGATAATGCAATTTGGCAACCGGCAATGTAATTAGCATGCCGAATATTACTTGGAATGTGAATTGGAACGAAATCGCCAATAGATAAGACCATTTTACAATTTGAGCCCAAGTTAGAAGCAGAGCCTAAGGTGTAAATTATCGATAGTCCATATCTCGGAAACTATAAGAGATAATGCAATTTGGCAACCGGCAATGTAATTAGCATGCCGAATATTACTTGGAATGTGAATTGGAACGAAATCGCTAATAGATAAGACCATTTTACAATTTGGGCCCAAGTTAGAAGCAGAGCCTAAGGTGTAAATTATTGATAGTCCATATCTCGGAAACTATAAGAGATAATGCAATTTCGCAACCGGCAATGTAATTAGCATGCCGAATATTACTTGGAGTGTGAATTGGAACGAAATCGCCAATAGGTAAGACCATTTTACAATTTGGGCCCAAGTTAGAAGCAGAGCCTAAGGTGTAAATTATCGATAGTCCATATCTCGGAAACTATAAGAGATAATGCAATTTGGCAACCGGCAATGTAATTAGCATGTCGAATATTACTTGGAATGTGAATTGGAACGAAATCGCCAATAGATAAGACCATTTTACAATTTGGGCCCAAGTTAGAAGCAGAGCCTAAGGTGTAAATTATCGATAGTCCATATCTCGGAAACTATAAGAGATAATGCAATTTGGCAACCGGCAATGTAATTAGCATGCCGAATATTACTTGGAATGTGAATTGGAACGAAATCGCCAATAGATAAGGCCATTTTACAATTTGGGCCCAAGTTAGAAGCAGAGCCTAAGGTGTAAATTATCGATAGTCCATATCTCGGAAACTATAAGAGATAATGGAATTTGGCAACCGGCAATGTAATTAGCATGCCGAATATTACTTGGAATGTGAATTGGAACGAAATCGCCAATAGATAAGACTATTTTACAATTTGGGCCCAAGTTAGAAGCAGAGCCTAAGGTGTAAATTATTGATAGTCCATATCTCGGAAACTATAAGAGATAATGCAATTTCGCAACCGACAATGTAATTAGCATGCCGAATATCACTTGGAATGTGAATTGGGACGAAATCGCCAATAGATAAGACCATTTTACAATTTGGGCCCAAGTTAGAAGCAGAGCCTAAGGTGTAAATTATCGATAGTCCATATCTCGGAAACTATAAGAGATAATGCAATTTGGCAACCGGCAATGTAATTAGCATGCCGAATATTACTTGGAATGTGAATTGGAACGAAATCGCCAATAGATAAGACCATTTTACAATTTGAGCCCAAGTTAGAAGCAGAGCCTAAGGTGTAAATTATCGATAGTCCATATCTCGGAAGCTATAAGAGATAATGCAATTTGGCAACCGGCAATGTAATTAGCATGCCGAATATTACTTGGAATGTGAATTGGAACGAAATCGCCAATAGATAAGACCATTTTACAATTTGGGCCCAAGTTAGAAGCAGAGCCTAAGGTGTAAATTATTGATAGTCCATATCTCGGAAACTATAAGAGATAATGCAATTTCGCAACCGGCAATGTAATTAGCATGCCGAATATTACTTGGAGTGTGAATTGGAACGAAATCGCCAATAGGTAAGACCATTTTACAATTTGGGCCCAAGTTAGAAGCAGAGCCTAAGGTGTAAATTATCGATAGTCCATATCTCGGAAACTATAAGAGATAATGCAATTTGGCAACCGGCAATGTAATTAGCATGCCGAATATTACTTGGAATGTGAATTGGAACGAAATCGCCAATAGATAAGACCATTTTACAATTTGGGCCCAAGTTAGAAGCAGAGCCTAAGGTGTAAATTATCGATAGTCCATATCTCGGAAACTATAAGAGATAATGCAATTTGGCAACCGGCAATGTAATTAGCATGCCGAATATTACTTGGAATGTGAATTGGAACGAAATCGCCAATAGATAAGGCCATTTTACAATTTGGGCCCAAGTTAGAAGCAGAGCCTAAGGTGTAAATTATCGATAGTCCATATCTCGGAAACTATAAGAGATAATGCAATTTGGCAACCGGCAATGTAATTAGCATGCCGAATATTACTTGGAATGTGAATTGGAACGAAATCGCCAATAGATAAGACCATTTTACAATTTGGGCCCAAGTTAGAAGCAGAGCCTAAGGTGTAAATTATCGATAGTCCATATCTCGGAAACTATAAGAGATAATGCAATTTGGCAACCGGCAATGTAATTAGCATGCCGAATATTACTTGGAATGTGAATTGGAACGAAATCGCCAATAGATAAGACCATTTTACAATTTGGGCCCAAGTTAGAAGCAGAGCCTAAGGTGTAAATTATCGATAGTCCATATCTCGGAAACTATAAGAGATAATGCAATTTGGCAACCGGCAATGTAATTAGCATGCCGAATATTACTTGGAATGTGAATTGGAACGAAATCGCCAATAGATAAGACCATTTTACAATTTGGGCCCACGTTAGAAGCAGAGCCTAAGGTGTAAATTATCGATAGTCCATATCTCGGAAACTATAAGAGATAATTCAATTTGGCAACCGGCAATGTAATTAGCATGCCGGATATTACTTGGAATGTGAATTGGAACGAAATCGCCAATAGATAAGACCATTTTACAATTCGGGCCCCAGTTAGAAGCAGAGCCTAAAGTGTAAATTACCGATAGTCCATATCTCGGAAACTATAAGAGATAATGCAATTTGGCAACCGGCAATGTAATTAGCATGCCGAATATTACTTGGAATGTGAATTGGAACGAAATCGCCAATAGATAAGACGATTTTACAATTTGGGCCCAAGTTAGAAGCAGAGCCTAAGGTGTAAATTATCGATAGTCCATATCTCGGAAACTATAAGAGATAATGCAATTTGGCAACCGGCAATGTAATTAGCATGCCGAATATTACTTGGAATATGAATTGGAACGAAATCGCCAATAGAGAAGACCATTTTACAATTTGGGCCCAAGTTAGAAGCAGAGCCTAAGGTGTAAATTATCGATAGTCCATATCTCGGAAACTATAAGAGATAATGCAATTTGGCAACCGGCAATGTAATTAGCATGCCGAATATTACTTGGAATGTGAATTGGAACGAAATCGCCAATAGAGAAGACCATTTTACAATTTGGGCCCAAGTTAGAAGCAGAGCCTAAGGTGTAAATTATCGATAGTCCATATCTCGGAAACTATAAGAGATAATGCAATTTGGCAACCGGCAATGTAATTAGCATGCCGAATATTACTTGGAATGTGAATTGGAACGAAATCGCCAATAGATAAGACCATTTTACAATTTGGGCCCAAGTTAGAAGCAGAGCCTAAGGTGTAAATTATCGATAGTCCATATCTCGGAAACTATAAGAGATAATGCAATTTGGCAACCGGCAATGTAATTAGCATGCCGAATATTACTTGGAATGTGAATTGGAACGAAATCGCCAATAGAGAAGACCATTTTACAATTTGGGCCCAAGTTAGAAGCAGAGCCTAAGGTGTAAATTATCGATAGTCCATATCTCGGAAACTATAAGAGATAATGCAATTTGGCAACCGGCAATGTAATTAGCATGCCGAATATTACTTGGAATGTGAATTGGAACGAAATCGCCAATAGATAAGACCATTTTACAATTTGGGCCCAAGTTAGAAGCAGAGCCTAAGGTGTAAATTATCGATAGTCCATATCTCGGAAACTATAAGAGATAATGCAATTTGGCAACCGGCAATGTAATTAGCATGCCGAATATTACTTGGAATGTGAATTGGAACGAAATCGCCAATAGATAAGACCATTTTACAATTTGGGCCCAAGTTAGAAGCAGAGCCTAAGGTGTAAATAATCGATAGTCCATATCTCGGAAACTATAAGAGATAATGGAATTTGGCAACCGGCAATGTAATTAGCATGCCGAATATTACTTGGAATGTGAATTGGAACGAAATCGCCAATAGATAAGACTATTTTACAATTTGGGCCCAAGTTAGAAGCAGAGCCTAAGGTGTAAATTATTGATAGTCCATATCTCGGAAACTATAAGAGATAATGCAATTTCGCAACCGACAATGTAATTAGCATGCCGAATATTACTTGGAATGTGAATTGGGACGAAATCGCCAATAGATAAGACCATTTTACAATTTGGGCCCAAGTTAGAAGCAGAGCCTAAGGTGTAAATTATCGATAGTCCATATCTCGGAAACTATAAGAGATAATGCAATTTGGCAACCGGCAATGTAATTAGCATGCCGAATATTACTTGGAATGTGAATTGGAACGAAATCGCCAATAGATAAGACCATTTTACAATTTGAGCCCAAGTTAGAAGCAGAGCCTAAGGTGTAAATTATCGATAGTCCATATCTCGGAAACTATAAGAGATAATGCAATTTGGCAACCGGCAATGTAATTAGCATGCCGAATATTACTTGGAATGTGAATTGGAACGAAATCGCTAATAGATAAGACCATTTTACAATTTGGGCCCAAGTTAGAAGCAGAGCCTAAGGTGTAAATTATTGATAGTCCATATCTCGGAAACTATAAGAGATAATGCAATTTCGCAACCGGCAATGTAATTAGCATGCCGAATATTACTTGGAGTGTGAATTGGAACGAAATCGCCAATAGGTAAGACCATTTTACAATTTGGGCCCAAGTTAGAAGCAGAGCCTAAGGTGTAAATTATCGATAGTCCATATCTCGGAAACTATAAGAGATAATGCAATTTGGCAACCGGCAATGTAATTAGCATGTCGAATATTACTTGGAATGTGAATTGGAACGAAATCGCCAATAGATAAGACCATTTTACAATTTGGGCCCAAGTTAGAAGCAGAGCCTAAGGTGTAAATTATCGATAGTCCATATCTCGGAAACTATAAGAGATAATGCAATTTGGCAACCGGCAATGTAATTAGCATGCCGAATATTACTTGGAATGTGAATTGGAACGAAATCGCCAATAGATAAGGCCATTTTACAATTTGGGCCCAAGTTAGAAGCAGAGCCTAAGGTGTAAATTATCGATAGTCCATATCTCGGAAACTATAAGAGATAATGCAATTTGGCAACCGGCAATGTAATTAGCATGCCGAATATTACTTGGAATGTGAATTGGAACGAAATCGCCAATAGATAAGACCATTTTACAATTTGGGCCCAAGTTAGAAGCAGAGCCTAAGGTGTAAATTATCGATAGTCCATATCTCGGAAACTATAAGAGATAATGGAATTTGGCAACCGGCAATGTAATTAGCATGCCGAATATTACTTGGAATGTGAATTGGAACGAAATCGCCAATAGATAAGACCATTTTACAATTTGGGCCCAAGTTAGAAGCAGAGCCTAAGGTGTAAATTATCGATAGTCCATATCTCGGAAACTACAAGAGATAATGCAATTTGGCAACCGGCAATGTAATTAGCATGCCGAATATTACTTGGAATGTGAATTGGAACGAAATCGCCAATAGATAAGACCATTTTACAATTTGGGCCCACGTTAGAAGCAGAGCCTAAGGTGTAAATTATCGATAGTCCATATCTCGGAAACTATAAGAGATAATGCAATTTGGCAACCGGCAATGTAACTAGCATGCCGAATATTATTTGGAATGTGAATTGGAACGAAATCGCCAATAGATAAGACCATTTTACAATTTGGGCCCAAGTTAGAAGCAGAGCCTAAGGTGTAAATTATTGATAGTCCCTATCTCATAAACTATAAGAGATAATGCAATTTGGCAACCGGCAATGTAATTAGCATGCCGAATATTACTTGGAATGTGAATTGGAACGAAATCGCCAATAGATAAGACCATTTTACAATTTGGGCCCAAGTTAGAAGCAGAGCCTAAGGTGTAAATTATCGATAGTCCATATCTCGGAAACTATAAGAGATAATGCAATTTGGCAACCGGCAATGTAATTAGCATGCCGAATATTACTTGGAATGTGAATTGGAACGAAATCGCCAATAGATAAGACCATTTTACAATTTGGGATCAAGTTAGAAGCAGAGCCTAAGGTGTAAATTATCGATAGTCCATATCTCGGAAACTATAAGAGATAATGCAATTTGGCAACCGGCAATGTAATTAGCATGCCGAATATTACTTGGAATGTGAATTGCAACAAAATCGCCAATAGATAAGACCATTTTACAATTTGGGCCCAAGTTAGAAGCAGAGCCTAAGGTGTAAATTATCGATAGTCCATATCTCGGAAACTATAAGAGATAATGCAATTTGGCAACCGGCAATGTAATTAGCATGCCGAATATTACTTGGAATGTTAATCGGAACGAAATCGCCGATAGATAAGACCATTTTACAATTTGGGCCCAAGTTAGAAGCAGAGCCTAAGGTGTAAATTATTGATAGTCCATATCTCGGAAACTATAAGAGATAATGCAATTTCGCAACCGGCAATGTAATTAGCATGCCGAATATCACTTGGAATGTGAATTGGGACGAAATCGCCAATAGATAAGACCATTTTACAATTTGGGCCCAAGTTAGAAGCAGAGCCTAAGGTGTAAATTATCGATAGTCCATATCTCGGAAACTATAAGAGATAATGCAATTTGGCAACCGGCAATGTAATTAGCATGCCGAATATTACTTGGAATGTGAATTGCAACGAAATCGCCAATAGATAAGACCATTTTACAATTTGGGCCCAAGTTAGAAGCAGAGCCTAAGGTGTAAATTATCGATAGTCCATATCTCGGAAACTATAAGAGATAATGCAATTTGGCAACCGGCAATGTAATTAGCATGCCGAATATTACTTGGAATGTGAATTGGAACGAAATCGCCAATAGATAAGACCATTTTACAATTTGGGCCCAAGTTAGAAGCAGAGCCTAAGGTGTAAATTATCGATAGTCCATATCTCGGAAACTATAAGAGATAATGCAATTTGGCAACCGGCAATGTAATTAGCATGCCGAATATTACTTGGAATGTGAATTGGAACGAAATCGCCAAAAGATAAGACCATTTTACAATTTGGGCCCAAGTTAGAAGCAGAGCCTATGGTGTAAATTATCGATAGTCCATATCTCGGAAACTATAAGAGATAATGCAATTTGGCAACCGGCAATGTAATTAGCATGCCGAATATTACTTGGAATGTGAATTGGAACGAAATCGCCAATAGATAAGACCATTTTACAATTTGGGCCCAAGTTAGAAGCAGAGCCTAAGGTGTAAATTATCGATAGTCCATATCTCGGAAACTATAAGAGATAATGCAATTTGGCAACCGGCAATGTAATTAGCATGCCGAATATTACTTGGAATGTGAATTGGAACGAAATCGGCAATAGATAAGACCATTTTACAATTTGGGCCCAAGTTAGAAGCAGAGCCTAAGGTGTAAATTATCGATAGTCCATATCTCGGAAACTATAAGAGATAATGCAATTTGGCAACCGGCAATGTAATTAGCATGCCGAATATTACTTGGAATGTGAATTGCAACGAAATCGCCAATAGATAAGACCATTTTACAATTTGGGCCCAAGTTAGAAGCAGAGCCTAAGGTGTAAATTATCGATAGTCCATATCTCGGAAACTATAAGAGATAATGCAATTTGGCAACCGGCAATGTAATTAGCATGCCGAATATTACTTGGAATGTTAATTGGAACGAAATCGCCAATAGATAAGACCATTTTACAATTTGGGCCCAAGTTAGAAGCAGAGCCTAAGGTGTAAATTATTGATAGTCCATATCTCGGAAACTATAAGAGATAATGCAATTTCGCAACCGGCAATGTAATTAGCATGCCGAATATCACTTGGAATGTGAATGGGCACGAAATCGCCAATAGATAAGACCATTTTACAATTTGGGCCCAAGTTAGAAGCAGAGCCTAAGGTGTAAATTATCGATAGTCCATATCTCGGAAACGCTAAGAGATAATGCAATTTGGCAACCGACAATGTAATTAGCATGCCGAATATTACTTGGAATGTGAATTGGAACGAAATCGCCAATACGTAAGACCATTTTACAATTTGGGCCCAAGTTAGAAGCAGAGCCTAAGGTGTAAATTATCGATAGTCCATATCTCGGAAACTATAAGAGATAATTCAATTTGGCAACCGGCAATGTAATTAGCATGCCGGATATTACTTGGAATGTGAATTGGAACGAAATCGCCAATAGATAAGACCATTTTACAATTCGGGCCCAAGTTAGAAGCAGAGCCTAAAGTGTAAATTACCGATAGTCCATATCTCGGAAACTATAAGAGATAATGCAATTTGGCAACCGGCAATGTAATTAGCATGCCGAATATTACTTGGAATGTGAATTGGAACGAAATCGCCAATAGATAAGACCATTTTACAATTTGGGCCCAAGTTAGAAGCAGAGCCTAAGGTGTAAATTATCGATAGTCCATATCTCGGAAACTATAAGAGATAATGCAATTTGGCAACCGGCAATGTAATTAGCATGCCGAATATTACTTGGAATGTGAATTGGAACGAAATCGCCAATAGATAAGACCATTTTACAATTTGGGCCCACGTTAGAAGCAGAGCCTAAGGTGTAAATTATCGATAGTCCATATCTCGGAAACTATAAGAGATAATTCAATTTGGCAACCGGCAATGTAATTAGCATGCCGGATATTACTTGGAATGTGAATTGGAACGAAATCGCCAATAGATAAGACCATTTTACAATTCGGGCCCAAGTTAGAAGCAGAGCCTAAAGTGTAAATTACCGATAGTCCATATCTCGGAAACTATAAGAGATAATGCAATTTGGCAACCGGCAATGTAATTAGCATGCCGAATATTACTTGGAATGTGAATTGGAACGAAATCGCCAATAGATAAGACGATTTTACAATTTGGGCCCAAGTTAGAAGCAGAGCCTAAGGTGTAAATTATCGATAGTCCATATCTCGGAAACTATAAGAGATAATGCAATTTGGCAACCGGCAATGTAATTAGCATGCCGAATATTACTTGGAATATGAATTGGAACGAAATCGCCAATAGAGAAGACCATTTTACAATTTGGGCCCAAGTTAGAAGCAGAGCCTAAGGTGTAAATTATCGATAGTCCATATCTCGGAAACTATAAGAGATAATGCAATTTGGCAACCGGCAATGTAATTAGCATGCCGAATATTACTTGGAATGTGAATTGGAACGAAATCGCCAATAGAGAAGACCATTTTACAATTTGGGCCCAAGTTAGAAGCAGAGCCTAAGGTGTAAATTATCGATAGTCCATATCTCGGAAACTATAAGAGATAATGCAATTTGGCAACCGGCAATGTAATTAGCATGCCGAATATTACTTGGAATGTGAATTGGAAGGAAATCGCCAATAGATAAGACCATTTTACAATTTGGGCCCAAGTTAGAAGCAGAGCCTAAGGTGTAAATTATCGATAGTCCATATCTCGGAAACTATAAGAGATAATGCAATTTGGCAACCGGCAATGTAATTAGCATGCCGAATATTACTTGGAATGTGAATTGGAACGAAATCGCCAATAGAGAAGACCATTTTACAATTTGGGCCCAAGTTAGAAGCAGAGCCTAAGGTGTAAATTATCGATAGTCCATATCTCGGAAACTATAAGAGATAATGCAATTTGGCAACCGGCAATGTAATTAGCATGCCGAATATTACTTGGAATGTGAATTGGAACGAAATCGCCAATAGATAAGACCATTTTACAATTTGGGCCCAAGTTAGAAGCAGAGCCTAAGGTGTAAATTATCGATAGTCCATATCTCGGAAACTATAAGAGATAATGCAATTTGGCAACCGGCAATGTAATTAGCATGCCGAATATTACTTGGAATGTGAATTGGAACGAAATCGCCAATAGATAAGACCATTTTACAATTTGGGCCCAAGTTAGAAGCAGAGCCTAAGGTGTAAATTATCGATAGTCCATATCTCGGAAACTATAAGAGATAATGGAATTTGGCAACCGGCAATGTAATTAGCATGCCGAATATTACTTGGAATGTGAATTGGAACGAAATCGGAAATAGATAAGACTATTTTACAATTTGGGCCCAAGTTAGAAGCAGAGCCTAAGGTGTAAATTATTGATAGTCCATATCTCGGAAACTATAAGAGATAATGCAATTTCGCAACCGACAATGTAATTAGCATGCCGAATATCACTTGGAATGTGAATTGGGACGAAATCGCCAATAGATAAGACCATTTTACAATTTGGGCCCAAGTTAGAAGCAGAGCCTAAGGTGTAAATTATCGATAGTCCATATCTCGGAAACTATAAGAGATAATGCAATTTGGCAACCGGCAATGTAATTAGCATGCCGAATATTACTTGGAATGTGAATTGGAACGAAATCGCCAATAGATAAGACCATTTTACAATTTGAGCCCAAGTTAGAAGCAGAGCCTAAGGTGTAAATTATCGATAGTCCATATCTCGGAAACTATAAGAGATAATGCAATTTGGCAACCGGCAATGTAATTAGCATGCCGAATATTACTTGGAATGTGAATTGGAACGAAATCGCTAATAGATAAGACCATTTTACAATTTGGGCCCAAGTTAGAAGCAGAGCCTAAGGTGTAAATTATTGATAGTCCATATCTCGGAAACTATAAGAGATAATGCAATTTCGCAACCGGCAATGTAATTAGCATGCCGAATATTACTTGGAGTGTGAATTGGAACGAAATCGCCAATAGGTAAGACCATTTTACAATTTGGGCCCAAGTTAGAAGCAGAGCCTAAGGTGTAAATTATCGATAGTCCATATCTCGGAAACTATAAGAGATAATGCAATTTGGCAACCGGCAATGTAATTAGCATGTCGAATATTACTTGGAATGTGAATTGGAACGAAATCGCCAATAGATAAGACCATTTTACAATTTGGGCCCAAGTTAGAAGCAGAGCCTAAGGTGTAAATTATCGATAGTCCATATCTCGGAAACTATAAGAGATAATGCAATTTGGCAACCGGCAATGTAATTAGCATGCCGAATATTACTTGGAATGTGAATTGGAACGAAATCGCCAATAGATAAGGCCATTTTACAATTTGGGCCCAAGTTAGAAGCAGAGCCTAAGGTGTAAATTATCGATAGTCCATATCTCGGAAACTATAAGAGATAATGCAATTTGGCAACCGGCAATGTAATTAGCATGCCGAATATTACTTGGAATGTGAATTGGAACGAAATCGCCAATAGATAAGACCATTTTACAATTTGGGCCCAAGTTAGAAGCAGAGCCTAAGGTGTAAATTATCGATAGTCCATATCTCGGAAACTATAAGAGATAATGCAATTTGGCAACCGGCAATGTAATTAGCATGCCGAATATTACTTGGAATGTGAATTGGAACGAAATCGCCAATAGATAAGACCATTTTACAATTTGGGCCCAAGTTAGAAGCAGAGCCTAAGGTGTAAATTATCGATAGTCCATATCTCGGAAACTACAAGAGATAATGCAATTTGGCAACCGGCAATGTAATTAGCATGCCGAATATTACTTGGAATGTGAATTGGAACGAAATCGCCAATAGATAAGACCATTTTACAATTTGGGCCCACGTTAGAAGCAGAGCCTAAGGTGTAAATTATCGATAGTCCATATCTCGGAAACTATAAGAGATAATGCAATTTGGCAACCGGCAATGTAACTAGCATGCCGAATATTATTTGGAATGTGAATTGGAACGAAATCGCCAATAGATAAGACCATTTTACAATTTGGGCCCAAGTTAGAAGCAGAGCCTAAGGTGTAAATTATTGATAGTCCCTATCTCATAAACTATAAGAGATAATGCAATTTGGCAACCGGCAATGTAATTAGCATGCCGAATATTACTTGGAATGTGAATTGGAACGAAATCGCCAATAGATAAGACCATTTTACAATTTGGGTCCAAGTTAGAAGCAGAGCCTAAGGTGTAAATTATCGATAGTCCATATCTCGGAAACTATAAGAGATAATGCAATTTGGCAACCGGCAATGTAATTAGCATGCCGAATATTACTTGGAATGTGAATTGGAACGAAATCGCCAATAGATAAGACCATTTTACAATTTGGGCCCAAGTTAGAAGCAGAGCCTAAGGTGTAAATTATCGATAGTCCATATCTCGGAAACTATAAGAGATAATGCAATTTGGCAACCGGCAATGTAATTAGCATGCCGAATATTACTTGGAATGTGAATTGCAACAAAATCGCCAATAGATAAGACCATTTTACAATTTGGGCCCAAGTTAGAAGCAGAGCCTAAGGTGTAAATTATCGATAGTCCATATCTCGGAAACTATAAGAGATAATGCAATTTGGCAACCGGCAATGTAATTAGCATGCCGAATATTACTTGGAATGTTAATCGGAACGAAATCGCCGATAGATAAGACCATTTTACAATTTGGGCCCAAGTTAGAAGCAGAGCCTAAGGTGTAAATAATTGATAGTCCATATCTCGGAAACTATAAGAGATAATGCAATTTCGCAACCGGCAATGTAATTAGCATGCCGAATATCACTTGGAATGTGAATTGGGACGAAATCGCCAATAGATAAGACCATTTTACAATTTGGGCCCAAGTTAGAAGCAGAGCCTAAGGTGTAAATTATCGATAGTCCATATCTCGGAAACTATAAGAGATAATGCAATTTGGCAATCGGCAATGTAATTAGCATGCCGAATATTACTTGGAATGTGAATTGCAACGAAATCGCCAATAGATAAGACCATTTTACAATTTGGGCCCAAGTTAGAAGCAGAGCCTAAGGTGTAAATTATCGATAGTCCATATCTCGGAAACTATAAGAGATAATGCAATTTGGCAACCGGCAATGTAATTAGCATGCCGAATATTACTTGGAATGTGAATTGGAACGAAATCGCCAATAGATAAGACCATTTTACAATTTGGGCCCAAGTTAGAAGCAGAGCCTAAGGTGTAAATTATCGATAGTCCATATCTCGGAAACTATAAGAGATAATGCAATTTGGCAACCGGCAATGTAATTAGCATGCCGAATATTACTTGGAATGTGAATTGGAACGAAATCGCCAAAAGATAAGACCATTTTACAATTTGGGCCCAAGTTAGAAGCAGAGCCTATGGTGTAAATTATCGATAGTCCATATCTCGGAAACTATAAGAGATAATGCAATTTGGCAACCGGCAATGTAATTAGCATGCCGAATATTACTTGGAATGTGAATTGGAACGAAATCGCCAATAGATAAGACCATTTTACAATTTGGGCCCAAGTTAGAAGCAGAGCCTAAGGTGTAAATTATCGATAGTCCATATCTCGGAAACTATAAGAGATAATGCAATTTGGCAACCGGCAATGTAATTAGCATGCCGAATATTACTTGGAATGTGAATTGGAACGAAATCGGCAATAGATAAGACCATTTTACAATTTGGGCCCAAGTTAGAAGCAGAGCCTAAGGTGTAAATTATCGATAGTCCATATCTCGGAAACTATAAGAGATAATGCAATTTGGCAACCGGCAATGTAATTAGCATGCCGAATATTACTTGGAATGTGAATTGCAACGAAATCGCCAATAGATAAGACCATTTTACAATTTGGGCCCAAGTTAGAAGCAGAGCCTAAGGTGTAAATTATCGATAGTCCATATCTCGGAAACTATAAGAGATAATGCAATTTGGCAACCGGCAATGTAATTAGCATGCCGAATATTACTTGGAATGTTAATTGGAACGAAATCGCCAATAGATAAGACCATTTTACAATTTGGGCCCAAGTTAGAAGCAGAGCCTAAGGTGTAAATTATTGATAGTCCATATCTCGGAAACTATAAGAGATAATGCAATTTCGCAACCGGCAATGTAATTAGCATGCCGAATATCACTTGGAATGTGAATGGGCACGAAATCGCCAATAGATAAGACCATTTTACAATTTGGGCCCAAGTTAGAAGCAGAGCCTAAGGTGTAAATTATCGATAGTCCATATCTCGGAAACTATAAGAGATAATGCAATTTGGCAACCGACAATGTAATTAGCATGCCGAATATTACTTGGAATGTGAATTGGAACGAAATCGCCAATACGTAAGACCATTTTACAATTTGGGCCCAAGTTAGAAGCAGAGCCTAAGGTGTAAATTATCGATAGTCCATATCTCGGAAACTATAAGAGATAATTCAATTTGGCAACCGGCAATGTAATTAGCATGCCGGATATTACTTGGAATGTGAATTGGAACGAAATCGCCAATAGATAAGACCATTTTACAATTCGGGCCCAAGTTAGAAGCAGAGCCTAAAGTGTAAATTACCGATAGTCCATATCTCGGAAACTATAAGAGATAATGCAATTTGGCAACCGGCAATGTAATTAGCATGCCGAATATTACTTGGAATGTGAATTGGAACGAAATCGCCAATAGATAAGACGATTTTACAATTTGGGCCCAAGTTAGAAGCAGAGCCTAAGGTGTAAATTATCGATAGTCCATATCTCGGAAACTATAAGAGATAATGCAATTTGGCAACCGGCAATGTAATTAGCATGCCGAATATTACTTGGAATGTGAATTGGAACGAAATCGCCAATAGAGAAGACCATTTTACAATTTGGGCCCAAGTTAGAAGCAGAGCCTAAGGTGTAAATTATCGATAGTCCATATCTCGGAAACTATAAGAGATAATGCAATTTGGCAACCGGCAATGTAATTAGCATGCCGAATATTACTTGGAATGTGAATTGGAACGAAATCGCCAATAGATAAGACCATTTTACAATTTGGGCCCAAGTTAGAAGCAGAGCCTAAGGTGTAAATTATCGATAGTCCATATCTCGGAAACTATAAGAGATAATGCAATTTGGCAACCGGCAATGTAATTAGCATGCCGAATATTACTTGGAATGTGAATTGGAACTAAATCGCCAATAGAGAAGACCATTTTACAATTTGGGCCCAAGTTAGAAGCAGAGCCTAAGGTGTAAATTATCGATAGTCCATATCTCGGAAACTATAAGAGATAATGCAATTTGGCAACCGGCAATGTAATTAGCATGCCGAATATTACTTGGAATGTGAATTGGAACGAAATCGCCAATAGATAAGACCATTTTACAATTTGGGCCCAAGTTAGAAGCAGAGCCTAAGGTGTAAATTATCGATAGTCCATATCTCGGAAACTATAAGAGATAATGCAATTTGGCAACCGGCAATGTAATTAGCATGCCGAATATTACTTGGAATGTGAATTGGAACGAAATCGCCAATAGATAAGACTATTTTACAATTTGGGCCCAAGTTAGAAGCAGAGCCTAAGGTGTAAATTATTGATAGTCCATATCTCGGAAACTATAAGAGATAATGCAATTTCGCAACCGACAATGTAATTAGCATGCCGAATATCACTTGGAATGTGAATTGGGACGAAATCGCCAATAGATAAGACCATTTTACAATTTGGGCCCAAGTTAGAAGCAGAGCCTAAGGTGTAAATTATCGATAGTCCATATCTCGGAAACTATAAGAGATAATGCAATTTGGCAACCGGCAATGTAATTAGCATGCCGAATATTACTTGGAATGTGAATTGGAACGAAATCGCCAATAGATAAGACCATTTTACAATTTGGGCCCAAGTTAGAAGCAGAGCCTAAGGTGTAAATTATCGATAGTCCATATCTCGGAAACTATAAGAGATAATGCAATTTGGCAACCGGCAATGTAATTAGCATGCCGAATATTACTTGGAATGTGAATTGGAACGAAATCGCCAATAGATAAGACCATTTTACAATTTGGGCCCAAGTTAGAAGCAGAGCCTAAGGTGTAAATTATTGATAGTCCATATCTCGGAAACTATAAGAGATAATGCAATTTCGCAACCGGCAATGTAATTAGCATGCCGAATATTACTTGGAGTGTGAATTGGAACGAAATCGCCAATAGGTAAGACCATTTTACAATTTGGGCCCAAGTTAGAAGCAGAGCCTAAGGTGTAAATTATCGATAGTCCATATCTCGGAAACTATAAGAGATAATGCAATTTGGCAACCGGCAATGTAATTATCATGCCGAATATTACTTGGAATGTGAATTGGAACGAAATCGCCAATAGATAAGACCATTTTACAATTTGGGCCCAAGTTAGAAGCAGAGCCTAAGGTGTAAATTATCGATAGTCCATATCTCGGAAACTATAAGGGATAATGCAATTTGGCAACCGGCAATGTAATTAGCATGCCGAATATTACTTGGAATGTGAATTGGAACGAAATCGCCAATAGATAAGACCATTTTACAATTTGGGCCCAAGTTAGAAGCAGAGCCTAAGGTGTCAATTATCGATAGTCCATATCTCGGAAACTATAAGAGATAATGCAATTTGGCAAACGGCAATGTAATTAGCATGCCGAATATTACTTGGAATGTGAATTGCAACGAAATCGCCAATAGATAAGACCATTTTACAATTTGGGCCCAAGTTAGAAGCAGAGCCTAAGGTGTAAATTATCGATAGTCCATATCTCGGAAACTATAAGAGATAATGCAATTTGGCAACCGGCAATGTAATTAGCATGCCGAATATTACTTGGAATGTGAATTGCAACGAAATCGCCAATAGATAAGACCATTTTACAATTTGGGCCCAAGTTAGAAGCAGAGCCTGAGGTGTAAATTATCGATAGTCCATATCTCGGAAACTATAAGAGATAATGCAATTTGGCAACCGGCAATGTAATTAGCATGCCGAATATTACTTGGAATGTGAATTGGAACGAAATCGCCAATAGATAAGGCCATTTTACAATTTGGGCCCAAGTTAGAAGCAGAGCCTAAGGTGTAAATTATTGATAGTCAATATCTCGGAAACTATAAGAGATAATGCAATTTCGAAACCGGCAATGTAATTAGCATGCCGAATATCACTTGGAATGTGAATTGGGACGAAATCGCCAATAGATAAGACCATTTTACAATTTGGGCCCAAGTTAGAAGCAGAGCCTAAGGTGTAAATTATCGATAGTCCATATCTCGGAAACTATAAGAGATAATGCAATTTGGCAACCGGCAATGTAATTAGCATGCCGAATATTACTTGGAATGTGAATTGGAACGAAATCGCCAATAGATAAGACCATTTTACAATTTGGGCCCAAGTTAGAAGCAGAGCCTAAGGTGTAAATTATCGATAGTCCATATCTCGGAAACTATAAGAGATAATGCAATTTGGCAACCGGCAATGTAATTAGCATGCCGAATATTACTTGGAATGTGAATTGGAACGAAATCGCCAATAGATAAGACCATTTTACAATTTGGGCCCAAGTTAGAAGCAGAGCCTAAGGTGTAAATTATCGATAGTCCATATCTCGGAAACTATAAGAGATAATGCAATTTGGCAACCGGCAATGTAATTAGCATGCCGAATATTACTTGGAATGTGAATTGGAACGAAATCGCCAATAGGTAAGGCCATTTTACAATTTGGGCCCAAGTTAGAAGCAGAGCCTAAGGTCTAAATTATCGATAGTCCATATCTCGGAAACTATAAAGATAATTCAATTTGGCAAACGGCAATGTAATTAGCATGCCGAATATTACTTGGAATGTGAATTGGAACGAAATCGCCAATAGATAAGACCATTTTACAATTTGGGCCCAAGTTAGAAGCAGAGCCTATGGTGTAAATTATCGATAGTCCATATCTCGGAAACTATAAGAGATAATGCAATTTGGCAGCCGGCAATGTAATTAGCATGCCGAATATTACTTGAAATGTGAATTGGAATGAAATCGCCAATAGATAAGACCATTTTACAATTTGGGCTCAAGTTAGAAGCAGAGCCTAAGGTGTAAATTATCGATAGTCCCTATCTCGGAAACTATAAGAGATAATGCAATTTGGCAACCGGCAATGTAATTAGCATGCCGAATATTACTTGGAATGTGAATTGCAACGAAATCGCCAATAGATAAGACCATTTTACAATTTGGGCCCAAGTTAGAAGCAGAGCCTAAGGTGTAAATTATCGATAGTCCATATCTCGGAAACTATAAGAGATAATGCAATTTGGCAACCGGCAATGTAATTAGCATGCCGAATATTACTTGGAGTGTGAATTGGAACGAAATCGCCAATAGATAAGACCATTTTACAATTTGGGCCCAAGTTAGAAGCAGAGCCTAAGGTGTAAATTATCGATAGTCCATATCTCGGAAACTATAAGAGATAATGCAATTTGGCAACCGGCAATGTAATTAGCATGCCGAATATTACTTGGAATGTGAATTGGAACGAAATCGCCAATAGGTAAGACCATTTTACAATTTGGGCCCAAGTTAGAAGCAGAGCCTAAGGTGTAAATTATCGATAGTCCATATCTCGGAAACTATAAGAGATAATGCAATTTGGCAACCGGCAATGTAATTAGCATGCCGAATATTACTTGGAGTGTGAATTGGAACGAAATCGCCAATATATAAGACCATTTTACAATTTGGGCCCAAGTTAGAAGCAGAGCCTAAGGTGTAAATTATCGATAGTCCATATCTCGGAAACTATAAGAGATAATGCAATTTCGCAACCGGCAATGTAATTAGCATGCCAAATATTACTTGGAGTGTGAATTGGAACGAAATCGCCTATAGATAAGACCATTTTACAATTTGGGCCCAAGTTAGAAGCAGAGCCTAAGGTGTAAATTATCGATAGTCCATATCTCGGAAACTGTAAGAGATAATGCAATTTGGCAACCGGCAATGTAATTAGCATGCCGAATATTACTTGGAATGTGAATTGGAACGAAATCGCCAATAGATAAGACCATTTTACAATTTGGGCCCAAGTTAGAAGCAGAGCCTAAGGTGTAAATTATCGATAGTCCATATCTCGGAAACTATAAGGGATAATGCAATTTGGCAACCGGCAATGTAATTAGCATGCCGAATATTACTTGGAATGTGAATTGGAACGAAATCGCCAATAGATAAGAAAATTTTACAATTTGGGCCCAAGTTAGAAGCAGAGCCTAAGGTGTAAATTATCGATAGTCCATATCTCGGAAACTATAAGGGATAATGCAATTTGGCAACCGGCAATGTAATTAGCATGCCGAATATTACTTGGAATGTGAATTGGAACGAAATCGCCAATAGATAAGACCATTTTACAATTTGGGCCCAAGTTAGAAGCAGAGCCTAAGGTGTCAATTATCGATAGTCCATATCTCGGAAACTATAAGAGATAATGCAATTTGGCAAACGGCAATGTAATTAGCATGCCGAATATTACTTGGAATGTGAATTGCAACGAAATCGCCAATAGATAAGACCATTTTACAATTTGGGCCCAAGTTAGAAGCAGAGCCTAAGGTGTAAATTATCGATAGTCCATATCTCGGAAACTATAAGAGATAATGCAATTTGGCAACCGGCAATGTAATTAGCATGCCGAATATTACTTGGAATGTGAATTGGAACGAAATCGCCAATAGATAAGGCCATTTTACAATTTGGGCCCAAGTTAGAAGCAGAGCCTAAGGTGTAAATTATTGATAGTCAATATCTCGGAAACTATAAGAGATAATGCAATTTCGAAACCGGCAATGTAATTAGCATGCCGAATATCACTTGGAATGTGAATTGGGACGAAATCGCCAATAGATAAGACCATTTTACAATTTGGGCCCAAGTTAGAAGCAGAGCCTAAGGTGTAAATTATCGATAGTCCATATCTCGGAAACTATAAGAGATAATGCAATTTGGCAACCGGCAATGTAATTAGCATGCCGAATATTACTTGGAATGTGAATTGGAACGAAATCGCCAATAGATAAGACCATTTTACAATTTGGGCCCAAGTTAGAAGCAGAGCCTAAGGTGTAAATTATCGATAGTCCATATCTCGGAAACTATAAGAGATAATGCAATTTGGCAACCGGCAATGTAATTAGCATGCCGAATATTACTTGGAATGTGAATTGGAACGAAATCGCCAATAGATAAGACCATTTTACAATTTGGGCCCAAGTTAGAAGCAGAGCCTAAGCTGTAAATTATCGATAGTATATATCTCGGAAACTATAAGAGATAATGCAATTTGGCAACCGGCAATGTAATTAGCATGCCGAATATTACTTGGAATGTGAATTGGAACGAAATCGCCAATAGGTAAGGCCATTTTACAATTTGGGCCCAAGTTAGAAGCAGAGCCTAAGGTCTAAATTATCGATAGTCCATATCTCGGAAACTATAAAGATAATTCAATTTGGCAAACGGCAATGTAATTAGCATGCCGAATATTACTTGGAATGTGAATTGGAACGAAATCGCCAATAGATAAGACCATTTTACAATTTGGGCCCAAGTTAGAAGCAGAGCCTAAGGTGTAAATTATCGATAGTCCATATCTCGGAAACTATAAGAGATAATGCAATTTGGCAACCGGCAATGTAATTAGCATGCCGAATATTACTTGGAATGTGAATTGGAACGAAATCGCCAATAGGTAAGGCCATTTTACAATTTGGGCCCAAGTTAGAAGCAGAGCCTAAGGTCTAAATTATCGATAGTCCATATCTCGGAAACTATAAGAGATAATGCAATTTGGCAACCGGCAATGTAATTAGCATGCCGAATATTACTTGGAATGTGAATTGGAACGAAATCGCCAATAGATAAGACCATTTTACAATTTGGGCCCAAGTTAGAAGCAGAGCCTAAGGTGTAAATTATCGATAGTCCATATCTCGGAAACTATAAGAGATAATGCAATTTGGCAACCGGCAATGTAATTAGCATGCCGAATATTACTTGGAATGTGAATTGCAACGAAATCGCCAATAGATAAGACCATTTTACAATTTGGGCCCAAGTTAGAAGCAGAGCCTAAGGTGTAAATTATCGATAGTCCATATCTCGGAAACTATAAGAGATAATGCAATTTGGCAACCGGCAATGTAATTAGCATGCCGAATACTACTTGGAATGTGAATTGGAACGAAATCGCCAATAGATAAGGCCATTTTACAATTTGGGCCCAAGTTAGAAGCAGAGCCTAAGGTGTAAATTATTGATAGTCAATATCTCGGAAACTATAAGAGATAATGCAATTTCGAAACCGGCAATGTAATTAGCATGCCGAATATCACTTGGAATGTGAATTGGGACGAAATCGCCAATAGATAAGACCATTTTACAATTTGGGCCCAAGTTAGAAGCAGAGCCTAAGGTGTAAATTATCGATAGTCCATATCTCGGAAACTATAAGAGATAATGCAATTTGGCAACCGGCAATGTAATTAGCATGCCGAATATTACTTGGAATGTGAATTGGAACGAAATCGCCAATAGATAAGACCATTTTACAATTTGGGCCCAAGTTAGAAGCAGAGCCTAAGGTGTAAATTATCGATAGTCCATATCTCGGAAACTATAAGAGATAATGCAATTTGGCAACCGGCAATGTAATTAGCATGCCGAATATTACTTGGAATGTGAATTGGAACGAAATCGCCAATAGATAAGACCATTTTACAATTTGGGCCCAAGTTAGAAGCAGAGCCTAAGGTGTAAATTATCGATAGTCCATATCTCGGAAACTATAAGAGATAATGCAATTTGGCAACCGGCAATGTAATTAGCATGCCGAATATTACTTGGAATGTGAATTGGAACGAAATCGCCAATAGGTAAGGCCATTTTACAATTTGGGCCCAAGTTAGAAGCAGAGCCTAAGGTCTAAATTATCGATAGTCCATATCTCGGAAACTATAAAGATAATTCAATTTGGCAAACGGCAATGTAATTAGCATGCCGAATATTACTTGGAATGTGAATTGGAACGAAATCGCCAATAGATAAGACCATTTTACAATTTGGGCCCAAGTTAGAAGCAGAGCCTATGGTGTAAATTATCGATAGTCCATATCTCGGAAACTATAAGAGATAATGCAATTTGGCAGCCGGCAATGTAATTAGCATGCCGAATATTACTTGAAATGTGAATTGGAATGAAATCGCCAATAGATAAGACCATTTTACAATTTGGGCTCAAGTTAGAAGCAGAGCCTAAGGTGTAAATTATCGATAGTCCCTATCTCGGAAACTATAAGAGATAATGCAATTTGGCAACCGGCAATGTAATTAGCATGCCGAATATTACTTGGAATGTGAATTGCAACGAAATCGCCAATAGATAAGACCATTTTACAATTTGGGCCCAAGTTAGAAGCAGAGCCTAAGGTGTAAATTATCGATAGTCCATATCTCGGAAACTATAAGAGATAATGCAATTTGGCAACCGGCAATGTAATTAGCATGCCGAATATTACTTGGAATGTGAATTGGAACGAAATCGCCAATAGATAAGACCATTTTACAATTTGGGCCCAAGTTAGTAGCAGAGCCTAAGGTGTAAATTATTGATAGTCCATATCTCGGAAACTATAAGAGATAATGCAATTTCGAAACCGGCAATGTAATTAGCATACCGAATATCACTTGGAATGTGAATTGGGACGAAATCGCCAATAGATAAGACCATTTTACAATTTGGGCCCAAGTTAGAAGCAGAGCCTAAGGTGTAAATTATCGATAGACCATATCTCGGAAACTATAAGAGATAATGCAATTTGGCAACCGGCAATGTAATTAGCATGCCGAATATTACTTGGAATGTGAATTGGAACGAAATCGCCAATAGGTAAGACCATTTTACAATTTGGGACCAAGTTAGAAGCAGAGCCTATGGTGTAAATTATCGATAGTCCATATCTCGGAAACTATAAGAGATAATGCAATTTGGCAACCGGCAATGTAATTAGCATGCCGAATATTACTTGGAATGTGAATTGGAACGAAATCGCCATTAGATAAGACCATTTTACAATTTGGGCCCAAGTTAGAAGCAGAGCCTAAGGTGTAAATTATCGATAGTCCATATCTCGGAAACTATAAGTGATAATGCAATTTGGCAACCGGCAATGTAATTAGCATGCCGAATATTACTTGGAGTGTGAATTGGAACGAAATCGCCAATACATAAGACCATTTTACAATTTGGGCCCAAGTTAGAAGCAGAGCCTAAGGTGTAAATTATCGATAGTCCATATCTCGGAAACTATAAGAGATAATGCAATTTGGCAACCGGCAATGTAATTAGCATGCCGAATATTACTTGGAATGTGAATTGGAACGAAATCGCCAATAGATAAGACCATTTTACAATTTGGGCCCAAGTTAGAAGCAGAGCCTAAGGTGTAAATTATCGATAGTCCATATCTCGGAAACTATAAGAGATAATGCAATTTGGCAACCGGCAATGTAATTAGCATGCCGAATATTACTTGGAGTGTGAATTGGAACGAAATCGCCAATATATAAGACCATTTTACAATTTGGGCCCAAGTTAGAAGCAGAGCCTAAGGTGTAAGTTATCGATAGTCCATATCTCGGAAACTATAAGAGATAATGCAATTTCGCAACCGGCAATGTAATTAGCATGCCGAATATTACTTGGAGTGTGAATTGGAACGAAATCGCCTATAGATAAGACCATTTTACAATTTGGGCCCAAGTTAGAAGCAGAGCCTAAGGTGTAAATTATCGATAGTCCATATCTCGGAAACTGTAAGAGATAATGCAATTTGGCAACCGGCAATGTAATTAGCATGCCGAATATTATTTGGAATGTGAATTGGAACGAAATCGCCAATAGATAAGTCCATTTTACAATTTGGGCCCAAGTTAGAAGCAGAGCCTAAGGTGTAAATTATCGATAGTCCATATCTCGGAAACTATAAGAGATAATGCAATTTGGCAACCGGCAATGTAATTAGCATGCCGAATATTACTTGGAATGTGAATTGGAACGAAATCGCCAATAGGTAAGACCATTTTACAATTTGGGCCCAAGTTAGAAGCAGAGCCTAAGGTGTAAATTATCGATAGTCCATATCTCGGAAACTATAAGAGATAATTCAATTTGGCAACCGGCAATGTAATTAGCATGCCGAATATTACTTGGAATGTGAATTGGAACGAAATCGCCAATAGATAAGACCATTTTACAATTTGGGCCCAAGTTAGAAGCAGAGCCTATGGTGTAAATTATCGATAGTCCATATCTCGGAAACTATAAGAGATAATGCAATTTGGCAACCGGCAATGTAATTAGCATGCCGAATATTACTTGGAATGTGAATTGGAACGAAATCGCCAATAGATAAAACCTTTTACAATTTGGGCCCAAGTTAGAAGCAGAGCCTAAGGTGTAAATTATCGATAGTCCATATCTCGGAAACTATAAGAGATAATGCAATTTGGCAACCCGCAATGTAATTAGCATGCCGAATATTACTTGGAATGTGAATTGGAACGAAATCGCCAATAGATAAGACCATTTTACAATTTGGGCCCAAGTTAGAAGCAGAGCCTAAGGTGTAAATTATCGATAGTCCATATCTCGGAAACTATAAGAGATAATGCAATTTGGCAACCGGCAATGTAATTAGCATGCCGAATATTACTTGGAATGTGAATTGGAACGAAATCGCCAATAGATAAGGCCATTTTACAATTTGGGCCTAAGTTAGAAGCAGAGCCTAAGGTGTAAATTATTGATAGTCCATATCTCGGAAACTATAAGAGATAATGCAATTTCGCAACCGGCAATGTAATTAGCATGCCGAATATCACTTGGAATGTGAATTGGGACGAAATCGCCAATAGATAAGGCCATTTTACAATTTGGGTCCAAGTTAGAAGCAGAGCCTAAGGTGTAAATTATCGATAGTCCATATCTCGGAAACTATAAGAGATAATGCAATTTGGCAACCGGCAATGTAATTAGCATGCCGAATATTACTTGGAATGTGAATTGGAACGAAATCGCCAATAGATAAGACCATTTTACAATTTGGGCCCAAGTTAGAAGCAGAGCCTAAGGTGTAAATTATCGATAGTCCATATCTCGGAAACTATAAGAGATAATGCAATTTGGCAACCGGCAATGTAATTAGCATGCCGAATATTACTTGGAATGTGAATTGGAACGAAATCGCCAATAGATATGACCATTTTACAATTTGGGCCCTAGTTAGAAGCAGAGCCTAAGGTGTAAATTATCGATAGTCCATATCTCGGAAACTATAAGAGATAATGCAATTTCGCAACCGGCAATGTAATTAGCATGCCGAATATTACTTGGAGTGTGAATTGGAACGAAATCGCCAATAGATAAGACCATTTTACAATTTGGGCCCAAGTTAGAAGCAGATCCTAAGGTGTAAATTATCGATAGTCCATATCTCGGAAACTATAAGAGATAATGCAATTTGGCAACCGGCAATGTAATTAGCATGCCGAATATTACTTGGAATGTGAATTGGAACGAAATCGCCCGTAGATAAGACCATTTTACAATTTGGGCCCAAGTTAGAAGCAGAGCCTAAGGTGTAAATTATCGATAGTCCATATCTCGGAAACTATAAGAGATAATGCAATTTGGCAACCGGCAATGTAATTAGCATGCCGAATATTACTTGGAATGTGAATTGGAACGAAATCGCCAATAGATAAGACCATTTTACAATTTGGGCCCAAGTTAGAAGCAGAGCCTAAGGTGTAAATTATCGATAGTCCATATCTCGGAAACTATAAGAGATAATGCAATTTGGCAACCGGCAATGTAATTAGCATGCCGAATATTACTTGGAATGTGAATTGGAACGAAATCGCCAATAGATAAGACCATTTTACAATTTGGGCCCAAGTTAGAAGCAGAGCCTAAGGTGTAAATTATCGATAGTCCATATCTCGGAAACTATAAGAGATAATGCAATTTGGCAACCGGCAATGTAATTAGCATGCCGAATATTACTTGGAATGTGAATTGGAACGAAATCGCCAATAGGTAAGACCATTTTACAATTTGGGCCCAAGTTAGAAGCAGAGCCTAAGGTGTAAATTATCGATAGTCCATATCTCGGAAACTATAAGAGATAATGCAATTTGGCAACCGGCAATGTAATTAGCATGCCGAATATTACTTGGAGTGTGAATTGGAACGAAATCGCCAATATATAAGACCATTTTACAATTTGGGCCCAAGTTAGAAGCAGAGCCTAAGGTGTAAATTATCGATAGTCCATATCTCGGAAACTATAAGAGATAATGCAATTTCGCAACCGGCAATGTAATTAGCATGCCAAATATTACTTGGAGTGTGAATTGGAACGAAATCGCCTATAGATAAGACCATTTTACAATTTGGGCCCAAGTTAGAAGCAGAGCCTAAGGTGTAAATTATCGATAGTCCATATCTCGGAAACTGTAAGAGATAATGCAATTTGGCAACCGGCAATGTAATTAGCATGCCGAATATTATTTGGAATGTGAATTGGAACGAAATCGCCAATAGATAAGTCCGTTTTACAATTTGGGCCCAAGTTAGAAGCAGAGCCTAAGGTGTAAATTATCGATAGTCCATATCTCGGAAACTATAAGAGATAATGCAATTTGGCAACCGGCAATGTAATTAGCATGCCGAATATTACTTGGAATGTGAATTGGAACGAAATCGCCAATAGGTAAGACCATTTTACAATTTGGGCCCAAGTTAGAAGCAGAGCCTAAGGTGTAAATTATCGATAGTCCATATCTCGGAAACTATAAGAGATAATGCAATTTGGCAACCGGCAATGTAATTAGCATGCCGAATATTACTTGGAATGTGAATTGGAACGAAATCGCCAATAGATAAGACCATTTTACAATTTGGGCCCAAGTTAGAAGCAGAGCCTAAGGTGTAAATTATCGATAGTCCATATCTCGGAAACTATAAGAGATAATGCAATTTGGCAACCCGCAATGTAATTAGCATGCCGAATATTACTTGGAATGTGAATTGGAACGAAATCGCCAATAGATAAGACCATTTTACAATTTGGGCCCAAGTTAGAAGCAGAGCCTAAGGTGTAAATTATCGATAGTCCATATCTCGGAAACTATAAGAGATAATGCAATTTGGCAACCGGCAATGTAATTAGCATGCCGAATATTACTTGGAATGTGAATTGGAACGAAATCGCCAATAGATAAGGCCATTTTACAATTTGGGCCTAAGTTAGAAGCAGAGCCTAAGGTGTAAATTATTGATAGTCCATATCTCGGAAACTATAAGAGATAATGCAATTTCGCAACCGGCAATGTAATTAGCATGCCGAATATCACTTGGAATGTGAATTGGGACGAAATCGCCAATAGATAAGGCCATTTTACAATTTGGGTCCAAGTTAGAAGCAGAGCCTAAGGTGTAAATTATCGATAGTCCATATCTCGGAAACTATAAGAGATAATGCAATTTGGCAACCGGCAATGTAATTAGCATGCCGAATATTACTTGGAATGTGAATTGGAACGAAATCGCCAATAGATAAGACCATTTTACAATTTGGGCCCAAGTTAGAAGCAGAGCCTAAGGTGTAAATTATCGATAGTCCATATCTCGGAAACTATAAGAGATAATGCAATTTGGCAACCGGCAATGTAATTAGCATGCCGAATATTACTTGGAATGTGAATTGGAACGAAATCGCCAATAGATATGACCATTTTACAATTTGGGCCCAAGTTAGAAGCAGAGCCTAAGGTGTAAATTATCGATAGTCCATATCTCGGAAACTATAAGAGATAATGCAATTTCGCAACCGGCAATGTAATTAGCATGCCGAATATTACTTGGAGTGTGAATTGGAACAAAATCGCCAATAGATAAGACCATTTTACAATTTGGGCCCAAGTTAGAAGCAGAGCCTAAGGTGTAAATTATCGATAGTCCATATCTCGGAAACTATAAGAGATAATGCAATTTGGCAACCGGCAATGTAATTAGCATGCCGAATATTACTTGGAATGTGAATTGGAACGAAATCGCCAGTAGATAAGACCATTTTACAATTTGGGCCCAAGTTAGAAGCAGAGCCTAAGGTGTAAATTATCGATAGTCCATATCTCGGAAACTATAAGAGATAATGCAATTTGGCAACCGGCAATGTAATTAGCATGCCGAATATTACTTGGAATGTGAATTGGAACGAAATCGCCAATAGATAAGACCATTTTACAATTTGGGCCCAAGTTAGAAGCAGAGCCTAAGGTGTAAATTATCGATAGTCCATATCTCGGAAACTATAAGAGATAATGCAATTTGGCAACCGGCAATGTAATTAGCATGCCGAATATTACTTGGAATGTGAATTGGAACGAAATCGCCAATAGATAAGACCATTTTACAATTTGGGCCCAAGTTAGAAGCAGAGCCTAAGGTGTAAATTATCGATAGTCCATATCTCGGAAACTATAAGAGATAATGCAATTTGGCAACCGGCAATGTAATTAGCATGCCGAATATTACTTGGAATGTGAATTGGAACGAAATCGCCAATAGGTAAGACCATTTTACAATTTGGGCCCAAGTTAGAAGCAGAGCCTAAGGTGTAAATTATCGATAGTCCATATCTCGGAAACTATAAGAGATAATTCAATTTGGCAACCGGCAATGTAATTAGCATGCCGAATATTACTTGGAATGTGAATTGGAACGAAATCGCCAATAGGTAAGACCATTTTACAATTTGGGCCCAAGTTAGAAGCAGAGCCTAAGGTGTAAATTATCGATAGTCCATATCTCGGAAACTATAAGAGATAATTCAATTTGGCAACCGGCAATGTAATTAGCATGCCGAATATTACTTGGAATGTGAATTGGAACGAAATCGCCAATAGATAAGACCATTTTACAATTTGGGCCCAAGTTAGAAGCAGAGCCTATGGTGTAAATTATCGATAGTCCATATCTCGGAAACTATAAGAGATAATGCAATTTGGCAACCGGCAATGTAATTAGCATGCCGAATATTACTTGGAATGTGAATTGGAACGAAATCGCCAATAGATAAAACCTTTTACAATTTGGGCCCAAGTTAGAAGCAGAGCCTAAGGTGTAAATTATCGATAGTCCATATCTCGGAAACTATAAGAGATAATGCAATTTGGCAACCCGCAATGTAATTAGCATGCCGAATATTACTTGGAATGTGAATTGGAACGAAATCGCCAATAGATAAGACCATTTTACAATTTGGGCCCAAGTTAGAAGCAGAGCCTAAGGTGTAAATTATCGATAGTCCATATCTCGGAAACTATAAGAGATAATGCAATTTGGCAACCGGCAATGTAATTAGCATGCCGAATATTACTTGGAATGTGAATTGGAACGAAATCGCCAATAGATAAGGCCATTTTACAATTTGGGCCTAAGTTAGAAGCAGAGCCTAAGGTGTAAATTATTGATAGTCCATATCTCGGAAACTATAAGAGATAATGCAATTTCGCAACCGGCAATGTAATTAGCATGCCGAATATCACTTGGAATGTGAATTGGGACGAAATCGCCAATAGATAAGGCCATTTTACAATTTGGGTCCAAGTTAGAAGCAGAGCCTAAGGTGTAAATTATCGATAGTCCATATCTCGGAAACTATAAGAGATAATGCAATTTGGCAACCGGCAATGTAATTAGCATGCCGAATATTACTTGGAATGTGAATTGGAACGAAATCGCCAATAGATAAGACCATTTTACAATTTGGGCCCAAGTTAGAAGCAGAGCCTAAGGTGTAAATTATCGATAGTCCATATCTCGGAAACTATAAGAGATAATGCAATTTGGCAACCGGCAATGTAATTAGCATGCCGAATATTACTTGGAATGTGAATTGGAACGAAATCGCCAATAGATATGACCATTTTACAATTTGGGCCCAAGTTAGAAGCAGAGCCAAAGGTGTAAATTATCGATAGTCCATATCTCGGAAACTATAAGAGATAATGCAATTTCGCAACCGGCAATGTAATTAGCATGCCGAATATTACTTGGAGTGTGAATTGGAACGAAATCGCCAATAGATAAGACCATTTTACAATTTGGGCCCAAGTTAGAAGCAGAGCCTAAGGTGTAAATTATCGATAGTCCATATCTCGGAAACTATAAGAGATAATGCAATTTGGCAACCGGCAATGTAATTAGCATGCCGAATATTACTTGGAATGTGAATTGGAACGAAATCGCCAGTAGATAAGACCATTTTACAATTTGGGCCCAAGTTAGAAGCAGAGCCTAAGGTGTAAATTATCGATAGTCCATATCTCGGAAACTATAAGAGATAATGCAATTTGGCAACCGGCAATGTAATTAGCATGCCGAATATTAATTGGAATGTGAATTGGAACGAAATCGCCAATAGATAAGACCATTTTACAATTTGGGCCCAAGTTAGAAGCAGAGCCTAAGGTGTAAATTATCGATAGTCCATATCTCGGAAACTATAAGAGATAATGCAATTTGGCAACCGGCAATGTAATTAGCATGCCGAATATTACTTGGAATGTGAATTGGAACGAAATCGCCAATAGATAAGACCATTTTACAATTTGGGCCCAAGTTAGAAGCAGAGGCTAAGGTGTAAATTATCGATAGTCCATATCTCGGAAACTATAAGAGATAATGCAATTTGGCAACCGGCAATGTAATTAGCATGCCGAATATTACTTGGAATGTGAATTGGAACGAAATCGCCAATAGGTAAGACCATTTTACAATTTGGGCCCAAGTTAGAAGCAGAGCCTAAGGTGTAAATTATCGATAGTCCATATCTCGGAAACTATAAGAGATAATTCAATTTGGCAACCGGCAATGTAATTAGCATGCCGAATATTACTTGGAATGTGAATTGGAACGAAATCGCCAATAGATAAGACCATTTTACAATTTGGGCCCAAGTTAGAAGCAGAGCCTAAGGTGTAAATTATCGATAGTCCATATCTCGGAAACTATAAGAGATAATGCAATTTGGCAACCGGCAATGTAATTAGCATGCCGAATATTACTTGGAATGTGAATTGGAACGAAATCGCCAATAGATAAGACCATTTTACAATTTGGGAGCAAGTTAGAAGCAGAGCCTAAGGTGTAAATTATCGATAGTCCATATCTCGGAAACTATAAGAGATAATGCAATTTGGCAACCGGCAATGTAATTAGCATGCCGAATATTACTTGGAATGTGAATTGGAACGAAATCGCCAATAGATAAGACCATTTTACAATTTGAGCCCAAGTTAGAAGCAGAGCCTATGGTGTAAATTATCGATAGTCCATATCTCGGAAACTATAAGAGATAATGCAATTTGGCAACCGGCAATGTATTTAGCATGCCGAATATTACTTGGAATGTGAATTTGAACGAAATCGCCAATAGATAAGACCATTTTACAATTTGGGCCCAAGTTAGAAGCAGAGCCTAAGGTGTAAATTATCGATAGTCCATATCTCGGAAACTATAAGAGATAATGCTATTTGGCAACCGGCAATGTAATTAGCATGCCGAATATTACTTGGAATGTGAAATGGAACGAAATCGCCAATAGATAAGACCATTTTACAATTTGGGCCCAAGTTAGAAGCAGAGCCGAAGGTGTAAATTATCGATAGTCCATATCTCTGAAACTATAAGAGATAATGCAATTTCGCAACCGGCAATGTAATTAGCATGCCGAATATTACTTGGAATGTGAATTGGAACGAAATCGCCAATAGATAAGACCATTTTACAATTTGGGCCCAAGTTAGAAGCAGAGCCTAAGGTGTAAATTATCGATAGTCCATATCTCGGAAACTATAAGAGATAATGCAATTTGGCAACCGGCAATGTAATTAGCATGCCGAATATTACTTGGAATGTGAATTGGGACGAAATCGCCAATAGATAAGACCATTTTACAATTTGGGTCCAAGTTAGAAGCAGAGCCTAAGGTGTAAATTATCGATAGTCCATATCTCGGAAACTATAAGAAATAATGCAATTTGGCAACCGGCAATGTAATTAGCATGCCGAATATTACTTGGAATGTGAATTGGAACGAAATCGCCAATAGATAAGACCATTTTACAATTTGGGCCCAAGTTAGAAGCAGAGCCTAAGGTGTAAATTATCGATAGTCCATATCTCGGAAACTATAAGAGATAATGCGATTTGGCAACCGGCAATGTAATTAGCATGCCGAATATTACTTGGAATGTGAATTGGAACGAAATCGCCAATAGATAAGACCATTTTACAATTTGGGCCCAAGTTAGAAGCAGAGCCTAAGGTGTAAATTATCGATAGTCCATATCTCGGAAACTATAAGAGATAATGCAATTTCGCAACCGGCAATGTAATTAGCATGCCGAATATTACTTGGAGTGTGAATTGGAACGAAATCGCCAATAGATAAGACCATTTTACAATTTGTTCCCAAGTTAGAAGCAGAGCCTAAGGTGTAAATTATCGATAGTCCATATCTCGGAAACTATAAGAGATAATGCAATTTGGCAACCGGCAATGTAATTAGCATGCCGAATATTACTTGGAATGTGAATTGGAACGAAATCGCCAATAGATAAGACCATTTTACAACTTGGGCCCAAGTTAGAAGCAGAGCTTAAGGTGTAAATTATCGATAGTCCATATCTCGGAAACTATAAGAGATAATGCAATTTGGCAACCGGCAATGTAATTAGATTGCCGAATATTACTTGGAATGTGAATTGGGACGAAATCGCCAATAGATATGACCATTTTACAATTTGGGACCAAGTTAGAAGCAGAGCCTAAGGTGTAAATTATCGATAGTCCATATCTCGGAAACTATAAGAGATAATGCAATTTGGCAACCGGCAATGTATTTAGCATGCCGAATATTACTTGGAATGTGAATTGGAACGAAATCGCCAATAGATAAGACCATTTTACAATTTGGGCCCAAGTTAGAAGCAGAGCCTAAGGTGTAAATTATCGATAGTCCATATCTCGGAAACTATAAGAGATAATGCAATTTGGCAACCGGCAATGTAATTAGCATGCCGAATATTACTTGGAATGTGAAATGGAACGAAATCGCCAATAGATAAGACCATTTTACAATTTGGGCCCAAGTTAGAAGCAGAGCCTAAGGTGTAAATTATCGATAGTCCATATCTCTGAAACTATAAGTGATAATGCAATTTCGCAACCGGCAATGTAATTAGCATGCCGAATATTACTTGGAATGTGAATTGGAACGAAATCGCCAATAGATAAGACCATTTTACAATTTGGGCCCAAGTTAGAAGCAGAGCCTAAGGTGTAAATTATCGATAGTCCATATCTCGGAAACTATAAGAGATAATGCAATTTGGCAACCGGCAATGTAATTAGCATGCCGAATATTACTTGGAATGTGAATTGGGACGAAATCGCCAATAGATAAGACCATTTTACAATTTGGGTCCAAGTTAGAAGCAGAGCCTAAGGTGTAAATTATCGATAGTCCATATCTCGGAAACTATAAGAAATAATGCAATTTGGCAACCGGCAATGTAATTAGCATGCCGAATATTACTTGGAATGTGAATTGGAACGAAATCGCCAATAGATAAGACCATTTTACAATTTGGGCCCAAGTTAGAAGCAGAGCCTAAGGTGTAAATTATCGATAGTCCATATCTCGGAAACTATAAGAGATAATGCAATTTGGCAACCGGCAATGTAATTAGCATGCCGAATATTACTTGGAATGTGAATTGGAACGAAATCGCCAATAGATAAGACCATTTTACAATTTGGGCCCAAGTTAGAAGCAGAGCCTAAGGTGTAAATTATCGATAGTCCATATCTCGGAAACTATAAGAGATAATGCAATTTCGCAACCGGCAATGTAATTAGCATGCCGAATATTACTTGGAGTGTGAATTGGAACGAAATCGCCAATAGATAAGACCATTTTACAATTTGGGCCCAAGTTAGAAGCAGAGCCTAAGGTGTAAATTATCGATAGTCCATATCTCGGAAACTATAAGAGATAATGCAATTTGGCAACCGGCAATGTAATTAGCATGCCGAATATTACTTGGAATGTGAATTGGAACGGAATCGCCAATAGATAAGACCATTTTACAATTTGGGCCCAAGTTAGAAGCAGAGCCTAAGGTGTAAATTATCGATAGTCCATATCTCGGAAACTATAAGAGATAATGCAATTTGGCAACCGGCAATGTAATTAGATTGCCGAATATTACTTGGAATGTGAATTGGGACGAAATCGCCAATAGATATGACCATTTTACAATTTGGGCCCAAGTTAGAAGCAGAGCCTAAGGTGTAAATTATCGATAGTCCATATCTCGGAAACTATAAGAGATAATGCAATTTGGCAACCGGCAATGTAATTAGCATGCCGAATATTACTTGGAATGTGAATTGGAACGAAATCGCCAATAGATAAGACCATTTTACAATTTGGGCCCAAGTTAGAAGCAGAGCCTAAGGTGTAAATTATCGATAGTCCATATCTCGGAAACTATAAGAGATAATGCAATTTGGCAACCGGCAATGTAATTAGCATGCCGAATATTACTTGGAATGTGAATTGGAACGAAATCGCCAATAGATAAGACCATTTTACAATTTGGGCCCAAGTTAGAAGCAGAGCCTAAGGTGTAAATTATCGATAGTCCATATCTCGGAAACTATAAGAGATAATGCAATTTCGCAACCGGCAATGTAATTAGCATGCCGAATATTACTTGGAGTGTGAATTGGAACGAAATCGCCAATAGATAAGACCATTTTACAATTTGGGCCCAAGTTAGAAGCAGAGCCTAAGGTGTAAATTATCGATAGTCCATATCTCGGAAACTATAAGAGATAATGCAATTTGGCAACCGGCAATGTAATTAGCATGCCGAATATTACTTGGAATGTGAATTGGAACGAAATCGCCAATAGATAAGACCATTTTACAATTTGGGCCCAAGTTAGAAGCAGAGCCTAAGGTGTAAATTATCGATAGTCCATATCTCGGAAACTATAAGAGATAATGCAATTTGGCAACCGGCAATGTAATTAGCATGCCGAATATTACTTGGAATGTGAATTGGGACGAAATCGCCAATAGATATGACCATTTTACAATTTGAGCCCAAGTTAGAAGCAGAGCCTAAGGTGTAAATTATCGATAGTCCATATCTCGGAAACTATAAGAGATAATGCAATTTCGCAACCGGCAATGTAATTAGCATGCCTAATATTACTTGGAGTGTGAATTGGAACGAAATCGCCAATAGATAAGACCATTTTACAATTTGGGCCCAAGTTAGAAGCAGAGCCTAAGGTGTAAATTATCGATAGTCCATATCTCGGAAACTATAAGAGATAATGCAATTTGGCAACCGGCAATGTAATTAGCATGCCGAATATTATTTAGAATGTGAATTGGAACGAAATCGCCAATAGATAAGACCATTTTACAATTTGGGCCCAAGTTAGAAGCAGAGCCTAAGGTGTAAATTATCGATAGTCCATATCTCGGAAACTATAAGAGATAATGCAATTTGGCAACCGGCAATGTAATTAGCATGCCGAATATTACTTGGAATGTGAATTGGAACGGAATCGCCAATAGATAAGACCATTTTACAATTTGGGCCCAAGTTAGAAGCAGAGCCTAAGGTGTAAATTATCGATAGTCCATATCTCGGAAACTATAAGAGATAATGCAATTTGGCAACCGGCAATGTAATTAGATTGCCGAATATTACTTGGAATGTGAATTGGGACGAAATCGCCAATAGATATGACCATTTTACAATTTGGGCCCAAGTTAGAAGCAGAGCCTAAGGTGTAAATTATCGATAGTCCATATCTCGGAAACTATAAGAGATAATGCAATTTGGCAACCGGCAATGTAATTAGCATGCCGAATATTACTTGGAATGTGAATTGGAACGAAATCGCCAATAGATAAGACCATTTTACAATTTGGGCCCAAGTTAGAAGCAGAGCCTAAGGTGTAAATTATCGATAGTCCATATCTCGGAAACTATAAGAGATAATGCAATTTGGCAACCGGCAATGTAATTAGCATGCCGAATATTACTTGGAATGTGAATTGGAACGAAATCGCCAATAGATAAGACCATTTTACAATTTGGGCCCAAGTTAGAAGCAGAGCCTAAGGTGTAAATTATCGATAGTCCATATCTCGGAAACTATAAGAGATAATGCAATTTCGCAACCGGCAATGTAATTAGCATGCCGAATATTACTTGGAGTGTGAATTGGAACGAAATCGCCAATAGATAAGACCATTTTACAATTTGGGCCCAAGTTAGAAGCAGAGCCTAAGGTGTAAATTATCGATAGTCCATATCTCGGAAACTATAAGAGATAATGCAATTTGGCAACCGGCAATGTAATTAGCATGCCGAATATTACTTGGAGTGTGAATTGGAACGAAATCGCCAATAGATAAGACCATTTTACAATTTGGGCCCAAGTTAGAAGCAGAGCCTAAGGTGTAAATTATCGATAGTCCATATCTCGGAAACTATAAGAGATAATGCAATTTGGCAACCGGCAATGTAATTAGCATGCCGAATATTACTTGGAATGTGAATTGGGACGAAATCGCCAATAGATATGACCATTTTATAATTTGAGCCCAAGTTAGAAGCAGAGCCTAAGGTGTAAATTATCGATAGTCCATATCTCGGAAACTATAAGAGATAATGCAATTTCGCAACCGGCAATGTAATTAGCATGCCTAATATTACTTGGAGTGTGAATTGGAACGAAATCGCCAATAGATAAGACCATTTTACAATTTGGGCCCAAGTTAGAAGCAGAGCCTAAGGTGTAAATTATCGATAGTCCATATCTCGGAAACTATAAGAGATAATGCAATTTGGCAACCGGCAATGTAATTAGCATGCCGAATATTATTTAGAATGTGAATTGGAACGAAATCGCCAATAGATAAGACCATTTTACAATTTGGGCCCAAGTTAGAAGCAGAGCCTAAGGTGTAAATTATCGATAGTCCATATCTCGGAAACTATAAGAGATAATGCAATTTGGCAACCGGCAATGTAATTAGCATGCCGAATATTACTTGGAATGTGAATTGGGACGAAATCGCCAATAGATATGACCATTTTACAATTTGGGACCAAGTTAGAAGCAGAGCCTAAGGTGTAAATTATCGATAGTCCATATCTCGGAAACTATAAGAAATAATGCAATTTGGCAACCGGCAATGTAATTAGCATGCCGAATATTACTTGGAATATGAATTGGAACGAAATCGCCAATAGATAAGCCCATTTTACAATTTGGGCCCAAGTTAGAAGCAGAGCCTAAGGTGTAAATTATCGATAGTCCATATCTCGGAAACTATAAGAGATAATGCAATTTGGCAACCGGCAATGTAATTAACATGCCGAATATTACTTGGAATATGAATTGGAACGAAATCGCCAATAGATAAGACCATTTTACAATTTGGGCCCAAGTTAGAAGCAGAGCCTAAGGTGTAAATTATCGATAGTCCATATCTCGGAAACTATAAGAGATAATGCAATTTCGCAACCGGCAATGTAATTAGCATGCCGAATATTACTTGGAGTGTGAATTGGAACGAAATCGCCAATAGATAAGACCATTTTACAATTTGGACCCAAGTTAGAAGCAGAGCCTAAGGTGTAAATTATCGATAGTCCATATCTCGGAAACTATAAGAGATAATGCAATTTGGCAACCGGCAATGTAATTAGCATGCCGAATATTACTTGGAATGTGAATTGGAACGAAATCGCCAATAGATAAGACCATTTTACAATTTGGGCCCAAGTTAGAAGCAGAGCCTAGAGTGTAAATTATCGATAGTCCATATCTCGGAAACTATAAGAGGTAATGCAATTTGGCAACCGCCAATGTAATTAGCATGCCGAATATTACTTGAAATGTGAATTGGGACGAAATCGCCAATAGATATGACCATTTTACAATTTGGGCCCAAGTTAGAAGCAGAGCCTAAGGTGTAAATTATCGATAGTCCATATCTTGGAAACTATAAGAGATAATGCAATTTCGCAACCGGCAATGTAATTAGCATGCCGAATATTACTTGGAGTGTGAATTGGAACGAAATCGCCAATAGATAAGACCATTTTACAATTTGGGCCCAAGTTAGAAGCAGAGCCTAAGGTGTAAATTATCGATAGTCCATATCTCGGAAACTATAAGAGATAATGCAATTTGGCAAACGGCAATGTAATTAGCATGCCGAATATTACTTGGAATGTGAATTGGAACGAAATCGCCAATAGATAAGACCATTTTACAATTTGGGCCCAAGTTAGAAGCAGAGCCTAAGGTGTAAATTATCGATAGTCCATATCTCGGAAACTATAAGAGATAATGCAATTTGGCAACCGGCAATGTAATTAGCATGCCGAATATTACTTGGAATGTGAATTGGGACGAAATCGCCAATAGATATGACCATTTTACAATTTGGGCCCAAGTTAGAAGCAGAGCCTAAGGTGTAAATTATCGATAGTCCATATCTCGGAAACTATAAGAGATAATGCAATTTCGCAACCGGCAGTGTAATTAGCATGCCTAATATTACTTGGAGTGTGAATTGGAACGAAATCGCCAATAGATAAGACCATTTTACAATTTGGGCCCAAGTTAGAAGCAGAGCCTAAGGTGTAAATTATCGATAGTCCATATCTCGGAAACTATAAGAGATAATGCAATTTGGCAACCGGCAATGTAATTAGCATGCCGAATATTATTTGGAATGTGAATTGGAACGAAATCGCCAATAGATAAGACCATTTTACAATTTGGGCCCAAGTTAGAAGCAGAGCCTAAGGTGTAAATTATCGATAGTCCATATCTCGGAAACTATAAGAGATAATGCAATTTGGCAACCGGCAATGTAATTAGCATGCCGAATATTACTTGGAATGTGAATTGGGACGAAATCGCCAATAGATATGACCATTTTACAATTTGGGCCCAAGTTAAAGCAGAGCCTAAGGTGTAAATTATCGATAGTCCATATCTCGGAAACTATAAGAGATAATGCAATTTGGCAACCGGCAATGTAATTAGCATGCCGAATATTACTTGGAATGTGAATTGGAACGAAATCGCCAGTAGATAAGACCATTTTACAATTTGGGCCCAAGTTAGAAGCAGAGCCTAAGGTGTAAATTATCGATAGTCCATATCTCGGAAACTATAAGAGATAATGCAATTTGGCAACCGGCAATGTAATTAGCATGCCGAATATTATTTGGAATGTGAATTGGAACGAAATCGCCAATAGATAAGACCATTTTACAATTTGGGCCCAAGTTAAAGCAGAGCCTAAGGTGTAAATTATCGATAGTCCATATCTCGGAAACTATAAGAGATAATGCAATTTGGCAACCGGCAATGTAATTAGCATGCCGAATATTACTTGGAATGTGAATTGGAACGAAATCGCCAGTAGATAAGACCATTTTACAATTTGGGCCCAAGTTAGAAGCAGAGCCTAAGGTGTAAATTATTGATAGTCCATATCTCGGAAACTATAAGAGATAATGCAATTTGGCAACCGGCAATGTAATTAGCATGCCGAATATTACTTGGAATGTGAATTGGAACGAAATCGCCAATAGATAAGACCATTTTACAATTTGGGCCCAAGTTAGAAGCAGAGCCTAAGGTGTAAATTATCGATAGTCCATATCTCGGAAACTATAAGAGATAATGCAATTTGGCAACGGCAATGTAATTAGCATGCCGAATATTACTTGGAATGTGAATTGGAACGAGATCGCCAATAGATAAGACCATTTTACAATTTGGGCCCAAGTTAGAAGCAGAGCCTAAGGTGTAAATTATCGATAGTCCATATCTCGGAAACTATAAGAGATAATGCAATTTGGCAACCGGCAATGTAATTAGCATGCCGAATATTACTTGGAATGTGAATTGGAACGAAATCGCCAATAGGTAAGACCATTTTACAATTTGGGCCCAAGTTAGAAGCAGAGCCTAAGGTGTAAATTATCGATAGTCCATATCTCGGAAACTATAAGAGATAATTCAATTTGGCAACCGGCAATGTAATTAGCATGCCGAATATTACTTGGAATGTGAATTGGAACGAAATCGCCAATAGATAAGACCATTTTACAATTTGGGCACAAGTTAGAAGCAGAGCCTAAGGTGTAAATTATCGATAGTCCATATCTCGGAAACTATAAGAGATAATGCAATTTGGCAACCGGCAATGTAATTAGCATGCCGAATATTACTTGGAATGTGAATTGGAACGAAATCGCCAATAGATAAGACCATTTTACAATTTGAGCCCAAGTTAGAAGCAGAGCCTATGGTGTAAATTATCGATAGTCCATATCCCGGAAACTATAAGAGATAATGCAATTTGGCAACCGGCAATGTATTTAGCATGCCGAATATTACTTGGAATGTGAATTTGAACGAAATCGCCAATAGATAAGACCATTTTACAATTTGGGCCCAAGTTAGAAGCAGAGCCTAAGGTGTAAATTATCGATAGTCCATATCTCGGAAACTATAAGAGATAATGCAATTTGGCAACCGGCAATGTAATTAGCATGCCGAATATTACTTGGAATGTGAAATGGAACGAAATCGCCAATAGATAAGACCATTTTACAATTTGGGCCCAAGTTAGAAGCAGAGCCTAAGGTGTAAATTATCGATAGTCCATATCTCTGAAACTATAAGAGATAATGCAATTTCGCAACCGGCAATGTAATTAGCATGCCGAATATTACTTGGAATGTGAATTGGAACGAAATCGCCAATAGATAAGACCATTTTACAATTTGGGCCCAAGTTAGAAGCAGAGCCTAAGGTGTAAATTATCGATAGTCCATATCTCGGAAACTATAAGAGATAATGCAATTTGGCAACCGGCAATGTAATTAGCATGCCGAATATTACTTGGAATGTGAATTGGGACGAAATCGCCAATAGATAAGACCATTTTACAATTTGGGTCCAAGTTAGAAGCAGAGCCTAAGGTGTAAATTATCGATAGTCCATATCTCGGAAACTATAAGAAATAATGCAATTTGGCAACCGGCAATGTAATTAGCATGCCGAAAATTACTTGGAATGTGAATTGGAACGAAATCGCCAATAGATAAGACCATTTTACAATTTGGGCCCAAGTTAGAAGCAGAGCCTAAGGTGTAAATTATCGATAGTCCATATCTCGGAAACTATAAGAGATAATGCAATTTGGCAACCGGCAATGTAATTAGCATGCCGAATATTACTTGGAATGTGAATTGGAACGAAATCGCCAATAGATAAGACCATTTTACAATTTGGGCCCAAGTTAGAAGCAGAGCTTAAGGTGTAAATTATCGATAGTCCATATCTCGGAAACTATAAGAGATAATGCAATTTGGCAACCGGCAATGTAATTAGATTGCCGAATATTACTTGGAATGTGAATTGGGACGAAATCGCCAATAGATATGACCATTTTACAATTTGGGACCAAGTTAGAAGCAGAGCCTAAGGTGTAAATTATCGATAGTCCATATCTCGGAAACTATAAGAGATAATGCAATTTGGCAACCGGCAATGTATTTAGCATGCCGAATATTACTTGGAGTGTGAATTGGAACGAAATCGCCAATAGATAAGACCATTTTACAATTTGGGCCCAAGTTAGAAGCAGAGCCTAAGGTGTAAATTATCGATAGTCCATATCTCGGAAACTATAAGAGATAATGCAATTTGGCAACCGGCAATGTAATTAGCATGCCGAATATTACTTGGAATGTGAAATGGAACGAAATCGCCAATAGATAAGACCATTTTACAATTTGGGCCCAAGTTAGAAGCAGAGCCTAAGGTGTAAATTATCGATAGTCCATATCTCTGAAACTATAAGAGATAATGCAATTTCGCAACCGGCAATGTAATTAGCATGCCGAATATTACTTGGAATGTGAATTGGAACGAAATCGCCAATAGATAAGACCATTTTACAATTTGGGCCCAAGTTAGAAGCAGAGCCTAAGGTGTAAATTATCGATAGTCCATATCTCGGAAACTATAAGAGATAATGCAATTTGGCAACCGGCAATGTAATTAGCATGCCGAATATTACTTGGAATGTGAATTGGAACGAGATCGCCAATAGATAAGACCATTTTACAATTTGGGCCCAAGTTAGAAGCAGAGCCTAAGGTGTAAATTATCGATAGTCCATATCTCGGAAACTATAAGAGATAATGCAATTTGGCAACCGGCAATGTAATTAGCATGCCGAATATTACTTGGAATGTGAATTGGAACGAGATCGCCAATAGATAAGACCATTTTACAATTTGGGCCCAAGTTAGAAGCAGAGCCTAAGGTGTAAATTATCGATAGTCCATATCTCGGAAACTATAAGAGATAATTCAATTTGGCAACCGGCAATGTAATTAGCATGCCGAATATTACTTGGAATGTGAATTGGAACGAAATCGCCAATAGATAAGACCATTTTACAATTTGGGCACAAGTTAGAAGCAGAGCCTAAGGTGTAAATTATCGATAGTCCATATCTCGGAAACTATAAGAGATAATGCAATTTGGCAACCGGCAATGTAATTAGCATGCCGAATATTACTTGGAATGTGAATTGGAACGAAATTGCCAATAGATAAGACCATTTTACAATTTGAGCCCAAGTTAGAAGCAGAGCCTATGGTGTAAATTATCGATAGTCCATATCCCGGAAACTATAAGAGATAATGCAATTTGGCAACCGGCAATGTATTTAGCATGCCGAATATTACTTGGAATGTGAATTTGAACGAAATCGCCAATAGATAAGACCATTTTACAATTTGGGCCCAAGTTAGAAGCAGAGCCTAAGGTGTAAATAATCGATAGTCCATATCTCGGAAACTATAAGAGATAATGCAATTTGGCAAACGGCAATGTAATTAGCATGCCGAATATTACTTGGAATGTGAAATGGAACGAAATCGCCAATAGATAAGACCATTTTACAATTTGGGCCCAAGTTAGAAGCAGAGCCTAAGGTGTAAATTATCGATAGTCCATATCTCTGAAACTATAAGAGATAATGCAATTTCGCAACCGGCAATGTAATTAGCATGCCGAATATTACTTGGAATGTGAATTGGAACGAAATCGCCAATAGATAAGACCATTTTACAATTTGGGCCCAAGTTAGAAGCAGAGCCTAAGGTGTAAATTATCGATAGTCCATATCTCGGAAACTATAAGAGATAATGCAATTTGGCAACCGGCAATGTAATTAGCATGCCGAATATTACTTGGAATGTGAATTGGGACGAAATCGCCAATAGATAAGACCATTTTACAATTTGGGTCCAAGTTAGAAGCAGAGCCTAAGGTGTAAATTATCGATAGTCCATATCTCGGAAACTATAAGAAATAATGCAATTTGGCAACCGGCAATGTTATTAGCATGCCGAATATTACTTGGAATGTGAATTGGAACGAAATCGCCAATAGATAAGACCATTTTACAATTTGGGCCCAAGTTAGAAGCAGAGCCTAAGGTGTAAATTATCGATAGTCCATATCTCGGAAACTATAAGAGATAATGCAATTTGGCAACCGGCAATGTAATTAGCATGCCGAATATTACTTGGAATGTGAATTGGAACGAAATCGCCAATAGATAAGACCATTTTACAATTTGGGCCCAAGTTAGAAGCAGAGCTTAAGGTGTAAATTATCGATAGTCCATATCTCGGAAACTATAAGAGATAATGCAATTTGGCAACCGGCAATGTAATTAGATTGCCGAATATTACTTGGAATGTGAATTGGGACGAAATCGCCAATAGATATGACCATTTTACAATTTGGGACCAAGTTAGAAGCAGAGCCTAAGGTGTAAATTATCGATAGTCCATATCTCGGAAACTATAAGAGATAATGCAATTTGGCAACCGGCAATGTATTTAGCATGCCGAATATTACTTGGAGTGTGAATTGGAACGAAATCGCCAATAGATAAGACCATTTTACAATTTGGGCCCAAGTTAGAAGCAGAGCCTAAGGTGTAAATTATCGATAGTCCATATCTCGGAAACTATAAGAGATAATGCAATTTGGCAACCGGCAATGTAATTAGCATGCCGAATATTACTTGGAATGTGAAATGGAACGAAATCGCCAATAGATAAGACCATTTTACAATTTGGGCCCAAGTTAGAAGCAGAGCCTAAGGTGTAAATTATCGATAGTCCATATCTCTGAAACTATAAGAGATAATGCAATTTCGCAACCGGCAATGTAATTAGCATGCCGAATATTACTTGGAATGTGAATTGGAACGAAATCGCCAATAGATAAGACCATTTTACAATTTGGGCCCAAGTTAGAAGCAGAGCCTAAGGTGTAAATTATCGATAGTCCATATCTCGGAAACTATAAGAGATAATGCAATTTGGCAACCGGCAATGTAATTAGCATGCCGAATATTACTTGGAATGTGAATTGGGACGAAATCGCCAATAGATAAGACCATTTTACAATTTGGGTCCAAGTTAGAAGCAGAGCCTAAGGTGTAAATTATCGATAGTCCATATCTCGGAAACTATAAGAAATAATGCAATTTGGCAACCGGCAATGTAATTAGCATGCCGAATATTACTTGGAATGTGAATTGGAACGAAATCGCCAATAGATAAGACCATTTTACAATTTGGGCCCAAGTTAGAAGCAGAGCCTAAGGTGTAAATTATCGATAGTCCATATCTCGGAAACTATAAGAGATAATGCAATTTCGCAACCGGCAATGTAATTAGCATGCCGAATATTACTTGGAGTGTGAATTGGAACGAAATCGCCAATAGATAAGACCATTTTACAATTTGGGCCCAAGTTAGAAGCAGAGCCTAAGGTGTAAATTATCGATAGTCCATATCTCGGAAACTATAAGAGATAATGCAATTTGGCAACCGGCAATGTAATTAGCATGCCGAATATTACTTGGAATGTGAATTGGAACGAAATCGCCAATAGATAAGACCATTTTACAATTTGGGCCCAAGTTAGAAGCAGAGCCTAAGGTGTAAATTATCGATAGTCCATATCTCGGAAACTATAAGAAATAATGCAATTTGGCAACCGGCAATGTAATTAGCATGCCGAATATTACTTGGAATGTGAATTGGAACGAAATCGCCAATAGATAAGACCATTTTACAATTTGGGCCCAAGTTAGAAGCAGAGCCTAAGGTGTAAATTATCGATAGTCCATATCTCGGAAACTATAAGAGATAATGCAATTTGGCAACCGGCAATGTAATTAGCATGCCGAATATTACTTGGAATGTGAATTGGAACGAAATCGCCAATAGATAAGACCATTTTACAATTTGGGCCCAAGTTAGAAGCAGAGCCTAAGGTGTAAATTATCGATAGTCCATATCTCGGAAACTATAAGAGATAATGCAATTTCGCAACCGGCAATGTAATTAGCATGCCGAATATTACTTGGAGTGTGAATTGGAACGAAATCGCCAATAGATAAGACCATTTTACAATTTGGGCCCAAGTTAGAAGCAGAGCCTAAGGTGTAAATTATCGATAGTCCATATCTCGGAAACTATAAGAGATAATGCAATTTGGCAACCGGCAATGTAATTAGCATGCCGAATATTACTTGGAATGTGAATTGGAACGAAATCGCCAATAGATAAGACCATTTTACAATTTGGGCCCAAGTTAGAAGCAGAGCCTAAGGTGTAAATTATCGATAGTCCATATCTCGGAAACTATAAGAGATAATGCAATTTGGCAACCGGCAATGTAATTAGCATGCCGAATATTACTTGGAATGTGAATTGGGACGAAATCGCCAATAGATATGACCATTTTACAATTTGGGCCCAAGTTAGAAGCAGAGCCTAAGGTGTAAATTATCGATAGTCCATATCTCGGAAACTATAAGAGATAATGCAATTTCGCAACCGGCAATGTAATTAGCATGCCTAATATTACTTGGAGTGTGAATTGGAACGAAATCGCCAATAGATAAGACCATTTTACAATTTGGGCCCAAGTTAGAAGCAGAGCCTAAGGTGTAAATTATCGATAGTCCATATCTCGGAAACTATAAGAGATAATGCAATTTGGCAACCGGCAATGTAATTAGCATGCCGAATATTATTTAGAATGTGAATTGGAACGAAATCGCCAATAGATAAGACCATTTTACAATTTGGGCCCAAGTTAGAAGCAGAACCTAAGGTGTAAATTATCGATAGTCAATATCTCGGAAACTATAAGAGATAATGCAATTTGGCAACCGGCAATGTAATTAGCATGCCGAATATTACTTGGAATGTGAATTGGAACGAAATCGCCAATAGATAAGACCATTTTACAATTTGGGCCCAAGTTAGAAGCAGAGCCTAAGGTGTAAATTATCGATAGTCCATATCTCGGAAACTATAAGAGATAATGCAATTTGGCAACCGGCAATGTAATTAGCATGCCGAATATTACTTGGAATGTGAATTGGAACGAGATCGCCAATAGATAAGACCATTTTACAATTTGGGCCCAAGTTAGAAGCAGAGCCTAAGGTGTAAATTATCGATAGTCCATATCTCGGAAACTATAAGAGATAATGCAATTTGGCAACCGGCAATGTAATTAGCATGCCGAATATTACTTGGAATGTGAATTGGAACGAAATCGCCAATAGGTAAGACCATTTTACAATTTGGGCCCAAGTTAGAAGCAGAGCCTAAGGTGTAAATTATCGATAGTCCATATCTCGGAAACTATAAGAGATAATTCAATTTGGCAACCGGCAATGTAATTAGCATGCCGAATATTACTTGGAATGTGAATTGGAACGAAATCGCCAATAGATAAGACCATTTTACAATTTGGGCACAAGTTAGAAGCAGAGCCTAAGGTGTAAATTATCGATAGTCCATATCTCGGAAACTATAAGAGATAATGCAATTTGGCAACCGGCAATGTAATTAGCATGCCGAATATTACTTGGAATGTGAATTGGAACGAGATCGCCAATAGATAAGACCATTTTACAATTTGGGCCCAAGTTAGAAGCAGAGCCTAAGGTGTAAATTATCGATAGTCCATATCTCGGAAACTATAAGAGATAATTCAATTTGGCAACCGGCAATGTAATTAGCATGCCGAATATTACTTGGAATGTGAATTGGAACGAAATCGCCAATAGATAAGACCATTTTACAATTTGGGCACAAGTTAGAAGCAGAGCCTAAGGTGTAAATTATCGATAGTCCATATCTCGGAAACTATAAGAGATAATGCAATTTGGCAACCGGCAATGTAATTAGCATGCCGAATATTACTTGGAATGTGAATTGGAACGAAATCGCCAATAGATAAGACCATTTTACAATTTGAGCCCAAGTTAGAAGCAGAGCCTATGGTGTAAATTATCGATAGTCCATATCCCGGAAACTATAAGAGATAATGCAATTTGGCAACCGGCAATGTATTTAGCATGCCGAATATTACTTGGAATGTGAATTTGAACGAAATCGCCAATAGATAAGACCATTTTACAATTTGGGCCCAAGTTAGAAGCAGAGCCTAAGGTGTAAATAATCGATAGTCCATATCTCGGAAACTATAAGAGATAATGCAATTTGGCAACCGGCAATGTAATTAGCATGCCGAATATTACTTGGAATGTGAAATGGAACGAAATCGCCAATAGATAAGACCATTTTACAATTTGGGCCCAAGTTAGAAGCAGAGCCTAAGGTGTAAATTATCGATAGTCCATATCTCTGAAACTATAAGAGATAATGCAATTTCGCAACCGGCAATGTAATTAGCATGCCGAATATTACTTGGAATGTGAATTGGAACGAAATCGCCAATAGATAAGACCATTTTACAATTTGGGCCCAAGTTAGAAGCAGAGCCTAAGGTGTAAATTATCGATAGTCCATATCTCGGAAACTATAAGAGATAATGCAATTTGGCAACCGGCAATGTAATTAGCATGCCGAATATTACTTGGAATGTGAATTGGGACGAAATCGCCAATAGATAAGACCATTTTACAATTTGGGTCCAAGTTAGAAGCAGAGCCTAAGGTGTAAATTATCGATAGTCCATATCTCGGAAACTATAAGAAATAATGCAATTTGGCAACCGGCAATGTTATTAGCATGCCGAATATTACTTGGAATGTGAATTGGAACGAAATCGCCAATAGATAAGACCATTTTACAATTTGGGCCCAAGTTAGAAGCAGAGCCTAAGGTGTAAATTATCGATAGTCCATATCTCGGAAACTATAAGAGATAATGCAATTTGGCAACCGGCAATGTAATTAGCATGCCGAATATTACTTGGAATGTGAATTGGAACGAAATCGCCAATAGATAAGACCATTTTACAATTTGGGCCCAAGTTAGAAGCAGAGCTTAAGGTGTAAATTATCGATAGTCCATATCTCGGAAACTATAAGAGATAATGCAATTTGGCAACCGGCAATGTAATTAGATTGCCGAATATTACTTGGAATGTGAATTGGGACGAAATCGCCAATAGATATGACCATTTTACAATTTGGGACCAAGTTAGAAGCAGAGCCTAAGGTGTAAATTATCGATAGTCCATATCTCGGAAACTATAAGAGATAATGCAATTTGGCAACCGGCAATGTATTTAGCATGCCGAATATTACTTGGAGTGTGAATTGGAACGAAATCGCCAATAGATAAGACCATTTTACAATTTGGGCCCAAGTTAGAAGCAGAGCCTAAGGTGTAAATTATCGATAGTCCATATCTCGGAAACTATAAGAGATAATGCAATTTGGCAACCGGCAATGTAATTAGCATGCCGAATATTACTTGGAATGTGAAATGGAACGAAATCGCCAATAGATAAGACCATTTTACAATTTGGGCCCAAGTTAGAAGCAGAGCCTAAGGTGTAAATTATCGATAGTCCATATCTCTGAAACTATAAGAGATAATGCAATTTCGCAACCGGCAATGTAATTAGCATGCCGAATATTACTTGGAATGTGAATTGGAACGAAATCGCCAATAGATAAGACCATTTTACAATTTGGGCCCAAGTTAGAAGCAGAGCCTAAGGTGTAAATTATCGATAGTCCATATCTCGGAAACTATAAGAGATAATGCAATTTGGCAACCGGCAATGTAATTAGCATGCCGAATATTACTTGGAATGTGAATTGGGACGAAATCGCCAATAGATAAGACCATTTTACAATTTGGGTCCAAGTTAGAAGCAGAGCCTAAGGTGTAAATTATCGATAGTCCATATCTCGGAAACTATAAGAAATAATGCAATTTGGCAACCGGCAATGTAATTAGCATGCCGAATATTACTTGGAATGTGAATTGGAACGAAATCGCCAATAGATAAGACCATTTTACAATTTGGGCCCAAGTTAGAAGCAGAGCCTAAGGTGTAAATTATCGATAGTCCATATCTCGGAAACTATAAGAGATAATGCAATTTCGCAACCGGCAATGTAATTAGCATGCCGAATATTACTTGGAGTGTGAATTGGAACGAAATCGCCAATAGATAAGACCATTTTACAATTTGGGCCCAAGTTAGAAGCAGAGCCTAAGGTGTAAATTATCGATAGTCCATATCTCGGAAACTATAAGAGATAATGCAATTTGGCAACCGGCAATGTAATTAGCATGCCGAATATTACTTGGAATGTGAATTGGAACGAAATCGCCAATAGATAAGACCATTTTACAATTTGGGCCCAAGTTAGAAGCAGAGCCTAAGGTGTAAATTATCGATAGTCCATATCTCGGAAACTATAAGAAATAATGCAATTTGGCAACCGGCAATGTAATTAGCATGCCGAATATTACTTGGAATGTGAATTGGAACGAAATCGCCAATAGATAAGACCATTTTACAATTTGGGCCCAAGTTAGAAGCAGAGCCTAAGGTGTAAATTATCGATAGTCCATATCTCGGAAACTATAAGAGATAATGCAATTTGGCAACCGGCAATGTAATTAGCATGCCGAATATTACTTGGAATGTGAATTGGAACGAAATCGCCAATAGATAAGACCATTTTACAATTTGGGCCCAAGTTAGAAGCAGAGCCTAAGGTGTAAATTATCGATAGTCCATATCTCGGAAACTATAAGAGATAATGCAATTTCGCAACCGGCAATGTAATTAGCATGCCGAATATTACTTGGAGTGTGAATTGGAACGAAATCGCCAATAGATAAGACCATTTTACAATTTGGGCCCAAGTTAGAAGCAGAGCCTAAGGTGTAAATTATCGATAGTCCATATCTCGGAAACTATAAGAGATAATGCAATTTGGCAACCGGCAATGTAATTAGCATGCCGAATATTACTTGGAATGTGAATTGGAACGAAATCGCCAATAGATAAGACCATTTTACAATTTGGGCCCAAGTTAGAAGCAGAGCCTAAGGTGTAAATTATCGATAGTCCATATCTCGGAAACTATAAGAGATAATGCAATTTGGCAACCGGCAATGTAATTAGCATGCCGAATATTACTTGGAATGTGAATTGGGACGAAATCGCCAATAGATATGACCATTTTACAATTTGGGCCCAAGTTAGAAGCAGAGCCTAAGGTGTAAATTATCGATAGTCCATATCTCGGAAACTATAAGAGATAATGCAATTTCGCAACCGGCAATGTAATTAGCATGCCTAATATTACTTGGAGTGTGAATTGGAACGAAATCGCCAATAGATAAGACCATTTTACAATTTGGGCCCAAGTTAGAAGCAGAGCCTAAGGTGTAAATTATCGATAGTCCATATCTCGGAAACTATAAGAGATAATGCAATTTGGCAACCGGCAATGTAATTAGCATGCCGAATATTATTTAGAATGTGAATTGGAACGAAATCGCCAATAGATAAGACCATTTTACAATTTGGGCCCAAGTTAGAAGCAGAACCTAAGGTGTAAATTATCGATAGTCAATATCTCGGAAACTATAAGAGATAATGCAATTTGGCAACCGGCAATGTAATTAGCATGCCGAATATTACTTGGAATGTGAATTGGAACGAAATCGCCAATAGATAAGACCATTTTACAATTTGGGCCCAAGTTAGAAGCAGAGCCTAAGGTGTAAATTATCGATAGTCCATATCTCGGAAACTATAAGAGATAATGCAATTTGGCAACCGGCAATGTAATTAGCATGCCGAATATTACTTGGAATGTGAATTGGAACGAGATCGCCAATAGATAAGACCATTTTACAATTTGGGCCCAAGTTAGAAGCAGAGCCTAAGGTGTAAATTATCGATAGTCCATATCTCGGAAACTATAAGAGATAATGCAATTTGGCAACCGGCAATGTAATTAGCATGCCGAATATTACTTGGAATGTGAATTGGAACGAAATCGCCAATAGGTAAGACCATTTTACAATTTGGGCCCAAGTTAGAAGCAGAGCCTAAGGTGTAAATTATCGATAGTCCATATCTCGGAAACTATAAGAGATAATTCAATTTGGCAACCGGCAATGTAATTAGCATGCCGAATATTACTTGGAATGTGAATTGGAACGAAATCGCCAATAGATAAGACCATTTTACAATTTGGGCACAAGTTAGAAGCAGAGCCTAAGGTGTAAATTATCGATAGTCCATATCTCGGAAACTATAAGAGATAATGCAATTTGGCAACCGGCAATGTAATTAGCATGCCGAATATTACTTGGAATGTGAATTGGAACGAAATCGCCAATAGATAAGACCATTTTACAATTTGAGCCCAAGTTAGAAGCAGAGCCTATGGTGTAAATTATCGATAGTCCATATCCCGGAAACTATAAGAGATAATGCAATTTGGCAACCGGCAATGTATTTAGCATGCCGAATATTACTTGGAATGTGAATTTGAACGAAATCGCCAATAGATAAGACCATTTTACAATTTGGGCCCAAGTTAGAAGCAGAGCCTAAGGTGTAAATTATCGATAGTCCATATCTCGGAAACTATAAGAGATAATGCAATTTGGCAACCGGCAATGTAATTAGCATGCCGAATATTACTTGGAATGTGAAATGGAACGAAATCGCCAATAGATAAGACCATTTTACAATTTGGGCCCAAGTTAGAAGCAGAGCCTAAGGTGTAAATTATCGATAGTCCATATCTCTGAAACTATAAGAGATAATGCAATTTCGCAACCGGCAATGTAATTAGCATGCCGAATATTACTTGGAATGTGAATTGAAACGAAATCGCCAATAGATAAGACCATTTTACAATTTGGGCCCAAGTTAGAAGCAGAGCCTAAGGTGTAAATTATCGATAGTCCATATCTCGGAAACTATAAGAGATAATGCAATTTGGCAACCGGCAATGTAATTAGCATGCCGAATATTACTTGGCATGTGAATTGGGACGAAATCGCCAATAGATAAGACCATTTTACAATTTGGGTCCAAGTTAGAAGCAGAGCCTAAGGTGTAAATTATCGATAGTCCATATCTCGGAAACTATAAGAAATAATGCAATTTGGCAACCGGCAATGTAATTAGCATGCCGAATATTACTTGGAATGTGAATTGGAACGAAATCGCCAATAGATAAGACCATTTTACAATTTGGGCCCAAGTTAGAAGCAGAGCCTAAGGTGTAAATTATCGATAGTCCATATCTCGGAAACGATAAGAGATAATGCAATTTGGCAACCGGCAATGTAATTAGCATGCCGAATATTACTTGGAATGTGAATTGGAACGAAATCGCCAATAGATAAGACCATTTTACAATTTGGGCCCAAGTTAGAAGCAGAGCTTAAGGTGTAAATTATCGATAGTCCATATCTCGGAAACTATAAGAGATAATGCAATTTGGCAACCGGCAATGTAATTAGATTGCCGAATATTACTTGGAATGTGAATTGGGACGAAATCGCCAATAGATATGACCATTTTACAATTTGGGACCAAGTTAGAAGCAGAGCCTAAGGTGTAAATTATCGATAGTCCATATCTCGGAAACTATAAGAGATAATGCAATTTGGCAACCGGCAATGTATTTAGCATGCCGAATATTACTTGGAGTGTGAATTGGAACGAAATCGCCAATAGATATGACCATTTTACAATTTGGGACCAAGTTAGAAGCAGAGCCTAAGGTGTAAATTATCGATAGTCCATATCTCGGAAACTATAAGAGATAATGCAATTTGGCAACCGGCAATGTAATTAGCATGCCGAATATTACTTGGAATGTGAATTGGAACGAGATCGCCAATAGATAAGACCATTTTACAATTTGGGCCCAAGTTAGAAGCAGAGCCTAAGGTGTAAATTATCGATAGTCCATATCTCGGAAACTATAAGAGATAATGCAATTTGGCAACCGGCAATGTAATTAGCATGCCGAATATTACTTGGAATGTGAATTGGAACGAGATCGCCAATAGATAAGACCATTTTACAATTTGGGCCCAAGTTAGAAGCAGAGCCTAAGGTGTAAATTATCGATAGTCCATATCTCGGAAACTATAAGAGATAATTCAATTTGGCAACCGGCAATGTAATTAGCATGCCGAATATTACTTGGAATGTGAATTGGAACGAAATCGCCAATAGATAAGACCATTTTACAATTTGGGCACAAGTTAGAAGCAGAGCCTAAGGTGTAAATTATCGATAGTCCATATCTCGGAAACTATAAGAGATAATGCAATTTGGCAACCGGCAATGTAATTAGCATGCCGAATATTACTTGGAATGTGAATTGGAACGAAATCGCCAATAGATAAGACCATTTTACAATTTGAGCCCAAGTTAGAAGCAGAGCCTATGGTGTAAATTATCGATAGTCCATATCCCGGAAACTATAAGAGATAATGCAATTTGGCAACCGGCAATGTATTTAGCATGCCGAATATTACTTGGAATGTGAATTTGAACGAAATCGCCAATAGATAAGACCATTTTACAATTTGGGCCCAAATTAGAAGCAGAGCCTAAGGTGTAAATAATCGATAGTCCATATCTCGGAAACTATAAGAGATAATGCAATTTGGCAACCGGCAATGTAATTAGCATGCCGAATATTACTTGGAATGTGAAATGGAACGAAATCGCCAATAGATAAGACCATTTTACAATTTGGGCCCAAGTTAGAAGCAGAGCCTAAGGTGTAAATTATCGATAGTCCATATCTCTGAAACTATAAGAGATAATGCAATTTCGCAACCGGCAATGTAATTAGCATGCCGAATATTACTTGGAATGTGAATTGGAACGAAATCGCCAATAGATAAGACCATTTTACAATTTGGGCCCAAGTTAGAAGCAGAGCCTAAGGTGTAAATTATCGATAGTCCATATCTCGGAAACTATAAGAGATAATGCAATTTGGCAACCGGCAATGTAATTAGCATGCCGAATATTACTTGGAATGTGAATTGGGACGAAATCGCCAATAGATAAGACCATTTTACAATTTGGGTCCAAGTTAGAAGCAGAGCCTAAGGTGTAAATTATCGATAGTCCATATCTCGGAAACTATAAGAAATAATGCAATTTGGCAACCGGCAATGTAATTAGCATGCCGAATATTACTTGGAATGTGAATTGGAACGAAATCGCCAATAGATAAGACCATTTTACAATTTGGGCCCAAGTTAGAAGCAGAGCCTAAGGTGTAAATTATCGATAGTCCATATCTCGGAAACTATAAGAGATAATGCAATTTGGCAACCGGCAATGTAATTAGCATGCCGAATATTACTTGGAATGTGAATTGGAACGAAATCGCCAATAGATAAGACCATTTTACAATTTGGGCCCAAGTTAGAAGCAGAGCTTAAGGTGTAAATTATCGATAGTCCATATCTCGGAAACTATAAGAGATAATGCAATTTGGCAACCGGCAATGTAATTAGATTGCCGAATATTACTTGGAATGTGAATTGGGACGAAATCGCCAATAGATATGACCATTTTACAATTTGGGACCAAGTTAGAAGCAGAGCCTAAGGTGTAAATTATCGATAGTCCATATCTCGGAAACTATAAGAGATAATGCAATTTGGCAACCGGCAATGTATTTAGCATGCCGAATATTACTTGGAGTGTGAATTGGAACGAAATCGCCAATAGATAAGACCATTTTACAATTTGGGCCCAAGTTAGAAGCAGAGCCTAAGGTGTAAATTATCGATAGTCCATATCTCGGAAACTATAAGAGATAATGCAATTTGGCAACCGGCAATGTAATTAGCATGCCGAATATTACTTGGAATGTGAAATGGAACGAAATCGCCAATAGATAAGACCATTTTACAATTTGGGCCCAAGTTAGAAACAGAGCCTAAGGTGTAAATTATCGATAGTCCATATCTCTGAAACTATAAGAGATAATGCAATTTCGCAACCGGCAATGTAATTAGCATGCCGAATATTACTTGGAATGTGAATTGGAACGAAATCGCCAATAGATAAGACCATTTTACAATTTGGGCCCAAGTTAGAAGCAGAGCTTAAGGTGTAAATTATCGATAGTCCATATCTCGGAAACTATAAGAGATAATGCAATTTGGCAACCGGCAATGTAATTAGATTGCCGAATATTACTTGGAATGTGAATTGGGACGAAATCGCCAATAGATATGACCATTTTACAATTTGGGACCAAGTTAGAAGCAGAGCCTAAGGTGTAAATTATCGATAGTCCATATCTCGGAAACTATAAGAGATAATGCAATTTGGCAACCGGCAATGTATTTAGCATGCCGAATATTACTTGGAGTGTGAATTGGAACGAAATCGCCAATAGATAAGACCATTTTACAATTTGGGCCCAAGTTAGAAGCAGAGCCTAAGGTGTAAATTATCGATAGTCCATATCTCGGAAACTATAAGAGATAATGCAATTTGGCAACCGGCAATGTAATTAGCATGCCGAATATTACTTGGAATGTGAAATGGAACGAAATCGCCAATAGATAAGACCATTTTACAATTTGGGCCCAAGTTAGAAACAGAGCCTAAGGTGTAAATTATCGATAGTCCATATCTCTGAAACTATAAGAGATAATGCAATTTCGCAACCGGCAATGTAATTAGCATGCCGAATATTACTTGGAATGTGAATTGGAACGAAATCGCCAATAGATAAGACCATTTTACAATTTGGGCCCAAGTTAGAAGCAGAGCCTAAGGTGTAAATTATCGATAGTCCATATCTCGGAAACTATAAGAGATAATGCAATTTGGCAACCGGCAATGTAATTAGCATGCCGAATATTACTTGGAATGTGAATTGGAACGAAATCGCCAATAGATAAGACCATTTTACAATTTGGGCCCAAGTTAGAAGCAGAGCTTAAGGGGTAAATTATCGATAGTCCATATCTCGGAAACTATAAGAGATAATGCAATTTGGCAACCGGCAATGTAATTAGATTGCCGAATATTACTTGGAATGTGAATTGGGACGAAATCGCCAATAGATATGACCATTTTACAATTTGGGACCAAGTTAGAAGCAGAGCCTAAGGTGTAAATTATCGATAGTCCATATCTCGGAAACTATAAGAGATAATGCAATTTGGCAACCGGCAATGTATTTAGCATGCCGAATATTACTTGGAGTGTGAATTGGAACGAAATCGCCAATAGATAAGACCATTTTACAATTTGGGCCCAAGTTAGAAGCAGAGCCTAAGGTGTAAATTATCGATAGTCCATATCTCTGAAACTATAAGAGATAATGCAATTTGGCAACCGGCAATGTATTTAGCATGCCGAATATTACTTGGAATGTGAATTTGAACGAAATCGCCAATAGATAAGACCATTTTACAATTTGGGCCCAAATTAGAAGCAGAGCCTAAGGTGTAAATAATCGATAGTCCATATCTCGGAAACTATAAGAGATAATGCAATTTGGCAACCGGCAATGTAATTAGCATGCCGAATATTACTTGGAATGTGAAATGGAACGAAATCGCCAATAGATAAGACCATTTTACAATTTGGGCCCAAGTTAGAAGCAGAGCCTAAGGTGTAAATTATCGATAGTCCATATCTCTGAAACTATAAGAGATAATGCAATTTCGCAACCGGCAATGTAATTAGCATGCCGAATATTACTTGGAATGTGAATTGGAACGAAATCGCCAATAGATAAGACCATTTTACAATTTGGGCCCAAGTTAGAAGCAGAGCCTAAGGTGTAAATTATCGATAGTCCATATCTCGGAAACTATAAGAGATAATGCAATTTGGCAACCGGCAATGTAATTAGCATGCCGAATATTACTTGGAATGTGAATTGGGACGAAATCGCCAATAGATAAGACCATTTTACAATTTGGGTCCAAGTTAGAAGCAGAGCCTAAGGTGTAAATTATCGATAGTCCATATCTCGGAAACTATAAGAAATAATGCAATTTGGCAACCGGCAATGTAATTAGCATGCCGAATATTACTTGGAATGTGAATTGGAACGAAATCGCCAATAGATAAGACCATTTTACAATTTGGGCCCAAGTTAGAAGCAGAGCCTAAGGTGTAAATTATCGATAGTCCATATCTCGGAAACTATAAGAGATAATGCAATTTGGCAACCGGCAATGTAATTAGCATGCCGAATATTACTTGGAATGTGAATTGGAACGAAATCGCCAATAGATAAGACCATTTTACAATTTGGGCCCAAGTTAGAAGCAGAGCTTAAGGTGTAAATTATCGATAGTCCATATCTCGGAAACTATAAGAGATAATGCAATTTGGCAACCGGCAATGTAATTAGATTGCCGAATATTACTTGGAATGTGAATTGGGACGAAATCGCCAATAGATATGACCATTTTACAATTTGGGACCAAGTTAGAAGCAGAGCCTAAGGTGTAAATTATCGATAGTCCATATCTCGGAAACTATAAGAGATAATGCAATTTGGCAACCGGCAATGTATTTAGCATGCCGAATATTACTTGGAGTGTGAATTGGAACGAAATCGCCATTAGATAAGACCATTTTACAATTTGGGCCCAAGTTAGAAGCAGAGCCTAAGGTGTAAATTATCGATAGTCCATATCTCGGAAACTATAAGAGATAATGCAATTTGGCAACCGGCAATGTAATTAGCATGCCGAATATTACTTGGAATGTGAATTGGAACGAAATCGCCAATAGATAAGACCATTTTACAATTTGGGCCCAAGTTAGAAGCAGAGCCTAAGGTGTAAATTATCGATAGTCCATATCTCGGAAACTATAAGAAATAATGCAATTTGGCAACCGGCAATGTAATTAGCATGCCGAATATTACTTGGAATGTGAATTGGAACGAAATCGCCAATAGATAAGACCATTTTACAATTTGGGCCCAAGTTAGAAGCAGAGCCTAAGGTGTAAATTATCGATAGTCCATATCTCGGAAACTATAAGAGATAATGCAATTTGGCAACCGGCAATGTAATTAGCATGCCGAATATTACTTGGAATGTGAATTGGAACGAAATCGCCAATAGATAAGACCATTTTACAATTTGGGCCCAAGTTAGAAGCAGAGCCTAAGGTGTAAATTATCGATAGTCCATATCTCGGAAACTATAAGAGATAATGCAATTTCGCAACCGGCAATGTAATTAGCATGCCGAATATTACTTGGAGTGTGAATTGGAACGAAATCGCCAATAGATAAGACCATTTTACAATTTGGGCCCAAGTTAGAAGCAGAGCCTAAGGTGTAAATTATCGATAGTCCATATCTCGGAAACTATAAGAGATAATGCAATTTGGCAACCGGCAATGTAATTAGCATGCCGAATATTACTTGGAATGTGAATTGGAACGAAATCGCCAATAGATAAGACCATTTTACAATTTGGGCCCAAGTTAGAAGCAGAGCCTAAGGTGTAAATTATCGATAGTCCATATCTCGGAAACTATAAGAGATAATGCAATTTGGCAACCGGCAATGTAATTAGCATGCCGAATATTACTTGGAATGTGAATTGGGACGAAATCGCCAATAGATATGACCATTTTACAATTTGGGCCCAAGTTAGAAGCAGAGCCTAAGGTGTAAATTATCGATAGTCCATATCTCGGAAACTATAAGAGATAATGCAATTTCGCAACCGGCAATGTAATTAGCATGCCTAATATTACTTGGAGTGTGAATTGGAACGAAATCGCCAATAGATAAGACCATTTTACAATTTGGGCCCAAGTTAGAAGCAGAGCCTAAGGTGTAAATTATCGATAGTCCATATCTCGGAAACTATAAGAGATAATGCAATTTGGCAACCGGCAATGTAATTAGCATGCCGAATATTATTTAGAATGTGAATTGGAACGAAATCGCCAATAGATAAGACCATTTTACAATTTGGGCCCAAGTTAGAAGCAGAACCTAAGGTGTAAATTATCGATAGTCAATATCTCGGAAACTATAAGAGATAATGCAATTTGGCAACCGGCAATGTAATTAGCATGCCGAATATTACTTGGAATGTGAATTGGAACGAAATCGCCAATAGATAAGACCATTTTACAATTTGGGCCCAAGTTAGAAGCAGAGCCTAAGGTGTAAATTATCGATAGTCCATATCTCGGAAACTATAAGAGATAATGCAATTTGGCAACCGGCAATGTAATTAGCATGCCGAATATTACTTGGAATGTGAATTGGAACGAGATCGCCAATAGATAAGACCATTTTACAATTTGGGCCCAAGTTAGAAGCAGAGCCTAAGGTGTAAATTATCGATAGTCCATATCTCGGAAACTATAAGAGATAATGCAATTTGGCAACCGGCAATGTAATTAGCATGCCGAATATTACTTGGAATGTGAATTGGAACGAAATCGCCAATAGGTAAGACCATTTTACAATTTGGGCCCAAGTTAGAAGCAGAGCCTAAGGTGTAAATTATCGATAGTCCATATCTCGGAAACTATAAGAGATAATTCAATTTGGCAACCGGCAATGTAATTAGCATGCCGAATATTACTTGGAATGTGAATTGGAACGAAATCGCCAATAGATAAGACCATTTTACAATTTGGGCACAAGTTAGAAGCAGAGCCTAAGGTGTAAATTATCGATAGTCCATATCTCGGAAACTATAAGAGATAATGCAATTTGGCAACCGGCAATGTAATTAGCATGCCGAATATTACTTGGAATGTGAATTGGAACGAAATCGCCAATAGATAAGACCATTTTACAATTTGAGCCCAAGTTAGAAGCAGAGCCTATGGTGTAAATTATCGATAGTCCATATCCCGGAAACTATAAGAGATAATGCAATTTGGCAACCGGCAATGTATTTAGCATGCCGAATATTACTTGGAATGTGAATTTGAACGAAATCGCCAATAGATAAGACCATTTTACAATTTGGGCCCAAGTTAGAAGCAGAGCCTAAGGTGTAAATTATCGATAGTCCATATCTCGGAAACTATAAGAGATAATGCAATTTGGCAACCGGCAATGTAATTAGCATGCCGAATATTACTTGGAATGTGAAATGGAACGAAATCGCCAATAGATAAGACCATTTTACAATTTGGGCCCAAGTTAGAAGCAGAGCCTAAGGTGTAAATTATCGATAGTCCATATCTCTGAAACTATAAGAGATAATGCAATTTCGCAACCGGCAATGTAATTAGCATGCCGAATATTACTTGGAATGTGAATTGAAACGAAATCGCCAATAGATAAGACCATTTTACAATTTGGGCCCAAGTTAGAAGCAGAGCCTAAGGTGTAAATTATCGATAGTCCATATCTCGGAAACTATAAGAGATAATGCAATTTGGCAACCGGCAATGTAATTAGCATGCCGAATATTACTTGGCATGTGAATTGGGACGAAATCGCCAATAGATAAGACCATTTTACAATTTGGGTCCAAGTTAGAAGCAGAGACTAAGGTGTAAATTATCGATAGTCCATATCTCGGAAACTATAAGAAATAATGCAATTTGGCAACCGGCAATGTAATTAGCATGCCGAATATTACTTGGAATGTGAATTGGAACGAAATCGCCAATAGATAAGACCATTTTACAATTTGGGCCCAAGTTAGAAGCAGAGCCTAAGGTGTAAATTATCGATAGTCCATATCTCGGAAACTATAAGAGATAATGCAATTTGGCAACCGGCAATGTAATTAGCATGCCGAATATTACTTGGAATGTGAATTGGAACGAAATCGCCAATAGATAAGACCATTTTACAATTTGGGCCCAAGTTAGAAGCAGAGCTTAAGGTGTAAATTATCGATAGTCCATATCTCGGAAACTATAAGAGATAATGCAATTTGGCAACCGGCAATGTAATTAGATTGCCGAATATTACTTGGAATGTGAATTGGGACGAAATCGCCAATAGATATGACCATTTTACAATTTGGGACCAAGTTAGAAGCAGAGCCTAAGGTGTAAATTATCGATAGTCCATATCTCGGAAACTATAAGAGATAATGCAATTTGGCAACCGGCAATGTATTTAGCATGCCGAATATTACTTGGAGTGTGAATTGGAACGAAATCGCCAATAGATATGACCATTTTACAATTTGGGACCAAGTTAGAAGCAGAGCCTAAGGTGTAAATTATCGATAGTCCATATCTCGGAAACTATAAGAGATAATGCAATTTGGCAACCGGCAATGTAATTAGCATGCCGAATATTACTTGGAATGTGAATTGGAACGAGATCGCCAATAGATAAGACCATTTTACAATTTGGGCCCAAGTTAGAAGCAGAGCCTAAGGTGTAAATTATCGATAGTCCATATCTCGGAAACTATAAGAGATAATGCAATTTGGCAACCGGCAATGTAATTAGCATGCCGAATATTACTTGGAATGTGAATTGGAACGAGATCGCCAATAGATAAGACCATTTTACAATTTGGGCCCAAGTTAGAAGCAGAGCCTAAGGTGTAAATTATCGATAGTCCATATCTCGGAAACTATAAGAGATAATTCAATTTGGCAACCGGCAATGTAATTAGCATGCCGAATATTACTTGGAATGTGAATTGGAACGAAATCGCCAATAGATAAGACCATTTTACAATTTGGGCACAAGTTAGAAGCAGAGCCTAAGGTGTAAATTATCGATAGTCCATATCTCGGAAACTATAAGAGATAATGCAATTTGGCAACCGGCAATGTAATTAGCATGCCGAATATTACTTGGAATGTGAATTGGAACGAAATCGCCAATAGATAAGACCATTTTACAATTTGAGCCCAAGTTAGAAGCAGAGCCTATGGTGTAAATTATCGATAGTCCATATCCCGGAAACTATAAGAGATAATGCAATTTGGCAACCGGCAATGTATTTAGCATGCCGAATATTACTTGGAATGTGAATTTGAACGAAATCGCCAATAGATAAGACCATTTTACAATTTGGGCCCAAATTAGAAGCAGAGCCTAAGGTGTAAATAATCGATAGTCCATATCTCGGAAACTATAAGAGATAATGCAATTTGGCAACCGGCAATGTAATTAGCATGCCGAATATTACTTGGAATGTGAAATGGAACGAAATCGCCAATAGATAAGACCATTTTACAATTTGGGCCCAAGTTAGAAGCAGAGCCTAAGGTGTAAATTATCGATAGTCCATATCTCTGAAACTATAAGAGATAATGCAATTTCGCAACCGGCAATGTAATTAGCATGCCGAATATTACTTGGAATGTGAATTGGAACGAAATCGCCAATAGATAAGACCATTTTACAATTTGGGCCCAAGTTAGAAGCAGAGCCTAAGGTGTAAATTATCGATAGTCCATATCTCGGAAACTATAAGAGATAATGCAATTTGGCAACCGGCAATGTAATTAGCATGCCGAATATTACTTGGAATGTGAATTGGGACGAAATCGCCAATAGATAAGACCATTTTACAATTTGGGTCCAAGTTAGAAGCAGAGCCTAAGGTGTAAATTATCGATAGTCCATATCTCGGAAACTATAAGAAATAATGCAATTTGGCAACCGGCAATGTAATTAGCATGCCGAATATTACTTGGAATGTGAATTGGAACGAAATCGCCAATAGATAAGACCATTTTACAATTTGGGCCCAAGTTAGAAGCAGAGCCTAAGGTGTAAATTATCGATAGTCCATATCTCGGAAACTATAAGAGATAATGCAATTTGGCAACCGGCAATGTAATTAGCATGCCGAATATTACTTGGAATGTGAATTGGAACGAAATCGCCAATAGATAAGACCATTTTACAATTTGGGCCCAAGTTAGAAGCAGAGCTTAAGGTGTAAATTATCGATAGTCCATATCTCGGAAACTATAAGAGATAATGCAATTTGGCAACCGGCAATGTAATTAGATTGCCGAATATTACTTGGAATGTGAATTGGGACGAAATCGCCAATAGATATGACCATTTTACAATTTGGGACCAAGTTAGAAGCAGAGCCTAAGGTGTAAATTATCGATAGTCCATATCTCGGAAACTATAAGAGATAATGCAATTTGGCAACCGGCAATGTATTTAGCATGCCGAATATTACTTGGAGTGTGAATTGGAACGAAATCGCCAATAGATAAGACCATTTTACAATTTGGGCCCAAGTTAGAAGCAGAGCCTAAGGTGTAAATTATCGATAGTCCATATCTCGGAAACTATAAGAGATAATGCAATTTGGCAACCGGCAATGTAATTAGCATGCCGAATATTACTTGGAATGTGAAATGGAACGAAATCGCCAATAGATAAGACCATTTTACAATTTGGGCCCAAGTTAGAAACAGAGCCTAAGGTGTAAATTATCGATAGTCCATATCTCTGAAACTATAAGAGATAATGCAATTTCGCAACCGGCAATGTAATTAGCATGCCGAATATTACTTGGAATGTGAATTGGAACGAAATCGCCAATAGATAAGACCATTTTACAATTTGGGCCCAAGTTAGAAGCAGAGCTTAAGGTGTAAATTATCGATAGTCCATATCTCGGAAACTATAAGAGATAATGCAATTTGGCAACCGGCAATGTAATTAGATTGCCGAATATTACTTGGAATGTGAATTGGGACGAAATCGCCAATAGATATGACCATTTTACAATTTGGGACCAAGTTAGAAGCAGAGCCTAAGGTGTAAATTATCGATAGTCCATATCTCGGAAACTATAAGAGATAATGCAATTTGGCAACCGGCAATGTATTTAGCATGCCGAATATTACTTGGAGTGTGAATTGGAACGAAATCGCCAATAGATAAGACCATTTTACAATTTGGGCCCAAGTTAGAAGCAGAGCCTAAGGTGTAAATTATCGATAGTCCATATCTCGGAAACTATAAGAGATAATGCAATTTGGCAACCGGCAATGTAATTAGCATGCCGAATATTACTTGGAATGTGAAATGGAACGAAATCGCCAATAGATAAGACCATTTTACAATTTGGGCCCAAGTTAGAAACAGAGCCTAAGGTGTAAATTATCGATAGTCCATATCTCTGAAACTATAAGAGATAATGCAATTTCGCAACCGGCAATGTAATTAGCATGCCGAATATTACTTGGAATGTGAATTGGAACGAAATCGCCAATAGATAAGACCATTTTACAATTTGGGCCCAAGTTAGAAGCAGAGCCTAAGGTGTAAATTATCGATAGTCCATATCTCGGAAACTATAAGAGATAATGCAATTTGGCAACCGGCAATGTAATTAGCATGCCGAATATTACTTGGAATGTGAATTGGAACGAAATCGCCAATAGATAAGACCATTTTACAATTTGGGCCCAAGTTAGAAGCAGAGCTTAAGGGGTAAATTATCGATAGTCCATATCTCGGAAACTATAAGAGATAATGCAATTTGGCAACCGGCAATGTAATTAGATTGCCGAATATTACTTGGAATGTGAATTGGGACGAAATCGCCAATAGATATGACCATTTTACAATTTGGGACCAAGTTAGAAGCAGAGCCTAAGGTGTAAATTATCGATAGTCCATATCTCGGAAACTATAAGAGATAATGCAATTTGGCAACCGGCAATGTATTTAGCATGCCGAATATTACTTGGAGTGTGAATTGGAACGAAATCGCCAATAGATAAGACCATTTTACAATTTGGGCCCAAGTTAGAAGCAGAGCCTAAGGTGTAAATTATCGATAGTCCATATCTCTGAAACTATAAGAGATAATGCAATTTGGCAACCGGCAATGTATTTAGCATGCCGAATATTACTTGGAATGTGAATTTGAACGAAATCGCCAATAGATAAGACCATTTTACAATTTGGGCCCAAATTAGAAGCAGAGCCTAAGGTGTAAATAATCGATAGTCCATATCTCGGAAACTATAAGAGATAATGCAATTTGGCAACCGGCAATGTAATTAGCATGCCGAATATTACTTGGAATGTGAAATGGAACGAAATCGCCAATAGATAAGACCATTTTACAATTTGGGCCCAAGTTAGAAGCAGAGCCTAAGGTGTAAATTATCGATAGTCCATATCTCTGAAACTATAAGAGATAATGCAATTTCGCAACCGGCAATGTAATTAGCATGCCGAATATTACTTGGAATGTGAATTGGAACGAAATCGCCAATAGATAAGACCATTTTACAATTTGGGCCCAAGTTAGAAGCAGAGCCTAAGGTGTAAATTATCGATAGTCCATATCTCGGAAACTATAAGAGATAATGCAATTTGGCAACCGGCAATGTAATTAGCATGCCGAATATTACTTGGAATGTGAATTGGGACGAAATCGCCAATAGATAAGACCATTTTACAATTTGGGTCCAAGTTAGAAGCAGAGCCTAAGGTGTAAATTATCGATAGTCCATATCTCGGAAACTATAAGAAATAATGCAATTTGGCAACCGGCAATGTAATTAGCATGCCGAATATTACTTGGAATGTGAATTGGAACGAAATCGCCAATAGATAAGACCATTTTACAATTTGGGCCCAAGTTAGAAGCAGAGCCTAAGGTGTAAATTATCGATAGTCCATATCTCGGAAACTATAAGAGATAATGCAATTTGGCAACCGGCAATGTAATTAGCATGCCGAATATTACTTGGAATGTGAATTGGAACGAAATCGCCAATAGATAAGACCATTTTACAATTTGGGCCCAAGTTAGAAGCAGAGCTTAAGGTGTAAATTATCGATAGTCCATATCTCGGAAACTATAAGAGATAATGCAATTTGGCAACCGGCAATGTAATTAGATTGCCGAATATTACTTGGAATGTGAATTGGGACGAAATCGCCAATAGATATGACCATTTTACAATTTGGGACCAAGTTAGAAGCAGAGCCTAAGGTGTAAATTATCGATAGTCCATATCTCGGAAACTATAAGAGATAATGCAATTTGGCAACCGGCAATGTATTTAGCATGCCGAATATTACTTGGAGTGTGAATTGGAACGAAATCGCCAATAGATAAGACCATTTTACAATTTGGGCCCAAGTTAGAAGCAGAGCCTAAGGTGTAAATTATCGATAGTCCATATCTCGGAAACTATAAGAGATAATGCAATTTGGCAACCGGCAATGTAATTAGCATGCCGAATATTACTTGGAATGTGAAATGGAACGAAATCGCCAATAGATAAGACCATTTTACAATTTGGGCCCAAGTTAGAAACAGAGCCTAAGGTGTAAATTATCGATAGTCCATATCTCTGAAACTATAAGAGATAATGCAATTTCGCAACCGGCAATGTAATTAGCATGCCGAATATTACTTGGAATGTGAATTGGAACGAAATCGCCAATAGATAAGACCATTTTACAATTTGGGCCCAAGTTAGAAGCAGAGCTTAAGGTGTAAATTATCGATAGTCCATATCTCGGAAACTATAAGAGATAATGCAATTTGGCAACCGGCAATGTAATTAGATTGCCGAATATTACTTGGAATGTGAATTGGGACGAAATCGCCAATAGATATGACCATTTTACAATTTGGGACCAAGTTAGAAGCAGAGCCTAAGGTGTAAATTATCGATAGTCCATATCTCGGAAACTATAAGAGATAATGCAATTTGGCAACCGGCAATGTATTTAGCATGCCGAATATTACTTGGAGTGTGAATTGGAACGAAATCGCCAATAGATAAGACCATTTTACAATTTGGGCCCAAGTTAGAAGCAGAGCCTAAGGTGTAAATTATCGATAGTCCATATCTCGGAAACTATAAGAGATAATGCAATTTGGCAACCGGCAATGTAATTAGCATGCCGAATATTACTTGGAATGTGAAATGGAACGAAATCGCCAATAGATAAGACCATTTTACAATTTGGGCCCAAGTTAGAAACAGAGCCTAAGGTGTAAATTATCGATAGTCCATATCTCTGAAACTATAAGAGATAATGCAATTTCGCAACCGGCAATGTAATTAGCATGCCGAATATTACTTGGAATGTGAATTGGAACGAAATCGCCAATAGATAAGACCATTTTACAATTTGGGCCCAAGTTAGAAGCAGAGCCTAAGGTGTAAATTATCGATAGTCCATATCTCGGAAACTATAAGAGATAATGCAATTTGGCAACCGGCAATGTAATTAGCATGCCGAATATTACTTGGAATGTGAATTGGAACGAAATCGCCAATAGATAAGACCATTTTACAATTTGGGCCCAAGTTAGAAGCAGAGCTTAAGGGGTAAATTATCGATAGTCCATATCTCGGAAACTATAAGAGATAATGCAATTTGGCAACCGGCAATGTAATTAGATTGCCGAATATTACTTGGAATGTGAATTGGGACGAAATCGCCAATAGATATGACCATTTTACAATTTGGGACCAAGTTAGAAGCAGAGCCTAAGGTGTAAATTATCGATAGTCCATATCTCGGAAACTATAAGAGATAATGCAATTTGGCAACCGGCAATGTATTTAGCATGCCGAATATTACTTGGAGTGTGAATTGGAACGAAATCGCCAATAGATAAGACCATTTTACAATTTGGGCCCAAGTTAGAAGCAGAGCCTAAGGTGTAAATTATCGATAGTCCATATCTCTGAAACTATAAGAGATAATGCAATTTCGCAACCGGCAATGTAATTAGCATGCCGAATATTACTTGGAATGTGAATTGGAACGAAATCGCCAATAGATAAGACCATTTTACAATTTGGGCCCAAGTTAGAAGCAGAGCCTAAGGTGTAAATTATCGATAGTCCATATCTCGGAAACTATAAGAGATAATGCAATTTGGCAACCGGCAATGTAATTAGCATGCCGAATATTACTTGGAATGTGAATTGGAACGAGATCGCCAATAGATAAGACCATTTTACAATTTGGGCCCAAGTTAGAAGCAGAGCCTAAGGTGTAAATTATCGATAGTCCATATCTCGGAAACTATAAGAGATAATGCAATTTGGCAACCGGCAATGTAATTAGCATGCCGAATATTACTTGGAATGTGAATTGGAACGAGATCGCCAATAGATAAGACCATTTTACAATTTGGGCCCAAGTTAGAAGCAGAGCCTAAGGTGTAAATTATCGATAGTCCATATCTCGGAAACTATAAGAGATAATTCAATTTGGCAACCGGCAATGTAATTAGCATGCCGAATATTACTTGGAATGTGAATTGGAACGAAATCGCCAATAGATAAGACCATTTTACAATTTGGGCACAAGTTAGAAGCAGAGCCTAAGGTGTAAATTATCGATAGTCCATATCTCGGAAACTATAAGAGATAATGCAATTTGGCAACCGGCAATGTAATTAGCATGCCGAATATTACTTGGAATGTGAATTGGAACGAAATCGCCAATAGATAAGACAATTTTACAATTTGAGCCCAAGTTAGAAGCAGAGCCTATGGTGTAAATTATCGATAGTCCATATCCCGGAAACTATAAGAGATAATGCAATTTGGCAACCGGCAATGTATTTAGCATGCCGAATATTACTTGGAATGTGAATTTGAACGAAATCGCCAATAGATAAGACCATTTTACAATTTGGGCCCAAGTTAGAAGCAGAGCCTAAGGTGTAAATAATCGATAGTCCATATCTCGGAAACTATAAGAGATAATGCAATTTGGCAACCGGCAATGTAATTAGCATGCCGAATATTACTTGGAATGTGAAATGGAACGAAATCGCCAATAGATAAGACCATTTTACAATTTGGGCCCAAGTTAGAAGCAGAGCCTAAGGTGTAAATTATCGATAGTCCATAACTCTGAAACTATAAGAGATAATGCAATTTCGCAACCGGCAATGTAATTAGCATGCCGAATACTACTTGGAATGTGAATTGGAACGAAATCGCCAATAGATAAGACCATTTTACAATTTGGGCCCAAGTTAGAAGCAGAGCCTAAGGTGTAAATTATCGATAGTCCATATCTCGGAAACTATAAGAAATAATGCAATTTGGCAACCGGCAATGTAATTAGCATGCCGAATATTACTTGGAATGTGAATTGGAACGAAATCGCCAATAGATAAGACCATTTTACAATTTGGGCCCAAGTTAGAAGCAGATCCTAAGGTGTAAATTATCGATAGTCCATATCTCGGAAACTATAAGAGATAATGCAATTTCGCAACCGGCAATGTAATTAGCATGCCGAATATTACTTGGAGTGTGAATTGGAACGAAATCGCCAATAGATAAGACCATTTTACAATTTGGGCCCAAGTTAGAAGCAGAGCCTAAGGTGTAAATTATCGATAGTCCATATCTCGGAAACTATAAGAGATAATGCAATTTGGCAACCGGCAATGTAATTAGCATGCCGAATATTACTTGGAATGTGAATTGGAACGAAATCGCCAATAGATAAGACCATTTTACAATTTGGGCCCAAGTTAGAAGCAGAGCCTAAGGTGTAAATTATCGATAGTCCATATCTCGGAAACTATAAGAAATAATGCAATTTGGCAACCGGCAATGTAATTAGCATGCCGAATATTACTTGGAATGTGAATTGGAACGAAATCGCCAATAGATAAAACCATTTTACAATTTGGGCCCAAGTTAGAAGCAGAGCCTAAGGTGTAAATTATCGATAGTCCATATCTCGGAAACTATAAGAGATAATGCAATTTGGCAACCGGCAATGTAATTAGCATGCCGAATATTACTTGGAATGTGAATTGGAACGAAATCGCCAATAGATAAGACCATTTTACAATTTGGGCCCAAGTTAGAAGCAGAGCCTAAGGTGTAAATTATCGATAGTCCATATCTCGGAAACTATAAGAGATAATGCAATTTCGCAACCGGCAATGTAATTAGCATGCCGAATATTACTTGGAGTGTGAATTGGAACGAAATCGCCAATAGATAAGACCATTTTACAATTTGGGCCCAAGTTAGAAGCAGAGCCTAAGGTGTAAATTATCGATAGTCCATATCTCGGAAACTATAAGAGATAATGCAATTTGGCAACCGGCAATGCAATTAGCATGCCGAATATTACTTGGAATGTGAATTGGAACGAAATCGCCAATAGATAAGACCATTTTACAATTTGGGCCCAAGTTAGAAGCAGAGCCTAAGGTGTAAATTATCGATAGTCCATATCTCGGAAACTATAAGAGATAATGCAATTTGGCAACCGGCAATGTAATTAGCATGCCGAATATTACTTGGAATGTGAATTGGGACGAAATCGCCAATAGATATGACCATTTTACAATTTGGGCCCAAGTTAGAAGCAGAGCCTAAGGTGTAAATTATCGATAGTCCATATCTCGGAAACTATAAGAGATAATGCAATTTCGCAACCGGCAATGTAATTAGCATGCCTAATATTACTTGGAGTGTGAATTGGAACGAAATCGCCAATAGATAAGACCATTTTACAATTTTTGCCCAAGTTAGAAGCAGAGCCTAAGGTGTAAATTATCGATAGTCCATATCTCGGAAACTATAAGAGATAATGCAATTTGGCAACCGGCAATGTAATTAGCATGCCGAATATTATTTGGAATGTGAATTGGAACGAAATCGCCAATAGATAAGACCATTTTACAATTTGGGCCCAAGTTAGAAGCAGAACCTAAGGTGTAAATTATCGATAGTCCATATCTCGGAAACTATAAGAAATAATGCAATTTGGCAACCGGCAATGTAATTAGCATGCCGAATATTACTTGGAATGTGAATTGGAACGAAATCGCCAATAGATAAGACCATTTTACAATTTGGGCCCAAGTTAGAAGCAGAGCCTAAGGTGTAAATTATCGATAGTCCATATCTCGGAAACTATAAGAGATAATGCAATTTGGCAACCGGCAATGTAATTAGCATGCCGAATATTACTTGGAATGTGAATTGGAACGAAATCGCCAATAGATAAGACCATTTTACAATTTGGGCCCAAGTTAGAAGCAGAGCCTAAGGTGTAAATTATCGATAGTCCATATCTCGTAAACTATAAGAGATAATGCAATTTCGCAACCGGCAATGTAATTAGCATGCCGAATATTACTTGGAGTGTGAATTGGAACGAAATCGCCAATAGATAAGACCATTTTACAATTTGGGCCCAAGTTAGAAGCAGAGTCTAAGATGTAAATTATCGATAGTCCATATCTCGGAAACTATAAGAGATAATGCAATTTGGCAACCGGCAATGTAATTAGCATGCCGAATATTACTTGGAATGTGAATTGGAACGAAATCGCCAATAGATAAGACCATTTTACAATTTGGGCCCAAGTTAGAAGCAGAGCCTAAGGTGTAAATTATCGATAGTCCATATCTCGGAAACTATAAGAGATAATGCAATTTGGCAACCGCCAATGTAATTAGCATGCCGAATATTACTTGGAATGTGAATTGGGACGAAATCGCCAATAGATATGACCATTTTACAATTTGGGCCCAAGTTAGAAGCAGAGCCTAAGGTGTAAATTATCGATAGTCCATATCTTGGAAACTATAAGAGATAATGCAATTTCGCAACCGGCAATGTAATTAGCATGCCGAATATTACTTGGAGTGTGAATTGGAACGAAATCGCCAATAGATAAGACCATTTTACAATTTGGGCCCAAGTTAGAAGCAGAGCCTAAGGTGTAAATTATCGATAGTCCATATCTCGGAAACTATAAGAGATAATGCAATTTGGCAACCGGCAATGTAATTAGAATGCCGAATATTACTTGGAATGTGAATTGGAACGAAATCGCCAATAGATAAGACCATTTTACAATTTGGGCCCAAGTTAGAAGCAGAGCCTAAGGTGTAAATTATCGATAGTCCATATCTCGGAAACTATAAGAGATAATGCAATTTGGCAACCGGCAATGTAATTAGCATGCCGAATATTACTTGGAATGTGAATTGGGACGAAATCGCCAATAGATATGACCATTTTACAATTTGGGCCCAAGTTAGAAGCAGAGCCTAAGGTGTAAATTATCGATAGTCCATATCTCGGAAACTATAAGAAATAATGCAATTTGGCAACCGGCAATGTAATTAGCATGCCGAATATTACTTGGAATGTGAATTGGAACGAAATCGCCAATAGATAAGACCATTTTACAATTTGGGCCCAAGTTAGAAGCAGAGCCTAAGGTGTAAATTATCGATAGTCCATATCTCGGAAACTATAAGAGATAATGCAATTTGGCAACCGGCAATGTAATTAGCATGCCGAATATTACTTGGAATGTGAATTGGAACGAAATCGCCAATAGATAAGACCATTTTACAATTTGGGCCCAAGTTAGAAGCAGAGCCTAAGGTGTAAATTATCGATAGTCCATATCTCGGAAACTATAAGAGATAATGCAATTTCGCAACCGGCAATGTAATTAGCATGCCGAATATTACTTGGAGTGTGAATTGGAACGAAATCGCCAATAGATAAGACCATTTTACAATTTGGGCCCAAGTTAGAAGCAGAGCCTAAGGTGTAAATTATCGATAGTCCATATCTCGGAAACTATAAGAGATAATGCAATTTGGCAACCGGCAATGTAATTAGCATGCCGAATATTACTTGGAATGTGAATTGGAACGAAATCGCCAATAGATAAGACCATTTTACAATTTGGGCCCAAGTTAGAAGCAGAGCCTAAGGTGTAAATTATCGATAGTCCATATCTCGGAAACTATAAGAGATAATGCAATTTGGCAACCGGCAATGTAATTAGCATGCCGAATATTACTTGGAATGTGAATTGGGACGAAATCGCCAATAGATATGACCATTTTACAATTTGGGCCCAAGTTAGAAGCAGAGCCTAAGGTGTAAATTATCGATAGTCCATATCTTGGAAACTATAAGAGATAATGCAATTTCGCAACCGGCAATGTAATTAGCATGCCGAATATTACTTGGAGTGTGAATTGGAACGAAATCGCCAATAGATAAGACCATTTTACAATTTGGGCCCAAGTTAGAAGCAGAGCCTAAGGTGTAAATTATCGATAGTCCATATCTCGGAAACTATAAGAGATAATGCAATTTGGCAACCGGCAATGTAATTAGCATGCCGAATATTACTTGGAATGTGAATTGGAACGAAATCGCCAATAGATAAGACCATTTTACAATTTGGGCCCAAGTTAGAAGCAGAGCCTAAGGTGTAAATTATCGATAGTCCATATCTCGGAAACTATAAGAGATAATGCAATTTGGCAACCGGCAATGTAATTAGCATGCCGAATATTACTTGGAATGTGAATTGGAACGAAATCGCCAATAGATAAGACCATTTTACAATTTGGGCCCAAGTTAGAAGCAGAGCCTAAGGTGTAAATTATCGATAGTCCATATCTCGGAAACTATAAGAGATAATGCAATTTCGCAACCGGCAATGTAATTAGCAAGCCGAATATTACTTGGAGTGTGAATTGGAACGAAATCGCCAATAGATAAGACCATTTTACAATTTGGGCCCAAGTTAGAAGCAGAGCCTAAGGTGTAAATAATCGATAGTCCATATCTCGGAAACTATAAGAGATAATGCAATTTGGCAACCGGCAATGTAATTAGCATGCCGAATATTACTTGGAATGTGAATTGGAACGAAATCGCCAATAGATAAGACCATTTTACAATTTGGGCCCAAGTTAGAAGCAGAGCCTAAGGTGTAAATTATCGATAGTCCATATCTCGGAAACTATAAGAGATAATGCAATTTGGCAACCGGCAATGTAATTAGCATGCCGAATATTACTTGGAATGTGAATTGGGACGAAATCGCCAATAGATATGACCATTTTACAATTTGGGCCCAAGTTAGAAGCAGAGCCTAAGGTGTAAATTATCGATAGTCCATATCTGGGAAACTATAAGAGATAATGCAATTTCGCAACCGGCAATGTAATTAGCATGCCGAATATTACTTGGAGTGTGAATTGGAACGAAATCGCCAATAGATAAGACCATTTTACAATTTGGGCCCAAGTTAGAAGCAGAGCCTAAGGTGTAAATTATCGATAGTCCATATCTCGGAAACTATAAGAGATAATGCAATTTGGCAACCGGCAATGTAATTAGCATGCCGAATATTACTTGGAATGTGAATTGGAACGAAATCGCCAATAGATAAGACCATTTTACAATTTGGGCCCAAGTTAGAAGCAGAGCCTAAGGTGTAAATTATCGATAGTCCATATCTCGGAAACTATAAGAGATAATGCAATTTGGCAACCGGCAATGTAATTAGCATGCCGAATATTACTTGGAATGTGAATTGGGACGAAATCGCCAATAGATATGACCATTTTACAATTTGGGCCCAAGTTAGAAGCAGAGCCTAAGGTGTAAATTATCGATAGTCCATATCTTGGAAACTATAAGAGATAATGCAATTTCGCAACCGGCAATGTAATTAGCATGCCGAATATTACTTGGAGTGTGAATTGGAACGAAATCGCCAATAGATAAGACCATTTTACAATTTGGGCCCAAGTTAGAAGCAGAGCCTAAGGTGTAAATTATCGATAGTCCATATCTCGGAAACTATAAGAGATAATGCAATTTGGCAACCGGCAATGTAATTAGCATGCCGAATATTACTTGGAATGTGAATTGGAACGAAATCGCCAATAGATAAGACCATTTTACTATTTGGGCCCAAGTTAGAAGCAGAGCCTAAGGTGTAAATTATCGATAGTCCATATCTCGGAAACTATAAGAGATAATGCAATTTGGCAACCGGCAATGTAATTAGCATGCCGAATATTACTTGGAATGTGAATTGGAACGAAATCGCCAATAGATAAGACCATTTTACAATTTGGGCCCAAGTTAGAAGCAGAGCCTAAGGTGTAAATTATCGATAGTCCATATCTCGGAAACTATAAGAGATAATGCAATTTGGCAACCGGCAATGTAATTAGCATGACGAATATTACTTGGAATGTGATTTGGAACGAATTCGCCAATAGATAAGACCATTTTACAATTTGGGCCCAAGTTAGAAGCAGAGCCTAAGGTGTAAATTATCGATAGTCCATATCTCGGAAACTATAAGAGATAATGCAATTTGGCAACCGGCAATGTAATTAGCATGCCGAATATTACTTGGAATGTGAATTGGAACGAAATCGCCAATAGATAAGACCATTTTACAATTTGGGAGCAAGTTAGAAGCAGAGCCTAAGGTGTAAATTATCGATAGTCCATATCTCGGAAACTATAAGAGATAATGCAACTTGGCAACCGGCAATGTAATTAGCATGCCGAATATTACTTGGAATGTGAATTGGAACGAAATCGCCAATAGATAAGACCATTTTACAATTTGAGCCCAAGTTAGAAGCAGAGCCTATGGTGCAAATTATCGATAGTCCATATCTCGGAAACTATAAGAGATAATGCAATTTGGCAACCGGCAATGTAATTAGCATGCCGAATATTACTTGGAATGTGAATTGGAACGAAATCGCCAATAGATAAGACCATTTTACAATTTGGGCCCAAGTTAAAAGCAGAGCCTATGGTGTAAATTATCAATAGTCCATATCTCGGAAACTATAAGAGATAATGCAATTTCGCAACCGGCAATGTAATTAGCATGCCGAATATTACTTGGAGTGTGAATTGGAACGAAATCGCCAATAGATAAGACCATTTTACAATTTGGGCCCAAGTTAGAAGCAGAGCCTAAGGTGTAAATTATCGATAGTCCATATCTCGGAAACTATAAGAGATAATGCAATTTGGCAACCGGCAATGTAATTAGCATGCCGAATATTACTTGGAATGTGAATTGGAACGAAATCGCCACTAGATAAGACCATTTTACAATTTGGGCCCAAGTTAGAAGCAGAGCCTAAGGTGTAAATTATCGATAGTCCATATCTCGGAAACTATAAGAGATAATGCAATTTGGCAACCGGCAATGTAATTAGCATGCCGAATATTACTTGGAATGTGAATTGGAACGAAATCGCCAATAGATAAGACCATTTTACAATTTGGGCCCAAGTTAGAAGCAGAGCCTAAGGTGTAAATTATCGATAGTCCATATCTCGGAAACTATAAGAGATAATGCAATTTGGCAACCGGCAATGTAATTAGCATGACGAATATTACTTGGAATGTGATTTGGAACGAATTCGCCAATAGATAAGACCATTTTACAATTTGGGCCCAAGTTAGAAGCAGAGCCTAAGGTGTAAATTATCGATAGTCCATATCTCGGAAACTATAAGAGATAATGCAATTTGGCAACCGGCAATGTAATTAGCATGCCGAATATTACTTGGAATGTGAATTGGAACGAAATCGCCAATAGATAAGACCATTTTACAATTTGGGAGCAAGTTAGAAGCAGAGCCTAAGGTGTAAATTATCGATAGTCCATATCTCGGAAACTATAAGAGATAATGCAATTTGGCAACCGGCAATGTAATTAGCATGCCGAATATTACTTGGAATGTGAATTGGAACGAAATCGCCAATAGATAAGACCATTTTACAATTTGAGCCTAAGTTAGAAGCAGAGCCTATGGTGCAAATTATCGATAGTCCATATCTCGGAAACTATAAGAGATAATGCAATTTGGCAACCGGCAATGTAATTAGCATGCCGAATATTACTTGGAATGTGAATTGGAACGAAATCGCCAATAGATAAGACCATTTTACAATTTGGGTCCAAGTTAAAAGCAGAGCCTATGGTGTAAATTATCGATAGTCCATATCTCGGAAACTATAAGAGATAATGCTATTTGGCAACCGGCAATGTAATTAGCATGCCGAATATTACTTGGAATGTGAATTGGAACGAAATCGCCAATAGATAAGACCATTTTACAATTTGGGCCCAAGTTAGAAGCAGAGCCTAAGGTGTAAATTATCGATAGTCCATATCTCGGAAACTATAAGAGATAATGCAATTTGGCAACCGGCAATTGTAATTAGCATGCCGAATATTACTTGGAATGTGAATTGGAACGAAATCGCCAATAGATAAGACCATTTTACAATTTGGGCCCAAGTTAGAAGCAGAGCCTAAGGTGTAAATTATCGATAGTCCATATCTCGGAAACTATAAGAGATAATGCAATTTCGCAACCGGCAATGTAATTAGCATGCCGAATATTACTTGGAATGTGAATTGGGACGAAATCGCCAATAGATAAGGCCATTTTACATTTTGGGCCCAAGTTAGAAGCAGAGCATAAGGTGTAAATTATCGATAGTCCATATCTCGGAAACTATAAGAGATAATGCAATTTGGCAACCGGCAATGTAATTAGCATGCCGAATATTACTTGGAATGTGAATTGGAACGAAATCGCCAATAGCTAAGACCATTTTACAATTTGGGCCCAAGTTAGAAGCAGAGCCTAAGGTGTAAATTATCGATAGTCCATATCTCGGAAACTATAAGAGATAATTCAATTTGGCAACCGGCAATGTAATTAGCATGCCGAATATTACTTGGAGTGTGAATTGGAACGAAATCGCCAATAGATAAGACCATTTTACAATTTGGGCCCAAGTTAGAAGCAGAGCCTAAGGTGTAAATTATCGATAGTCCATATCTCGGAAACTATAAGAGATAATGCAATTTCGCAACCGGCAATGTAATCAGCATGCCGAATATTACTTGGAGTGTGAATTGGAACGAAATCGCCAATAGATAAGACCATTTTACAATTTGGGCCCAAGTTAGAAACAGAGCCTAAGGTGTAAATTATCGATAGTCCATATCTCGGAAACTATAAGAGATAATGCAATTTGGCAACCGGCAATGTAATTAGCATGCCGAATATTACTTGGAATGTGAATTGGAACGAAATCGCCAATAGATAAGACCATTTTACAATTTGGGCCCGAGTTAGAAGCAGAGCCTAAGGTGTAAATTATCGATAGTCCATATCTCGGAAACTATAAGAGATAATGCAATTTGGCAACCGGCAATGTAATTAGCATGCCGAATATTACTTGGAATGTGAATTGGGACGAAATCGCCAATAGATATGACCATTTTACAATTTGGGCCCAAGTTAGAAGCAGAGCCTAAGGTGTAAATTATCGATAGTCCATATCTCGGAAACTATAAGAGATAATGCAATTTCGTAACCGGCAATGTAATTAGCATGCCGAATATTACTTGGAGTGTGAATTGGAACGAAATCGCCAATAGATAAGACCATTTTACAATTTGGGCCCAAGTTAGAAGCAGAGCCTAAGGTGTAAATTATCGATAGTCCATATCTCGGAAACTATAAGAGACAATGCAATTTGGCAACCGGCAATGTAATTAGCATGCCGAATATTACTTGGAATGTGAATTGGAACGAAATCGCCAATAGATAAGACCATTTTACAATTTGGGCCCAAGTTAGAAGCAGAGCCTAAGGTGTAAATTATCGATAGTCCATATCTCGGAAACTATAAGAGATAATGCAATTTGGCAACCGGCAATGTAATTAGCATGCCGAATATTACTTGGAATGTGAATTGGAACGAAATCGCCAATAGATAAGACCATTTTACAATTTGGGCCCAAGTTAGAAGCAGAGCCTAAGGTGTAAATTATCGATAGTCCATATCTCGGAAACTATAAGAGATAATGCAATTTGGCAACCGGCAATGTAATTAGCATGCCGAATATTACTTGGAATGTGAATTGGAACGAAATCGCCAATAGATAAGACCATTTTACAATTTGGGCCCAAGTTAGAAGCAGAGCCTAAGGTGTAAATTATCGATAGTCCATATCTCGGAAACTATAAGAGATAATGCAATTTGGCAACCGGCAATGTAATTAGCATGCCGAATATTACTTGGAATGTGAATTGGAACGAAATCGCCAATAGATAAGACCATTTTACAATTTGGGAGCAAGTTAGAAGCAGAGCCTAAGGTGTAAATTATCGATAGTCCATATCTCGGAAACTATAAGAGATAATGCAATTTCGCAACCGGCAATGTAATTAGCATGCCGAATATTACTTGGAGTGTGAATTGGAACGAAATCGCCAATAGATAAGACCATTTTACAATTTGGGCCCAAGTTAGAAGCAGAGCCTAAGGTGTAAATTATCGATAGTCCATATCTCGGAAACTATAAGAGATAATGCAATTTGGCAACCGGCAATGTAATTAGCATGCCGAATATTACTTGGAATGTGAATTGGAACGAAATCGCCAATAGATAAGACCATTTTACAATTTGAGCCCAAGTTAGAAGCAGAGCCTAAGGTGTAAATTATCGATAGTCCATATCTCGGAAACTATAAGAGATAATGCAATTTGGCAACCGGCAATGTAATTAGCATGCCGAATATTACTTGGAATGTGAATTGGGACGAAATCGCCAATAGATATGACCATTTTACAACTTGGGCCCAAGTTAGAAGCAGAGCCTAAGGTGTAAATTATCGATAGTCCATATCTCGGAAACTATAAGAGATAATGCAATTTCGCAACCGGCAATGTAATTAGCATGCCGAATATTACTTGGAGTGTGAATTGGAACGAAATCGCCAATAGATAAGACCATTTTACAATTTGGGCCCAAGTTAGAAGCAGAGCCTAAGGTGTAAATTATCGATAGTCCATATCTCGGAAACTATAAGAGATAATGCAATTTGGCGACCGGCAATGTAATTAGCATGCCGAATATTACTTGGAATGTGAATTGGAACGAAATCGCCAATAGATAAGACCATTTTACAATTTGGGAGCAAGTTAGAAGCAGAGCCTAAGGTGTAAATTATCGATAGTCCATATCTCGGAAACTATAAGAGATAATGCAATTTCGCAACCGGCAATGTAATTAGCATGCCGAATATTACTTGGAGTGTGAATTGGAACGAAATCGCCAATAGATAAGACCATTTTACAATTTGGGCCCAAGTTAGAAGCAGAGCCTAAGGTGTAAATTATCGATAGTCCATATCTCGGAAACTATAAGAGATAATGCAATTTGGCAACCGGCAATGTAATTAGCATGCCGAATATTACTTGGAATGTGAATTGGAACGAAATCGCCAATAGATAAGACCATTTTACAATTTGGGCCCAAGTTAGAAGCAGAGCCTAAGGTGTAAATTATCGATAGTCCATATCTCGGAAACTATAAGAGATAATGCAATTTGGCAACCGGCAATGTAATTAGCATGCCGAATATTACTTGGAATGTGAATTGGGACGAAATCGCCAATAGATATGACCATTTTACAATTTGGGCCCAAGTTAGAAGCAGAGCCTAAGGTGTAAATTATCGATAGTCCATATCTCGGAAACTATAAGAGATAATGCAATTTGGCAACCGGCAATGTAATTAGCATGCCGAATATTACTTGGAATGTGAATTGGAACGAAATCGCCAATAGATAAGACCATTTTACAATTTGGGCCCAAGTTAGAAGCAGAGCCTAAGGTGTAAATTATCGATAGTCCATATCTCGGAAACTATAAGAGATAATGCAATTTGGCAACCGGCAATGTAATTAGCATGCCGAATATTACTTGGAATGTGAATTGGGACGAAATCGCCAATAGATATGACCATTTTACAATTTGGGCCCAAGTTAGAAGCAGAGCCTAAGGTGTAAATTATCGATAGTCCATATCTCGGAAACTATAAGAGATAATGCAATTTCGTAACCGGCAATGTAATTAGCATGCCGAATATTACTTGGAGTGTGAATTGGAACGAAATCGCCAATAGATAAGACCATTTTACAATTTGGGCCCAAGTTAGAAGCAGAGCCTAAGGTGTAAATTATCGATAGTCCATATCTCGGAAACTATAAGAGATAATGCAATTTGGCAACCGGCAATGTAATTAGCATGCCGAATATTACTTGGAATGTGAATTGGAACGAAATCGCCAATAGATAAGACCATTTTACAATTTGGGCCCAAGTTAGAAGCAGAGCCTAAGGTGTAAATTATCGATAGTCCATATCTCGGAAACTATAAGAGATAATGCAATTTGGCAACCGGCAATGTAATTAGCATGCCGAATATTACTTGGAATGTGAATTGGAACGAAATCGCCAATAGATAAGACCATTTTACAATTTGGGCCCAAGTTAGAAGCAGAGCCTAAGGTGTAAATTATCGATAGTCCATATCTCGGAAACTATAAGAGATAATGCAATTTGGCAACCGGCAATGTAATTAGCATGCCGAATATTACTTGGAATGGGAATTGGAACGAAATCGCCAATAGATAAGACCATTTTACAATTTGGGCCCAAGTTAGAAGCAGAGCCTAAGGTGTAAATTATCGATAGTCCATATCTCGGAAACTATAAGAGATAATGCAATTTGGCAACCGGCAATGTAATTAGCATGCCGAATATTACTTGGAATGTGAATTGGAACGAAATCGCCAATAGATAAGACCATTTTACAATTTGGTAGCAAGTTAGAAGCAGAGCCTAAGGTGTAAATTATCGATAGTCCATATCTCGGAAACTATAAGAGATAATGCAATTTCGCAACCGGCAATGTAATTAGCATGCCGAATATTACTTGGAGTGTGAATTGGAACGAAATCGCCAATAGATAAGACCATTTTACAATTTGGGCCCAAGTTAGAAGCAGAGCCTAAGGTGTAAATTATCGATAGTCCATATCTCGGAAACTATAAGAGATAATGCAATTTGGCAACCGGCAATGTAATTAGCATGCCGAATATTACTTGGAATGTGAATTGGAACGAAATCGCCAATAGATAAGACCATTTTACAATTTGGGCCCAAGTTAGAAGAAGAGCCTAAGGTGTAAATTATCGATAGTCCATATCTCGGAAACTATAAGAGATAATGCAATTTGGCAACCGGCAATGTAATTAGCATGCCGAATATTACTTGGAATGTGGATTGGGACGAAATCGCCAATAGATATGACCATTTTACAACTTGGGCCCAAGTTAGAAGCAGAGCCTAAATTGTAAATTATCGATAGTCCATATCTCGGAAACTATAAGAGATAATGCAATTTCGCAACCGGCAATGTAATTAGCATGCCGAATATTACTTGGAGTGTGAATTGGAACGAAATCGCCAATAGATAAGACCATTTTACAATTTGGGCCCAAGTTAGAAGCAGAGCCTAAGGTGTAAATTATCGATAGTCCATATCTCGGAAACTATAAGAGATAATGCAATTTGGCAACCGGCAATGTAATTAGCATGCCGAATATTACTTGGAATGTGAATTGGAACGAAATCGCCAATAGATAAGACCATTTTACAATTTGGGAGCAAGTTAGAAGCAGAGCCTAAGGTGTAAATTATCGATAGTCCATATCTCGGAAACTATAAGAGATAATGCAATTTCGCAACCGGCAATGTAATTAGCATGCCGAATATTACTTGGAGTGTGAATTGGAACGAAATCGCCAATAGATAAGACCATTTTACAATTTGGGCCCAAGTTAGAAGCAGAGCCTAAGGTGTAAATTATCGATAGTCCATATCTCGGAAACTATAAGAGATAATGCAATTTGGCAACCGGCAATGTAATTAGCATGCCGAATATTACTTGGAATGTGAATTGGAACGAAATCGCCAATAGATAAGACCATTTTACAATTTGGGCCCAAGTTAGAAGCAGAGCCTAAGGTGTAAATTATCGATAGTCCATATCTCGGAAACTATAAGAGATAATGCAATTTGGCAACCGGCAATGTAATTAGCATGCCGAATATTACTTGGAATGTGAATTGGGACGAAATCGCCAATAGATATGACCATTTTACAATTTGGGCCCAAGTTAGAAGCAGAGCCTAAGGTGTAAATTATCGATAGTCCATATCTCGGAAACTATAAGAGATAATGCAATTTCGCAACCGGCAATGTAATTAGCATGCCGAATATTACTTGGAGTGTGAATTGGAACGAAATCGCCAATAGATAAGACCATTTTACAATTTGGGCCCAAGTTAGAAGCAGAGCCTAAGGTGTAAATTATCGATAGTCCATATCTCGGAAACTATATAAGAGATAATGCAATTTGGCAACCGGCAATGTAATTAGCATGCCGAATATTACTTGGAATGTGAATTGGAACGAAATCGCCAATAGATAAGACCATTTTACAATTTGGGCCCAAGTTAGAAGCAGAGCCTAAGGTGTAAATTATCGATAGTCCATATCTCGGAAACTATAAGAGATAATGCAATTTGGCAACCGGCAATGTAATTAGCATGCCGAATATTACTTGGAATGTGAATTGGAACGAAATCGCCAATAGATAAGACCATTTTACAATTTGGGCCCAAGTTAGAAGCAGAGCCTAAGGTGTAAATTATCGATAGTCCATATCTCGGAAACTATAAGAGATAATGCAATTTGGCAACCGGCAATGTAATTAGCATGCCGAATATTACTTGGAATGTGAATTGGAACGAAATCGCCAATAGATAAGACCATTTTACAATTTGGGAGCAAGTTAGAAGCAGAGCTTAAGGTGTAAATTATCGATAGTCCATATCTCGGAAACTATAAGAGATAATGCAATTTGGCAACCGGCAATGTAATTAGCATGCCGAATATTACTTGGAATGTGAATTGGAACGAAATCGCCAATAGATAAGACCATTTTACAATTTGAGCCCAAGTTAGAAGCAGAGCCTATGGTGTAAATTATCGATAGTCCATATCTCGGAAACCATAAGAGATAATGCAATTTGGCAACCGGCAATGTAATTAGCATGCCGAATATTACTTGGAATGTGAATTGGAACGAAATCGCCAATAGATAAGACCATTTTACAATTTGGGCCCAAGTTAGAAGCAGAGCCTATTGTGTAAATTATCGATAGTCCATATCTCGGAAACTATAAGAGATAATGCAATTTGGCAACCGGCAATGTAATTAGCATGCCGAATATTACTTGGAATGTGAATTGGAACGAAATCGCCAATAGATAAGACCATTTTACAATTTGGGCCCAAGTTAGAAGCAGAGCCTAAGGTGTAAATTATCGATAGTCCATATCTCGGAAACTATAAGAGATAATGCAATTTGGCAACCGGCAATGTAATTAGCATGCCGAATATTACTTGGAATGTGAATTGGAACGAAATCGCCAATAGATAAGACCATTTTACAATTTGGGCCCAAGTTAGAAGCAGAGCCTAAGGTGTAAATTATCGATAGTCCATATCTCGGAAACTATAAGAGATAATGCAATTTGGCAACCGGCAATGTAATTAGCATGCCGAATATTACTTGGAATGTGAATTGGAACGAAATCGCCAATAGGTAAGACCATTTTACAATTTGGGCCCAAGTTAGAAGCAGAGCCTAAGGTGTAAATTATCGATAGTCCATATCTCGGGAACTATAAGAGATAATTCAATTTGGCAACCGGCAATGTAATATGCATGCCGAATATTACTTGGAATGTGAATTGGAACGAAATTGCCAATAGATAAGACCATTTTACAATTTGGGCCCAAGTTAGAAGCAGAGCCTATGGTGTAAATTATCGATAGTCCATATCTCGGAAACTATAAGAGATAATGCAATTTGGCAACCGGCAATGTAATTAGCATGCCGAATATTACTTGGAATGTGAATTGGAACGAAATCGCCAATAGATAAGACCATTTTACAATTTGGGCCCAAGTTAGAAGCAGAGCCTAAGGTGTAAATTATCGATAGTCCATATCTCGGAAACTATAAGAGATAATGCAATTTGGCAACCGGCAATGTAATTAGCATGCCGAATATTACTTGGAATGTGAATTGGAACGAAATCGCCAATAGATAAGACCATTTTACAATTTGGGCCCAAGTTAGAAGCAGAGCCTAAGGTGAAAATTATCGATAGTCCATATCTCGGAAACTATAAGAGATAATGCAATTTGGCAACCGGCAATGTAATTAGCATGCCGAATATTACTTGGAGTGTGAATTGGAACGAAATCGCCAATAGATAAGACCATTTTACAATTTGGGCCCAAGTTAGAAGCAGAGCCTAAGGTGTAAATTATCGATAGTCCATATCTCGGAAACTATAAGAGATAATGCAATTTGGCAACCGGCAATGTAATTAGCATGCCGAATATTACTTGGAATGTGAATTGGAACGAAATCGCCAATAGATAAGACCATTTTACAATTTGGGAGCAAGTTAGAAGCAGAGCCTAAGGTGTAAATTATCGATAGTCCATATCTCGGAAACTATAAGAGATAATGCAATTTGGCAACCGGCAATGTAATTAGCATGCCGAATATTACTTGGAATGTGAATTGGAACGAAATCGCCAATAGATAAGACCATTTTACAATTTGAGCCCAAGTTAGAAGCAGAGCCTATGGTGTAAATTATCGATAGTCCATATCTCGGAAACTATAAGAGATAATGCAATTTGGCAACCGGCAATGTAATTAGCATGCCGAATATTACTTGGAATGTGAATTGGAACGAAATCGCCAATAGATAAGACCATTTTACAATTTGGGCCCAAGTTAGAAGCAGAGCCTAAGGTGTAAATTATCGATAGTCCATATCTCGGAAACTATAAGAGATAATGCAATTTCGCAACCGGCAATGTAATTAGCATGCCGAATATTACTTGGAGTGTGAATTGGAACGAAATCGCCAATAGATAAGACCATTTTACAATTTGGGCCCAAGTTAGAAGCAGAGCCTAAGGTGTAAATTATCGATAGTCCATATCTCGGAAACTATAAGAGATAATGCAATTTGGCAACCGGCAATGTAATTAGCATGCCGAATATTACTTGGAATGTGAATTGGAACGAAATCGCCAATAGATAAGACCATTTTACAATTTGAGCCCATGTTAGAAGCAGAGCCTATGGTGTAAATTATCGATAGTCCATATCTCGGAAACTATAAGAGATAATGCAATTTGGCAACCGGCAATGTAATTAGCATGCCGAATATTACTTGGAATGTGAATTGGAACGAAATCGCCAATAGATAAGACCATTTTACAATTTGGGCCCAAGTTAGAAGCAGAGCCTAAGGTGTAAATTATCGATAGTCCATATCTCGGAAACTATAAGAGATAATGCAATTTCGCAACCGGCAATGTAATTAGCATGCCGAATATTACTTGGAGTGTGAATTGGAACGAAATCGCCAATAGATAAGACCATTTTACAATTTGGGCCCAAGTTAGAAGCAGAGCCTAAGGTGTAAATTATCGATAGTCCATATCTCGGAATCTATAAGAGATAATGCAATTTGGCAACCGGCAATGTAATTAGCATGCCGAATATTACTTGGAATGTGAATTGGAACGAAATCGCCAATAGATAAGACCATTTTACAATTTGGGAGCAAGTTAGAAGCAGAGCCTAAGGTGTAAATTATCGATAGTCCATATCTCGGAAACTATAAGAGATAATGCAATTTCGCAACCGGCAATGTAATTAGCATGCCGAATATTACTTGGAGTGTGAATTGGAACGAAATCGCCAATAGATAAGACCATTTTACAATTTGGGCCCAAGTTAGAAGCAGAGCCTAAGGTGTAAATTATCGATAATCCATATCTCGGAAACTATAAGAGATAATGCAATTTGGCAACCGGCAATGTAATTAGCATGCCGAATATTACTTGGAATGTGAATTGGAACGAAATCGCCAATAGATAAGACCATTTTACAATTTGGGCCCAAGTTAGAAGCAGAGCCTAAGGTGTAAATTATCGATAGTCCATATCTCGGAAACTATAAGAGATAATGCAATTTGGCAACCGGCAATGTAATTAGCATGCCGAATATTACTTGGAATGTGAATTGGGACGAAATCGCCAATAGATATGACCATTTTACAATTTGGGCCCAAGTTAGAAGCAGAGCCTAAGGTGTAAATTATCGATAGTCCATATCTCGGAAACTATAAGAGATAATGCAATTTCGCAACCGGCAATGTAATTAGCATGCCGAATATTACTTGGAGTGTGAATTGGAACGAAATCGCCAATAGATAAGACCATTTTACAATTTGGGCCCAAGTTAGAAGCAGAGCCTAAGGTGTAAATTATCGATAGTCCATATCTTGGAAACTATAAGAGATAATGCAATTTGGCAACCGGCAATGTAATTAGCATGCCGAATATTACTTGGAATGTGAATTGGAACGAAATCGCCAATAGATAAGACCATTTTACAATTTGGGCCCAAGTTAGAAGCAGAGCCTAAGGTGTAAATTATCGATAGTCCATATCTCGGAAACTATAAGAGATAATGCAATTTGGCAACCGGCAATGTAATTAGCATGCCGAATATTACTTATAATGTGAATTGGAACGAAATCGCCAATAGATAAGACCATTTTACAATTTGGGCCCAAGTTAGAAGCAGAGCCTAAGGTGTAAATTATCGATAGTCCATATCTCGGAAACTATAAGAGATAATGCAATTTGGCAACCGGCAATGTAATTAGCATGCCGAATATTACTTGGAATGTGTATTGGAACGAAATCGCCAATAGATAAGACCATTTTACAATTTGGGCCCAAGTTAGAAGCAGAGCCTAAGGTGTAAATTATCGATAGTCCATATCTCGGAAACTATAAGAGATAATGCAATTTGGCAACCGGCAATGTAATTAGCATGCCGAATATTACTTGGAATGTGAATTGGAACGAAATCGCCAATAGATAAGACCATTTTACAATTTGGGAGCAAGTTAGAAGCAGAGCCTAAGGTGTAAATTATCGATAGTCCATATCTCGGAAACTATAAGAGATAATGCAATTTGGCAACCGGCAATGTAATTAGCATGCCGAATATTACTTGGAATGTGAATTGGAACGAAATCGCCAATAGATAAGACCATTTTACAATTTGAGCCCAAGTTAGAAGCAGAGCCTATGGTGTAAATTATCGATAGTCCATATCTCGGAAACTATAAGAGATAATGCAATTTGGCAACCGGCAATGTAATTAGCATGCCGAATATTACTTGGAATGTGAATTGGAACGAAATCGCCAATAGATAAGACCATTTTACAATTTGGGCCCAAGTTAGAAGCAGAGCCTATGGTGTAAATTATCGATAGTCCATATCTCGGAAACTATAAGAGATAATGCAATTTGGCAACCGGCAATGTAATTAGCATGCCGAATATTACTTGGAATGTGAATTGGAACGAAATGGCCAATAGGTAAGACCATTTTACAATTTGGGCCCAAGTTAGAAGCAGAGCCTAAGGTGTAAATTATCGATAGTCCATATCTCGGAAACTATAAGAGATAATTCAATTTGGCAACCGGCAATGTAATTAGCATGCCGAATATTACTTGGAATGTGAATTGGAACGAAATTGCCAATAGATAAGACCATTTTACAATTTGGGCCCAAGTTAGAAGCAGAGCCTATGGTGTAAATTATCGATAGTCCATATCTCGGAAACTATAAGAGATAATGCAATTTGGCAACCGGCAATGTAATTAGCATGCCGAATATTACTTGGAATGTGAATGAATTGGAACGAAATCGCCAATAGATAAGACCATTTTACAATTTGGGCCCAAGTTAGAAGCAGAGCCTAAGGTGTAAATTATCGATAGTCCATATCTCGGAAACTATAAGAGATAATGCAATTTGGCAACCGGCAATGTAATTAGCATGCCGAATATTACTTGGAATGTGAATTGGAACGAAATCGCCAATAGATAAGACCATTTTACAATTTGGGCCCAAGTTAGAAGCAGAGCCTAAGGTGAAAATTATCGATAGTCCATATCTCGGAAACTATAAGAGATAATGCAATTTGGCAACCGGCAATGTAATTAGCATGCCGAATATTACTTGGAATGTGAATTGGAACGAAATCGCCAATAGATAAGGTCATTTTACAATTTGGGCCTAAGTTAGAAGCAGAGCCTAAGGTGTAAATTATTGATAGTCCATATCTCGGAAACTATAAGAGATAATGCAATTTCGCAACCGGCAATGTAATTAGCATGCCGAATATCACTTGGAATGTGAATTGGGACGAAATCGCCAATAGATAAGACCATTTTACAATTTGGGTCCAAGTTAGAAGCAGAGCCTAAGGTGTAAATTATCGATAGTCCATATCTCGGAAACTATAAGAGATAATGCAATTTGGCAACCGGCAATGTAATTAACATGCCGAATATTACTTGGAATGTGAATTGGAACGAAATCGCCAATAGATAAGACCATTTTACAATTTGGGCCCAAGTTAGAAGCAGAGCCTAAGGTGTAAATTATCGATAGTCCATATCTCGGAAACTATAAGAGATAATGCAATTTGGCAACCGGCAATGTAATTAGCATGCCGAATATTACTTGGAATGTGAATTGGAACGAAATCGCCAATAGATATGACCATTTTACAATTTGGGCCCAAGTTAGAAGCAGAGCCTAAGGTGTAAATTATCGATCGTCCATCGATCGGAAACTATAAGAGATAATGCAATTTCGCAACCGGCAATGTAATTAGCATGCCGAATATTACTTGGAGTGTGAATTGGAACGAAATCGCCAATAGATAAGACCATTTTACAATTTGGGCCCAAATTAGAAGCAGAGCCTAAGGTGTAAATTATCGATAGTCCATATCTCGGAAACTATAAGAGATAATGCAATTTGGCAACCGGCAATGTAATTAGCATGCCGAATATTACTTGGAATGTGAATTGGAACGAAATCGCCAATAGATAAGACCATTTTACAATTTGGGCCCAAGTTAGAAGCAGAGCCTAAGGTGTAAATTATCGATAGTCCATATCTCGGAAACTATAAGAGATAATGCAATTTGGCAACCGGCAATGTAATTAGCATGCCGATTATTACTTGGAATGTGAATTGGAACGAAATCGCCAATAGATAAGACCATTTTACAATTTGGGCCCAAGTTAGAAGCAGAGCCTAAGGTGTAAATTATCGATAGTCCATATCTCGGAAACTATAAGAGATAATGCAATTTGGCAACCGGCAATGTAATTAGCATGCCGAATATTACCTGGAATGTGAATTGAAACGAAATCGCCAATAGATAAGACCATTTTACAATTTGGGCCCAAGTTAGAAGCAGAGCCTAAGGTGTAAATTATCGATAGTCCATATCTCGGAAACTATAAGAGATAATGCAATTTGGCAACCGGCAATGTAATTAGCATGCCGAATATTACTTGGAATGTGAATTGGAACGAAATCGCCAATAGGTAAGACCATTTTACAATTTGGGCCCAAGTTAGAAGCAGAGCCTAAGGTGTAAATTATCGATAGTCCATATCTCGGAAACTATAAGAGATAATTCAATTTGGCAACCGGCAATGTAATTAGCATGCCGAATATTACTTGGAATGTGAATTGGAACGAAATCGCCAATAGATAAGACCATTTTACAATTTGGGCCCAAGTTAGAAGCAGAGCCTAAGGTGTAAATTATCGATAGTCCATATCTCGGAAACTATAAGAGATAATGCAATTTGGCAACCGGCAATGTAATTAGCATGCCGAATATTACTTGGACTGTGAATTGGAACGAAATCGCCAATAGATAAGACCATTTTACAATTTGGGAGCAAGTTAGAAGCAGAGCCTAAGGTGTAAATTATCGATAGTCCATATCTCGGAAACTATAAGAGATAATGCAATTTGGCAACCGGCAATGTAATTAGCATGCCGAATATTACTTGGAATGTGAATTGGAACGAAATCGCCAATAGATAAGACCATTTTACAATTTGAGCCCAAGTTAGAAGCAGAGCCTATGGTGTAAATTATCGATAGTCCATATCTCGGAAACTATAAGAGATAATGCAATTTGGCAACAGGCTTCGTCCATCGATCGATGGACGAACCTAATTAGCATGCCGAATATTACTTGGAATGTGAATTGGAACGAAATCGCCAATAGATAAGACCATTTTACAATTTGGGCCCAAGTTAGAAGCAGAGCCTAAGGTGTAAATTATCGATAGTCCATATCTCGGAAACTATAAGAGATAATGCAATTTGGCAACCGGCAATGTAATTAGCATGCCGAATATTACTTGGAATGTGAATTGGAACGAAATCGCCAATAGATAAGACCATTTTACAATTTGGGCCCAAGTTAGAAGCAGAGCCTAAGGTGAAAATTATCGATAGTCCATATCTCGGAAACTATAAGAGATAATGCAATTTGGCAACCGGCAATGTAATTAGCATGCCGAATATTACTTGGAGTGTGAATTGGAACGAAATCGCCAATAGATAAGACCATTTTACAATTTGGGCCCAAGTTAGAAGCAGAGCCTAAGGTGTAAATTATCGATAGTCCATATCTCGGAAACTATAAGAGATAATGCAATTTGGCAACCGGCAATGTAATTAGCATGCCGAATATTACTTGGAATGTGAATTGGAACGAAATCGCCAATAGATAAGACCATTTTACAATTTGGGAGCAAGTTAGAAGCAGAGCCTAAGGTGTAAATTATCGATAGTCCATATCTCGGAAACTATAAGAGATAATGCAATTTGGCAACCGGCAATGTAATTAGCATGCCGAATATTACTTGGAATGTGAATTGGAACGAAATCGCCAATAGATAAGACCATTTTACAATTTGAGCCCAAGTTAGAAGCAGAGCCTATGGTGTAAATTATCGATAGTCCATATCTCGGAAACTATAAGAGATAATGCAATTTGGCAACCGGCAATGTAATTAGCATGCCGAATATTACTTGGAATGTGAATTGGAACGAAATCGCCAATAGATAAGACCATTTTACAATTTGGGCCCAAGTTAGAAGCAGAGCCTAAGGTGTAAATTATCGATAGTCCATATCTCGGAAACTATAAGAGATAATGCAATTTGGCAACCGGCAATGTAATTAGCATGCCGAATATTACTTGGAATGTGAATTGGAACGAAATCGCCAATAGATAAGACCATTTTACAATTTGGGAGCAAGTTAGAAGCAGAGCCTAAGGTGTAAATTATCGATAGTCCATATCTCGGAAACTATAAGAGATAATGCAATTTGGCAACCGGCAATGTAATTAGCATGCCGAATATTACTTGGAGTGTGAATTGGAACGAAATCGCCAATAGATAAGACCATTTTACAATTTGGGCCCAAGTTAGAAGCAGAGCCTAAGGTGTAAATTATCGATAGTCCATATCTCGGAAACTATAAGAGATAATGCAATTTGGCAACCGGCAATGTAATTAGCATGCCGAATATTACTTGGAATGTGAATTGGAACGAAATCGCCAATAGATAAGACCATTTTACAATTTGGGAGCAAGTTAGAAGCAGAGCCTAAGGTGTAAATTATCGATAGTCCATATCTCGGAAACTATAAGAGATAATGCAATTTGGCAACCGGCAATGTAATTAGCATGCCGAATATTACTTGGAATGTGAATTGGAACGAAATCGCCAATAGATAAGACCATTTTACAATTTGAGCCCAAGTTAGAAGCAGAGCCTATGGTGTAAATTATCGATAGTCCATATCTCGGAAACTATAAGAGATAATGCAATTTGGCAACCGGCAATGTAATTAGCATGCCGAATATTACTTGGAATGTGAATTGGAACGAAATCGCCAATAGATAAGACCATTTTACAATTTGGGCCCAAGTTAGAAGCAGAGCCTAAGGTGTAAATTATCGATAGTCCATATCTCGGAAACTATAAGAGATAATGCAATTTCGCAACCGGCAATGTAATTAGCATGCCGAATATTACTTGGAGTGTGAATTGGAACGAAATCGCCAATAGATAAGACCATTTTACAATTTGGGCCCAAGTTAGAAGCAGAGCCTAAGGTGTAAATTATCGATAGTCCATATCTCGGAAACTATAAGAGATAATGCAATTTGGCAACCGGCAATGTAATTAGCATGCCGAATATTACTTGGAATGTGAATTGGAACGAAATCGCCAATAGATAAGACCATTTTACAATTTGAGCCCATGTTAGAAGCAGAGCCTATGGTGTAAATTATCGATAGTCCATATCTCGGAAACTATAAGAGATAATGCAATTTGGCAACCGGCAATGTAATTAGCATGCCGAATATTACTTGGAATGTGAATTGGAACGAAATCGCCAATAGATAAGACCATTTTACAATTTGGGCCCAAGTTAGAAGCAGAGCCTAAGGTGTAAATTATCGATAGTCCATATCTCGGAAACTATAAGAGATAATGCAATTTCGCAACCGGCAATGTAATTAGCATGCCGAATATTACTTGGAGTGTGAATTGGAACGAAATCGCCAATAGATAAGACCATTTTACAATTTGGGCCCAAGTTAGAAGCAGAGCCTAAGGTGTAAATTATCGATAGTCCATATCTCGGAATCTATAAGAGATAATGCAATTTGGCAACCGGCAATGTAATTAGCATGCCGAATATTACTTGGAATGTGAATTGGAACGAAATCGCCAATAGATAAGACCATTTTACAATTTGGGAGCAAGTTAGAAGCAGAGCCTAAGGTGTAAATTATCGATAGTCCATATCTCGGAAACTATAAGAGATAATGCAATTTCGCAACCGGCAATGTAATTAGCATGCCGAATATTACTTGGAGTGTGAATTGGAACGAAATCGCCAATAGATAAGACCATTTTACAATTTGGGCCCAAGTTAGAAGCAGAGCCTAAGGTGTAAATTATCGATAGTCCATATCTCGGAAACTATAAGAGATAATGCAATTTGGCAACCGGCAATGTAATTAGCATGCCGAATATTACTTGGAATGTGAATTGGAACGAAATCGCCAATAGATAAGACCATTTTACAATTTGGGCCCAAGTTAGAAGCAGAGCCTAAGGTGTAAATTATCGATAGTCCATATCTCGGAAACTATAAGAGATAATGCAATTTGGCAACCGGCAATGTAATTAGCATGCCGAATATTACTTGGAATGTGAATTGGGACGAAATCGCCAATAGATATGACCATTTTACAATTTGGGCCCAAGTTAGAAGCAGAGCCTAAGGTGTAAATTATCGATAGTCCATATCTCGGAAACTATAAGAGATAATGCAATTTCGCAACCGGCAATGTAATTAGCATGCCGAATATTACTTGGAGTGTGAATTGGAACGAAATCGCCAATAGATAAGACCATTTTACAATTTGGGCCCAAGTTAGAAGCAGAGCCTAAGGTGTAAATTATCGATAGTCCATATCTTGGAAACTATAAGAGATAATGCAATTTGGCAACCGGCAATGTAATTAGCATGCCGAATATTACTTGGAATGTGAATTGGAACGAAATCGCCAATAGATAAGACCATTTTACAATTTGGGCCCAAGTTAGAAGCAGAGCCTAAGGTGTAAATTATCGATAGTCCATATCTCGGAAACTATAAGAGATAATGCAATTTGGCAACCGGCAATGTAATTAGCATGCCGAATATTACTTGGAATGTGAATTGGAACGAAATCGCCAATAGATAAGACCATTTTACAATTTGGGCCCAAGTTAGAAGCAGAGCCTAAGGTGTAAATTATCGATAGTCCATATCTCGGAAACTATAAGAGATAATGCAATTTGGCAACCGGCAATGTAATTAGCATGCCGAATATTACTTGGAATGTGTATTGGAACGAAATCGCCAATAGATAAGACCATTTTACAATTTGGGCCCAAGTTAGAAGCAGAGCCTAAGGTGTAAATTATCGATAGTCCATATCTCGGAAACTATAAGAGATAATGCAATTTGGCAACCGGCAATGTAATTAGCATGCCGAATATTACTTGGAATGTGAATTGGAACGAAATCGCCAATAGATAAGACCATTTTACAATTTGGGAGCAAGTTAGAAGCAGAGCCTAAGGTGTAAATTATCGATAGTCCATATCTCGGAAACTATAAGAGATAATGCAATTTGGCAACCGGCAATGTAATTAGCATGCCGAATATTACTTGGAATGTGAATTGGAACGAAATCGCCAATAGATAAGACCATTTTACAATTTGAGCCCAAGTTAGAAGCAGAGCCTATGGTGTAAATTATCGATAGTCCATATCTCGGAAACTATAAGAGATAATGCAATTTGGCAACCGGCAATGTAATTAGCATGCCGAATATTACTTGGAATGTGAATTGGAACGAAATCGCCAATAGATAAGACCATTTTACAATTTGGGCCCAAGTTAGAAGCAGAGCCTATGGTGTAAATTATCGATAGTCCATATCTCGGAAACTATAAGAGATAATGCAATTTGGCAACCGGCAATGTAATTAGCATGCCGAATATTACTTGGAATGTGAATTGGAACGAAATGGCCAATAGGTAAGACCATTTTACAATTTGGGCCCAAGTTAGAAGCAGAGCCTAAGGTGTAAATTATCGATAGTCCATATCTCGGAAACTATAAGAGATAATTCAATTTGGCAACCGGCAATGTAATTAGCATGCCGAATATTACTTGGAATGTGAATTGGAACGAAATTGCCAATAGATAAGACCATTTTACAATTTGGGCCCAAGTTAGAAGCAGAGCCTATGGTGTAAATTATCGATAGTCCATATCTCGGAAACTATAAGAGATAATGCAATTTGGCAACCGGCAATGTAATTAGCATGCCGAATATTACTTGGAATGTGAATGAATTGGAACGAAATCGCCAATAGATAAGACCATTTTACAATTTGGGCCCAAGTTAGAAGCAAAGCCTAAGGTGTAAATTATCGATAGTCCATATCTCGGAAACTATAAGAGATAATGCAATTTGGCAACCGGCAATGTAATTAGCATGCCGAATATTACTTGGAATGTGAATTGGAACGAAATCGCCAATAGATAAGACCATTTTACAATTTGGGCCCAAGTTAGAAGCAGAGCCTAAGGTGAAAATTATCGATAGTCCATATCTCGGAAACTATAAGAGATAATGCAATTTGGCAACCGGCAATGTAATTAGCATGCCGAATATTACTTGGAATGTGAATTGGAACGAAATCGCCAATAGATAAGGTCATTTTACAATTTGGGCCTAAGTTAGAAGCAGAGCCTAAGGTGTAAATTATTGATAGTCCATATCTCGGAAACTATAAGAGATAATGCAATTTCGCAACCGGCAATGTAATTAGCATGCCGAATATCACTTGGAATGTGAATTGGGACGAAATCGCCAATAGATAAGACCATTTTACAATTTGGGTCCAAGTTAGAAGCAGAGCCTAAGGTGTAAATTATCGATAGTCCATATCTCGGAAACTATAAGAGATAATGCAATTTGGCAACCGGCAATGTAATTAACATGCCGAATATTACTTGGAATGTGAATTGGAACGAAATCGCCAATAGATAAGACCATTTTACAATTTGGGCCCAAGTTAGAAGCAGAGCCTAAGGTGTAAATTATCGATAGTCCATATCTCGGAAACTATAAGAGATAATGCAATTTGGCAACCGGCAATGTAATTAGCATGCCGAATATTACTTGGAATGTGAATTGGAACGAAATCGCCAATAGATATGACCATTTTACAATTTGGGCCCAAGTTAGAAGCAGAGCCTAAGGTGTAAATTATCGATAGTCCATATATCGGAAACTATAAGAGATAATGCAATTTCGCAACCGGCAATGTAATTAGCATGCCGAATATTACTTGGAGTGTGAATTGGAACGAAATCGCCAATAGATAAGACCATTTTACAATTTGGGCCCAAATTAGAAGCAGAGCCTAAGGTGTAAATTATCGATAGTCCATATCTCGGAAACTATAAGAGATAATGCAATTTGGCAACCGGCAATGTAATTAGCATGCCGAATATTACTTGGAATGTGAATTGGAACGAAATCGCCAATAGATAAGACCATTTTACAATTTGGGCCCAAGTTAGAAGCAGAGCCTAAGGTGTAAATTATCGATAGTCCATATCTCGGAAACTATAAGAGATAATGCAATTTGGCAACCGGCAATGTAATTAGCATGCCGATTATTACTTGGAATGTGAATTGGAACGAAATCGCCAATAGATAAGACCATTTTACAATTTGGGCCCAAGTTAGAAGCAGAGCCTAAGGTGTAAATTATCGATAGTCCATATCTCGGAAACTATAAGAGATAATGCAATTTGGCAACCGGCAATGTAATTAGCATGCCGAATATTACCTGGAATGTGAATTGAAACGAAATCGCCAATAGATAAGACCATTTTACAATTTGGGCCCAAGTTAGAAGCAGAGCCTAAGGTGTAAATTATCGATAGTCCATATCTCGGAAACTATAAGAGATAATGCAATTTGGCAACCGGCAATGTAATTAGCATGCCGAATATTACTTGGAATGTGAATTGGAACGAAATCGCCAATAGGTAAGACCATTTTACAATTTGGGCCCAAGTTAGAAGCAGAGCCTAAGGTGTAAATTATCGATAGTCCATATCTCGGAAACTATAAGAGATAATTCAATTTGGCAACCGGCAATGTAATTAGCATGCCGAATATTACTTGGAATGTGAATTGGAACGAAATCGCCAATAGATAAGACCATTTTACAATTTGGGCCCAAGTTAGAAGCAGAGCCTAAGGTGTAAATTATCGATAGTCCATATCTCGGAAACTATAAGAGATAATGCAATTTGGCAACCGGCAATGTAATTAGCATGCCGAATATTACTTGGACTGTGAATTGGAACGAAATCGCCAATAGATAAGACCATTTTACAATTTGGGAGCAAGTTAGAAGCAGAGCCTAAGGTGTAAATTATCGATAGTCCATATCTCGGAAACTATAAGAGATAATGCAATTTGGCAACCGGCAATGTAATTAGCATGCCGAATATTACTTGGAATGTGAATTGGAACGAAATCGCCAATAGATAAGACCATTTTACAATTTGAGCCCAAGTTAGAAGCAGAGCCTATGGTGTAAATTATCGATAGTCCATATCTCGGAAACTATAAGAGATAATGCAATTTGGCAACAGGCAATCTAATTAGCATGCCGAATATTACTTGGAATGTGAATTGGAACGAAATCGCCAATAGATAAGACCATTTTACAATTTGGGCCCAAGTTAGAAGCAGAGCCTAAGGTGTAAATTATCGATAGTCCATATCTCGGAAACTATAAGAGATAATGCAATTTGGCAACCGGCAATGTAATTAGCATGCCGAATATTACTTGGAATGTGAATTGGAACGAAATCGCCAATAGATAAGACCATTTTACAATTTGGGCCCAAGTTAGAAGCAGAGCCTAAGGTGTAAATTATCGATAGTCCATATCTCGGAAACTATAAGAGATAATGCAATTTCGCAACCGGCAATGTAATTAGCATGCCGAATATTACTTGGAATGTGAATTGGGACGAAATCGCCAATAGATAAGGCCATTTTACAATTTGGGCCCAAGTTAGAAGCAGAGCATAAGGTGTAAATTATCGATAGTCCATATCTCGGAAACTATAAGAGATAATGCAATTTGGCAACCGGCAATGTAATTAGCATGCCGAATATTACTTGGAATGTGAATTGGAACGAAATCGCCAATAGGTAAGACCATTTTACAATTTGGGCCCAAGTTAGAAGCAGAGTCTAAGGTGTAAATTATCGATAGTCCATATCTCGGAAACTATAAGAGATAATTCAATTTGGCAACCGGCAATGTAATTAGCATGCCGAATATTACTTGGAATGTGAATTGGAACGAAATCGCCAATAGATAAGGCCATTTTACAATTTGGGCCCAAGTTAGAAGCAGAGCCTATGGTGTAAATTATCGATAGTCCATATCTCGGAAACTATAAGAGATAATGCAATTTGGCAACCGGCAATGTAATTAGCATGCCGAATATTACTTGGAATGTGAATTGGAACGAAATCGCCAATAGATAAGACCATTTTACAATTTGGGCCCAAGTTAGAAGCAGAGCCTAAGGTGTAAATTATCGATAGTCCATATCTCGGAAACTATAAGAGATAATGCAATTTGGCAACCGGCAATGTAATTAGCATGCCGAATATTACTTGGAATGTGAATTGGAACGAAATCGCCAATAGGTAAGACCATTTTACAATTTGGGCCCAAGTTAGAAGCAGAGCCTAAGGTGTAAATTATCGATAGTCCATATCTCGGAAACTATAAGAGATAATTCAATTTGGCAACCGGCAATGCAATTAGCATGTCGAATATTACTTGGAATGTGAAATGGAACGAAATTGCCAATAGATAAGACCATTTTACAATTTGGGCCCAAGTTAGAAGCAGAGCCTATGGTGTAAATTATCGATAGTCCATATCTCGGAAACTATAAGAGATAATGCAATTTGGCAACCGGCAATGTAATTAGCATGCCGAATATTACTTGGAATGTGAATTGGAACGAAATCGCCAATAGATAAGACCATTTTACAATTTGGGCCCAAGTTAGAAGCAGAGCCTAAGGTGTAAATTATCGATAGTCCATATCTCGGAAACTATAAGAGATAATGCAATTTGGCAACCGGCAATGTAATTAGCATGCTGAATATTACTTGGAATGTGAATTGGAACGAAATCGCCAATAGATAAGACCATTTTACAATTTGGGCCCAAGTTAGAAGCAGAGCCTAAGGTGTAAATTATCGATAGTACATATCTCGGAAACTATAAGAGATAATGCAATTTGGCAACCGGCAATGTAATTAGCATGCCGAATATTACTTGGAATGTGAATTGGAACGAAATCGCCAATAGATAAGGTCATTTTACAATTTGGGCCTAAGTTAGAAGCAGAGCCTAAGGTGTAAATTATTGATAGTCCATATCTCGGAAACTATAAGAGATAATGCAATTTCGCAACCGGCAATGTAGTTAGCATGCCGAATATCACTTGGAATGTGAATTGGGCCGAAATCGCCAATAGATAAGACCATTTTACAATTTGGGTCCAAGTTAGAAGCAGAGCCTAAGGTGTAAATTATCGATAGTCCATATCTCGGAAACTATAAGAGATAATGCAATTTGGCAACCGGCAATGTAATTAGCATGCCGAGTATTACTTGGAATGTGAATTGGAACGAAATCGCCAATAGATAAGACCATTTTACAATTTGGGCCCAAGTTAGAAGCAGAGCCTAAGGTGTAAATTATCGATAGTCCATATCTCGGAAACTATAAGAGATAATGCAATTTGGCAACAGGCAATGTAATTAGCATGCCGAATATTACTTGGAATGTGAATTGGAACGAAATCGTTAATAGATATGACCATTTTACAATTTGGGGCCAAGTTAGAAGCAGAGCCTAAGGTGTAAATTATCGATAGTCCATATCTCGGAAACTATAAGAGATAATGCAATTTGGCAACCGGCAATGTAATTAGCATGCCGAATATTACTTGGAATGTGAATTGGAACGAAATCGCCAATAGATAAGACCATTTTACAATTTGGGCCCAAGTTAGAAGCAGAGCCTAAGGTGTAAATTATCGATAGTCCATATCTCGGAAACTATAAGAGATAATGCAATTTCGCAACCGGCAATGTAATTAGCATGCCGAATATTACTTGGAATGTGAATTGGGACGAAATCGCCAATAGATAAGGCCATTTTACAATTTGGGCCCAAGTTAGAAGCAGAGCATAAGGTGTAAATTATCGATAGTCCATATCTCGGAAACTATAAGAGATAATGCAATTTGGCAACCGGCAATGTAATTAGCATGCCGAATATTACTTGGAATGTGAATTGGAACGAAATCGCCAATAGGTAAGACCATTTTACAATTTGGGCCCAAGTTAGAAGCAGAGTCTAAGGTGTAAATTATCGATAGTCCATATCTCGGAAACTATAAGAGATAATTCAATTTGGCAACCGGCAATGTAATTAGCATGCCGAATATTACTTGGAATGTGAATTGGAACGAAATCGCCAATAGATAAGACCATTTTACAATTTGGGCCCAAGTTAGAAGCAGAGCCTATGGTGTAAATTATCGATAGTCCATATCTCGGAAACTATAAGAGATAATGCAATTTGGCAACCGGCAATGTAATTAGCATGCCGAATATTACTTGGAATGTGAATTGGAACGAAATCGCCAATAGATAAGACCATTTTACAATTTGGGCCCAAGTTAGAAGCAGAGCCTAAGGTGTAAATTATCGATAGTCCATATCTCGGAAACTATAAGAGATAATGCAATTTGGCAACCGGCAATGTAATTAGCATGCCGAATATTACTTGGAATGTGAATTGGAACGAAATCGCCAATAGGTAAGACCATTTTACAATTTGGGCCCAAGTTAGAAGCAGAGCCTAAGGTGTAAATTATCGATAGTCCATATCTCGGAAACTATAAGAGATAATTCAATTTGGCAACCGGCAATGTAATTAGCATGCCGAATATTACTTGGAATGTGAATTGGAACGAAGTTGCCAATAGATAAGACCATTTTACAATTTGGGCCCAAGTTAGAAGCAGAGCCTATGGTGTAAATTATCGATAGTCCATATCTCGGAAACTATAAGAGATAATGCAATTTGGCAACCGGCAATGTAATTAGCATGCCGAATATTACTTGGAATGTGAATTGGAACGAAATCGCCAATAGATAAGACCATTTTACAATTTGGGCCCAAGTTAGAAGCAGAGCCTAAGGTGTAAATTATCGATAGTCCATATCTCGGAAACTATAAGAGATAATGCAATTTGGCAACCGGCAATGTAATTAGCATGCCGAATATTACTTGGAATGTGAATTGGAACGAAATCGCCAATAGATATGACCATTTTACAATTTGGGCCCAAGTTAGAAGCAGAGCCTAAGGTGTAAATTATCGATAGTCCATATCTCGGAAACTATAAGAGATAATGCAATTTCGCAACCGGCAATGTAATTAGCATGCCGAATATTACTTGGAGTGTGAATTGGAACGAAATCGCCAATAGATAAGACCATTTTACAATTTGGGCCCAAGTTAGAAGCAGAGCCTAAGGTGTAAATTATCGATAGTCCATATCTCGGAAACTATAAGAGATAATGCAATTTGGCAACTGGCAATGTAATTAGCATGCCGAATATTACTTGGAATGTGAATTGGAACGAAATCGCCAATAGATAAGACCATTTTACAATTTGGGCCCAAGTTAGAAGCAGAGCCTAAGGTGTAAATTATCGATAGTCCATATCTCGGAAACTATAAGAGATAATGCAATTTGGCAACCGGCAATGTAATTAGCATGCCGAATATTACTTGGAATGTGAATTGGAACGAAATCGCCAATAGATAAGACCATTTTACAATTTGGGCCCAAGTTAGAAGCAGAGCCTAGGGTGTAAATTATCGATAGTCCATATCTCGGAAACTATAAGAGATAATGCAATTTGGCAACCGGCAATGTAATTAGCATGCCGAATATTACTTGGAATGTGAATTGGAACGAAATCGCCAATAGGTAAGACCATTTTACAATTTGGGCCCAAGTTAGAAGCAGAGCCTAAGGTGTAAATTATCGATAGTCCATATCTCGGAAACTATAAGAGATAATTCAATTTGGCAACCGGCAATGTAATTAGCATGTCGAATATTACTTGGAATGTGAATTGGAACGAAATCGCCAATAGATAAGACCATTTTACAATTTGGGCCCAAGTTAGAAGCAGAGCCTAAGGTGTAAATTATCGATAGTCCATATCTCGGAAACTATAAGAGATAATGCAATTTGGCAACCGGCAATGTAATTAGCATGCCGAATATTACTTGGAATGTGAATTGGAACGAAATCGCCAATAGATAAGACCATTTTACAATTTGGGAGCAAGTTAGAAGCAGAGCCTAAGGTGTAAATTATCGATAGTCCATATCTCGGAAACTATAAGAGATAATGCAATTTGGCAACCGGCAATGTAATTAGCATGCCGAATATTACTTGGAATGTGAATTGGAACGAAATCGCCAATAGATAAGACCATTTTACAATTTGAGCCCAAGTTAGAAGCAGAGCCTATGGTGTAAATTATCGATAGTCCATATCTCGGAAACTATAAGAGATAATGCAATTTGGCAACCGGCAATGTAATTAGCATGCCGAATATTACTTGGAATGTGAATTGGGACGAAATCGCCAATAGATAAGACCATTTTACAATTTGAACCCAAGTTAGAAGCAGAGCCTAAGGTGTAAATTATCGATAGTCCATATCTCGGAAACTATAAGAGATAATGCAATTTGGCAACCGACAATGTAATTAGCATGCCGAATATTACTTGGAATGTGAATTGGGACGAAATCGCCAATAGATAAGACCATTTTACAATTTGGGTCCAAGTTAGAAGCAGAGCCTAAGGTGTAAATTATCGGTAGTCCATATCTCGGAAACTATAAGAGATAATGCAATTTGGCAACCGGCAATGTAATTAGCATGCCGAATATTACCTGGAATGTGAATTGAAACGAAATCGCCAATAGATAAGACCATTTTACAATTTGGGCCCAAGTTAGAAGCAGAGCCTAAGGTGTAAATTATCGATAGTCCATATCTCGGAAACTATAAGAGATAATGCAATTTGGCAACCGGCAATGTAATTAGCATGCCGAATATTACTTGGAATGTGAATTGGAACGAAATCGCCAATAGGTAAGACCATTTTACAATTTGGGCCCAAGTTAGAAGCAGAGCCTAAGGTGTAAATTATCGATAGTCCATATCTCGGAAACTATAAGAGATAATTCAATTTGGCAACCGGCAATGTAATTAGCATGCCGAATATTACTTGGAATGTGAATTGGAACGAAATCGCCAATAGATAAGACCATTTTACAATTTGGGCCCAAGTTAGAAGCAGAGCCTAAGGTGTAAATTATCGATAGTCCATATCTCGGAAACTATAAGAGATAATGCAATTTGGCAACCGGCAATGTAATTAGCATGCCGAATATTACTTGGACTGTGAATTGGAACGAAATCGCCAATAGATAAGACCATTTTACAATTTGGGAGCAAGTTAGAAGCAGAGCCTAAGGTGTAAATTATCGATAGTCCATATCTCGGAAACTATAAGAGATAATGCAATTTGGCAACCGGCAATGTAATTAGCATGCCGAATATTACTTGGAATGTGAATTGGAACGAAATCGCCAATAGATAAGACCATTTTACAATTTGAGCCCAAGTTAGAAGCAGAGCCTATGGTGTAAATTATCGATAGTCCATATCTCGGAAACTATAAGAGATAATGCAATTTGGCAACAGGCAATCTAATTAGCATGCCGAATATTACTTGGAATGTGAATTGGAACGAAATCGCCAATAGATAAGACCATTTTACAATTTGGGCCCAAGTTAGAAGCAGAGCCTAAGGTGTAAATTATCGATAGTCCATATCTCGGAAACTATAAGAGATAATGCAATTTGGCAACCGGCAATGTAATTAGCATGCCGAATATTACTTGGAATGTGAATTGGAACGAAATCGCCAATAGATAAGACCATTTTACAATTTGGGCCCAAGTTAGAAGCAGAGCCTAAGGTGTAAATTATCGATAGTCCATATCTCGGAAACTATAAGAGATAATGCAATTTCGCAACCGGCAATGTAATTAGCATGCCGAATATTACTTGGAATGTGAATTGGGACGAAATCGCCAATAGATAAGGCCATTTTACAATTTGGGCCCAAGTTAGAAGCAGAGCATAAGGTGTAAATTATCGATAGTCCATATCTCGGAAACTATAAGAGATAATGCAATTTGGCAACCGGCAATGTAATTAGCATGCCGAATATTACTTGGAATGTGAATTGGAACGAAATCGCCAATAGGTAAGACCATTTTACAATTTGGGCCCAAGTTAGAAGCAGAGTCTAAGGTGTAAATTATCGATAGTCCATATCTCGGAAACTATAAGAGATAATTCAATTTGGCAACCGGCAATGTAATTAGCATGCCGAATATTACTTGGAATGTGAATTGGAACGAAATCGCCAATAGATAAGGCCATTTTACAATTTGGGCCCAAGTTAGAAGCAGAGCCTATGGTGTAAATTATCGATAGTCCATATCTCGGAAACTATAAGAGATAATGCAATTTGGCAACCGGCAATGTAATTAGCATGCCGAATATTACTTGGAATGTGAATTGGAACGAAATCGCCAATAGATAAGACCATTTTACAATTTGGGCCCAAGTTAGAAGCAGAGCCTAAGGTGTAAATTATCGATAGTCCATATCTCGGAAACTATAAGAGATAATGCAATTTGGCAACCGGCAATGTAATTAGCATGCCGAATATTACTTGGAATGTGAATTGGAACGAAATCGCCAATAGGTAAGACCATTTTACAATTTGGGCCCAAGTTAGAAGCAGAGCCTAAGGTGTAAATTATCGATAGTCCATATCTCGGAAACTATAAGAGATAATTCAATTTGGCAACCGGCAATGCAATTAGCATGTCGAATATTACTTGGAATGTGAAATGGAACGAAATTGCCAATAGATAAGACCATTTTACAATTTGGGCCCAAGTTAGAAGCAGAGCCTATGGTGTAAATTATCGATAGTCCATATCTCGGAAACTATAAGAGATAATGCAATTTGGCAACCGGCAATGTAATTAGCATGCCGAATATTACTTGGAATGTGAATTGGAACGAAATCGCCAATAGATAAGACCATTTTACAATTTGGGCCCAAGTTAGAAGCAGAGCCTAAGGTGTAAATTATCGATAGTCCATATCTCGGAAACTATAAGAGATAATGCAATTTGGCAACCGGCAATGTAATTAGCATGCTGAATATTACTTGGAATGTGAATTGGAACGAAATCGCCAATAGATAAGACCATTTTACAATTTGGGCCCAAGTTAGAAGCAGAGCCTAAGGTGTAAATTATCGATAGTCCATATCTCGGAAACTATAAGAGATAATGCAATTTGGCAACCGGCAATGTAATTAGCATGCCGAATATTACTTGGAATGTGAATTGGAACGAAATCGCCAATAGATAAGGTCATTTTACAATTTGGGCCTAAGTTAGAAGCAGAGCCTAAGGTGTAAATTATTGATAGTCCATATCTCGGAAACTATAAGAGATAATGCAATTTCGCAACCGGCAATGTAGTTAGCATGCCGAATATCACTTGGAATGTGAATTGGGCCGAAATCGCCAATAGATAAGACCATTTTACAATTTGGGTCCAAGTTAGAAGCAGAGCCTAAGGTGTAAATTATCGATAGTCCATATCTCGGAAACTATAAGAGATAATGCAATTTGGCAACCGGCAATGTAATTAGCATGCCGAGTATTACTTGGAATGTGAATTGGAACGAAATCGCCAATAGATAAGACCATTTTACAATTTGGGCCCAAGTTAGAAGCAGAGCCTAAGGTGTAAATTATCGATAGTCCATATCTCGGAAACTATAAGAGATAATGCAATTTGGCAACAGGCAATGTAATTAGCATGCCGAATATTACTTGGAATGTGAATTGGAACGAAATCGTTAATAGATATGACCATTTTACAATTTGGGGCCAAGTTAGAAGCAGAGCCTAAGGTGTAAATTATCGATAGTCCATATCTCGGAAACTATAAGAGATAATGCAATTTGGCAACCGGCAATGTAATTAGCATGCCGAATATTACTTGGAATGTGAATTGGAACGAAATCGCCAATAGATAAGACCATTTTACAATTTGGGCCCAAGTTAGAAGCAGAGCCTAAGGTGTAAATTATCGATAGTCCATATCTCGGAAACTATAAGAGATAATGCAATTTCGCAACCGGCAATGTAATTAGCATGCCGAATATTACTTGGAATGTGAATTGGGACGAAATCGCCAATAGATAAGGCCATTTTACAATTTGGGCCCAAGTTAGAAGCAGAGCATAAGGTGTAAATTATCGATAGTCCATATCTCGGAAACTATAAGAGATAATGCAATTTGGCAACCGGCAATGTAATTAGCATGCCGAATATTACTTGGAATGTGAATTGGAACGAAATCGCCAATAGGTAAGACCATTTTACAATTTGGGCCCAAGTTAGAAGCAGAGTCTAAGGTGTAAATTATCGATAGTCCATATCTCGGAAACTATAAGAGATAATTCAATTTGGCAACCGGCAATGTAATTAGCATGCCGAATATTACTTGGAATGTGAATTGGAACGAAATCGCCAATAGATAAGACCATTTTACAATTTGGGCCCAAGTTAGAAGCAGAGCCTATGGTGTAAATTATCGATAGTCCATATCTCGGAAACTATAAGAGATAATGCAATTTGGCAACCGGCAATGTAATTAGCATGCCGAATATTACTTGGAATGTGAATTGGAACGAAATCGCCAATAGATAAGACCATTTTACAATTTGGGCCCAAGTTAGAAGCAGAGCCTAAGGTGTAAATTATCGATAGTCCATATCTCGGAAACTATAAGAGATAATGCAATTTGGCAACCGGCAATGTAATTAGCATGCCGAATATTACTTGGAATGTGAATTGGAACGAAATCGCCAATAGGTAAGACCATTTTACAATTTGGGCCCAAGTTAGAAGCAGAGCCTAAGGTGTAAATTATCGATAGTCCATATCTCGGAAACTATAAGAGATAATTCAATTTGGCAACCGGCAATGTAATTAGCATGCCGAATATTACTTGGAATGTGAATTGGAACGAAGTTGCCAATAGATAAGACCATTTTACAATTTGGGCCCAAGTTAGAAGCAGAGCCTATGGTGTAAATTATCGATAGTCCATATCTCGGAAACTATAAGAGATAATGCAATTTGGCAACCGGCAATGTAATTAGCATGCCGAATATTACTTGGAATGTGAATTGGAACGAAATCGCCAATAGATAAGACCATTTTACAATTTGGGCCCAAGTTAGAAGCAGAGCCTAAGGTGTAAATTATCGATAGTCCATATCTCGGAAACTATAAGAGATAATGCAATTTGGCAACCGGCAATGTAATTAGCATGCCGAATATTACTTGGAATGTGAATTGGAACGAAATCGCCAATAGATATGACCATTTTACAATTTGGGCCCAAGTTAGAAGCAGAGCCTAAGGTGTAAATTATCGATAGTCCATATCTCGGAAACTATAAGAGATAATGCAATTTCGCAACCGGCAATGTAATTAGCATGCCGAATATTACTTGGAGTGTGAATTGGAACGAAATCGCCAATAGATAAGACCATTTTACAATTTGGGCCCAAGTTAGAAGCAGAGCCTAAGGTGTAAATTATCGATAGTCCATATCTCGGAAACTATAAGAGATAATGCAATTTGGCAACTGGCAATGTAATTAGCATGCCGAATATTACTTGGAATGTGAATTGGAACGAAATCGCCAATAGATAAGACCATTTTACAATTTGGGCCCAAGTTAGAAGCAGAGCCTAAGGTGTAAATTATCGATAGTCCATATCTCGGAAACTATAAGAGATAATGCAATTTGGCAACCGGCAATGTAATTAGCATGCCGAATATTACTTGGAATGTGAATTGGAACGAAATCGCCAATAGATAAGACCATTTTACAATTTGGGCCCAAGTTAGAAGCAGAGCCTAGGGTGTAAATTATCGATAGTCCATATCTCGGAAACTATAAGAGATAATGCAATTTGGCAACCGGCAATGTAATTAGCATGCCGAATATTACTTGGAATGTGAATTGGAACGAAATCGCCAATAGGTAAGACCATTTTACAATTTGGGCCCAAGTTAGAAGCAGAGCCTAAGGTGTAAATTATCGATAGTCCATATCTCGGAAACTATAAGAGATAATTCAATTTGGCAACCGGCAATGTAATTAGCATGTCGAATATTACTTGGAATGTGAATTGGAACGAAATCGCCAATAGATAAGACCATTTTACAATTTGGGCCCAAGTTAGAAGCAGAGCCTAAGGTGTAAATTATCGATAGTCCATATCTCGGAAACTATAAGAGATAATGCAATTTGGCAACCGGCAATGTAATTAGCATGCCGAATATTACTTGGAATGTGAATTGGAACGAAATCGCCAATAGATAAGACCATTTTACAATTTGGGAGCAAGTTAGAAGCAGAGCCTAAGGTGTAAATTATCGATAGTCCATATCTCGGAAACTATAAGAGATAATGCAATTTGGCAACCGGCAATGTAATTAGCATGCCGAATATTACTTGGAATGTGAATTGGAACGAAATCGCCAATAGATAAGACCATTTTACAATTTGAGCCCAAGTTAGAAGCAGAGCCTATGGTGTAAATTATCGATAGTCCATATCTCGGAAACTATAAGAGATAATGCAATTTGGCAACCGGCAATGTAATTAGCATGCCGAATATTACTTGGAATGTGAATTGGGACGAAATCGCCAATAGATAAGACCATTTTACAATTTGAACCCAAGTTAGAAGCAGAGCCTAAGGTGTAAATTATCGATAGTCCATATCTCGGAAACTATAAGAGATAATGCAATTTGGCAACCGACAATGTAATTAGCATGCCGAATATTACTTGGAATGTGAATTGGGACGAAATCGCCAATAGATAAGACCATTTTACAATTTGGGTCCAAGTTAGAAGCAGAGCCTAAGGTGTAAATTATCGGTAGTCCATATCTCGGAAACTATAAGAGATAATGCAATTTGGCAACCGGCAATGTAATTAGCATGCCGAATATTACTTGGAATGTGAATTGGAACGAAATCGCCAATAGATAAGACCATTTTACAATTTGGGCCCAAGTTAGAAGCAGAGCCTAAGGTGTAAATTATCGATAGTCCATATCTCGGAAACTATAAGAGATAATGCAATTTGGCAACCGGCAATGTAATTAGCATGCCGAATATTACTTGGAATGTGAATTGGAACGAAATCGCCAATAGATATGACCATTTTACAATTTGGGCCCAAGTTAGAAGCAGAGCCTAAGGTGTAAATTATCGATAGTCCATATCTCGGAAACTATAAGAGATAATGCAATTTCGCAACCGGCAATGTAATTAGCATGCCGAATATTACTTGGAGTGTGAATTGGAACGAAATCGCCAATAGATAAGACCATTTTACAATTTGGGCCCAAGTTAGAAGCAGAGCCTAAGGTGTAAATTATCGATAGTCCATATCTCGGAAACTATAAGAGATAATGCAATTTGGCAACCGGCAATGTAATTAGCATGCCGAATATTACTTGGACTGTGAATTGGAACGAAATCGCCAATAGATAAGACCATTTTACAATTTGGGAGCAAGTTAGAAGCAGAGCCTAAGGTGTAAATTATCGATAGTCCATATCTCGGAAACTATAAGAGATAATGCAATTTGGCAACCGGCAATGTAATTAGCATGCCGAATATTACTTGGAATGTGAATTGGAACGAAATCGCCAATAGATAAGACCATTTTACAATTTGAGCCCAAGTTAGAAGCAGAGCCTATGGTGTAAATTATCGATAGTCCATATCTCGGAAACTATAAGAGATAATGCAATTTGGCAACCGGCAATCTAATTAGCATGCCGAATATTACTTGGAATGTGAATTGGAACGAAATCGCCAATAGATAAGACCATTTTACAATTTGGGCCCAAGTTAGAAGCAGAGCCTAAGGTGTAAATTATCGATAGTCCATATCTCGGAAACTATAAGAGATAATGCAATTTGGCAACCGGCAATGTAATTAGCATGCCGAATATTACTTGGAATGTGAATTGGAACGAAATCGCCAATAGATAAGACCATTTTACAATTTGGGCCCAAGTTAGAAGCAGAGCCTAAGGTGTAAATTATCGATAGTCCATATCTCGGAAACTATAAGAGATAATGCAATTTCGCAACCGGCAATGTAATTAGCATGCCGAATATTACTTGGAATGTGAATTGGGACGAAATCGCCAATAGATAAGGCCATTTTACAATTTGGGCCCAAGTTAGAAGCAGAGCATAAGGTGTAAATTATCGATAGTCCATATCTCGGAAACTATAAGAGATAATGCAATTTGGCAACCGGCAATGTAATTAGCATGCCGAATATTACTTGGAATGTGAATTGGAACGAAATCGCCAATAGGTAAGACCATTTTACAATTTGGGCCCAAGTTAGAAGCAGAGTCTAAGGTGTAAATTATCGATAGTCCATATCTCGGAAACTATAAGAGATAATTCAATTTGGCAACCGGCAATGTAATTAGCATGCCGAATATTACTTGGAATGTGAATTGGAACGAAATCGCCAATAGATAAGACCATTTTACAATTTGGGCCCAAGTTAGAAGCAGAGCCTATGGTGTAAATTATCGATAGTCCATATCTCGGAAACTATAAGAGATAATGCAATTTGGCAACCGGCAATGTAATTAGCATGCCGAATATTACTTGGAATGTGAATTGGAACGAAATCGCCAATAGATAAGACCATTTTACAATTTGGGCCCAAGTTAGAAGCAGAGCCTAAGGTGTAAATTATCGATAGTCCATATCTCGGAAACTATAAGAGATAATGCAATTTGGCAACCGGCAATGTAATTAGCATGCCGAATATTACTTGGAATGTGAATTGGAACGAAATCGCCAATAGGTAAGACCATTTTACAATTTGGGCCCAAGTTAGAAGCAGAGCCTAAGGTGTAAATTATCGATAGTCCATATCTCGGAAACTATAAGAGATAATTCAATTTGGCAACCGGCAATGTAATTAGCATGCCGAATATTACTTGGAATGTGAATTGGAACGAAATTGCCAATAGATAAGACCATTTTACAATTTGGGCCCAAGTTAGAAGCAGAGCCTATGGTGTAAATTATCGATAGTCCATATCTCGGAAACTATAAGAGATAATGCAATTTGGCAACCGGCAATGTAATTAGCATGCCGAATATTACTTGGAATGTGAATTGGAACGAAATCGCCAATAGATAAGACCATTTTACAATTTGGGCCCAAGTTAGAAGCAGAGCCTAAGGTGTAAATTATCGATAGTCCATATCTCGGAAACTATAAGAGATAATGCAATTTGGCAACCGGCAATGTAATTAGCATGCTGAATATTACTTGGAATGTGAATTGGAACGAAATCGCCAATAGATAAGACCATTTTACAATTTGGGCCCAAGTTAGAAGCAGAGCCTAAGGTGTAAATTATCGATAGTCCATATCTCGGAAACTATAAGAGATAATGCAATTTGGCAACCGGCAATGTAATTAGCATGCCGAATATTACTTGGAATGTGAATTGGAACGAAATCGCCAATAGATAAGGTCATTTTACAATTTGGGCCTAAGTTAGAAGCAGAGCCTAAGGTGTAAATTATTGATAGTCCATATCTCGGAAACTATAAGAGATAATGCAATTTCGCAACCGGCAATGTAATTAGCATGCCGAATATCACTTGGAATGTGAATTGGGACGAAATCGCCAATAGATAAGACCATTTTACAATTTGGGTCCAAGTTAGAAGCAGAGCCTAAGGTGTAAATTATCGATAGTCCATATCTCGGAAACTATAAGAGATAATGCAATTTGGCAACCGGCAATGTAATTAGCATGCCGAGTATTACTTGGAATGTGAATTGGAACGAAATCGCCAATAGATAAGACCATTTTACAATTTGGGCCCAAGTTAGAAGCAGAGCCTAAGGTGTAAATTATCGATAGTCCATATCTCGGAAACTATAAGAGATAATGCAATTTGGCAACCGGCAATGTAATTAGCATGCCGAATATTACTTGGAATGTGAATTGGAACGAAATCGCCAATAGATATGACCATTTTACAATTTGGGGCCAAGTTAGAAGCAGAGCCTAAGGTGTAAATTATCGATAGTCCATATCTCGGAAACTATAAGAGATAATGCAATTTGGCAACCGGCAATGTAATTAGCATGCCGAATATTACTTGGAATGTGAATTGGAACGAAATCGCCAATAGATAAGACCATTTTACAATTTGGGCCCAAGTTAGAAGCAGAGCCTAAGGTGTAAATTATCGATAGTCCATATCTCGGAAACTATAAGAGATAATGCAATTTCGCAACCGGCAATGTAATTAGCATGCCGAATATTACTTGGAATGTGAATTGGGACGAAATCGCCAATAGATAAGGCCATTTTACAATTTGGGCCCAAGTTAGAAGCAGAGCATAAGGTGTAAATTATCGATAGTCCATATCTCGGAAACTATAAGAGATAATGCAATTTGGCAACCGGCAATGTAATTAGCATGCCGAATATTACTTGGAATGTGAATTGGAACGAAATCGCCAATAGGTAAGACCATTTTACAATTTGGGCCCAAGTTAGAAGCAGAGTCTAAGGTGTAAATTATCGATAGTCCATATCTCGGAAACTATAAGAGATAATTCAATTTGGCAACCGGCAATGTAATTAGCATGCCGAATATTACTTGGAATGTGAATTGGAACGAAATCGCCAATAGATAAGACCATTTTACAATTTGGGCCCAAGTTAGAAGCAGAGCCTATGGTGTAAATTATCGATAGTCCATATCTCGGAAACTATAAGAGATAATGCAATTTGGCAACCGGCAATGTAATTAGCATGCCGAATATTACTTGGAATGTGAATTGGAACGAAATCGCCAATAGATAAGACCATTTTACAATTTGGGCCCAAGTTAGAAGCAGAGCCTAAGGTGTAAATTATCGATAGTCCATATCTCGGAAACTATAAGAGATAATGCAATTTGGCAACCGGCAATGTAATTAGCATGCCGAATATTACTTGGAATGTGAATTGGAACGAAATCGCCAATAGGTAAGACCATTTTACAATTTGGGCCCAAGTTAGAAGCAGAGCCTAAGGTGTAAATTATCGATAGTCCATATCTCGGAAACTATAAGAGATAATTCAATTTGGCAACCGGCAATGTAATTAGCATGCCGAATATTACTTGGAATGTGAATTGGAACGAAATTGCCAATAGATAAGACCATTTTACAATTTGGGCCCAAGTTAGAAGCAGAGCCTATGGTGTAAATTATCGATAGTCCATATCTCGGAAACTATAAGAGATAATGCAATTTGGCAACCGGCAATGTAATTAGCATGCCGAATATTACTTGGAATGTGAATTGGAACGAAATCGCCAATAGATAAGACCATTTTACAATTTGGGCCCAAGTTAGAAGCAGAGCCTAAGGTGTAAATTATCGATAGTCCATATCTCGGAAACTATAAGAGATAATGCAATTTGGCAACCGGCAATGTAATTAGCATGCCGAATATTACTTGGAATGTGAATTGGAACGAAATCGCCAATAGATAAGACCATTTTACAATTTGGGCCCAAGTTAGAAGCAGAGCCTAAGGTGTAAATTATCGATAGTCCATATCTCGGAAACTATAAGAGATAATGCAATTTGGCAACCGGCAATGTAATTAGCATGCCGAATATTACTTGGAATGTGAATTGGAACGAAATCGCCAATAGATAAGGTCATTTTACAATTTGGGCCTAAGTTAGAAGCAGAGCCTAAGGTGTAAATTATTGATAGTCCATATCTCGGAAACTATAAGAGATAATGCAATTTCGCAACCGGCAATGTAATTAGCATGCCGAATATCACTTGGAATGTGAATTGGGACGAAATCGCCAATAGATAAGACCATTTTACAATTTGGGTCCAAGTTAGAAGCAGAGCCTAAGGTGTAAATTATCGATAGTCCATATCTCGGAAACTATAAGAGATAATGCAATTTGGCAACCGGCAATGTAATTAGCATGCCGAATATTACTTGGAATGTGAATTGGAACGAAATCGCCAATAGATATGACCATTTTACAATTTGGGCCCAAGTTAGAAGCAGAGCCTAAGGTGTAAATTATCGATAGTCCATATCTCGGAAACTATAAGAGATAATGCAATTTCGCAACCGGCAATGTAATTAGCATGCCGAATATTACTTGGAGTGTGAATTGGAACGAAATCGCCAATAGATAAGACCATTTTACAATTTGGGCCCAAGTTAGAAGCAGAGCCTAAGGTGTAAATTATCGATAGTCCATATCTCGGAAACTATAAGAGATAATGCAATTTGGCAACTGGCAATGTAATTAGCATGCCGAATATTACTTGGAATGTGAATTGGAACGAAATCGCCAATAGATAAGACCATTCTACAATTTGGGCCCAAGTTAGAAGCAGAGCCTAAGGTGTAAATTATCGATAGTCCATATCTCGGAAACTATAAGAGATAATGCAATTTGGCAACCGGCAATGTAATTAGCATGCCGATTATTACTTGGAATGTGAATTGGAACGAAATCGCCAATAGATAAGACCATTTTACAATTTGGGCCCAAGTTAGAAGCAGAGCCTAAGGTGTAAATTATCGATAGTCCATATCTCGGAAACTATAAGAGATAATGCAATTTGGCAACCGGCAATGTAATTAGCATGCCGAATATTACTAGGAATGTGAATTGGAACGAAATCGCCAATAGATAAGACCATTTTACAATTTGGGCCCAAGTTAGAAGCAGAGCCTAAGGTGTAAATTATCGATAGTCCATATCTCGGAAACTATAAGAGATAATGCAATTTGGCAACCGGCAATGTAATTAGCATGCCGAATATTACTTGGAATGTGAATTGGAACGAAATCGCCAATAGATAAGACCATTTTACAATTTGGGCCCAAGTTAGAAGCAGAGCCTAAGGTGTAAATTATCGATAGTCCATATCTCTGAAACTATAAGAGATAATGCAATTTCGCAACCGGCAATGTAATTAGCATGCCGAATATTACTTGGAATGTGAATTGGAACGAAATCGCCAATAGATAAGACCATTTTACAATTTGGGCCCAAGTTAGAAGCACAGCCTAAGGTGTAAATTATCGATAGTCCATATCTCGGAAACTATAAGAGATAATGCAATTTGGCAACCGGCAATGTAATTAGCATGCCGAATATTACTTGGAATGTGAATTGGAACGAAATCGCCAATAGATAAGACCATTTTACAATTTGGGCCCAAGTTAGAAGCAGAGCCTAAGGTGTAAATTATCGATAGTCCATATCTCGGAAACTATAAGAGATAATGCAATTTGGCAACCGGCAATGTAACTGGCATGCCGAATATTACTTGGAATGTGAATTGGAACGAAATCGCCAATAGGTAAGACCATTTTACAATTTGGGCCCAAGTTAGAAGCAGAGCCTAAGGTGTAAATTATCGATAGTCCATATCTCGGAAATTATAAGAGATAATTCAATTTGGCAACCGGCAATGTAATTAGCATGCCGAATATTACTTGGAATGTGAATTGGAACGAAATCGCCAAAAGATAAGACCATTTTACAATTTGGGCCCAAGTTAGAAGCAGAGCCTAAGGTGTAAATTATCGATAGTCCATATCTCGGAAACTATAAGAGATAATGCAATTTGGCAACCGGCAATGTAATTAGCATGCCGAATATTACTTGGAATGTGAATTGGAACGAAATCGCCAATAGATAAGACCATTTTACAATTTGGGAGCAAGTTAGAAGCAGAGCCTAAGGTGTAAATTATCGATAGTCCATATCTCGGAAACTATAAGAGATAATGCAATTTGGCAACCGGCAATGTAATTAGCATGCCGAATATTACTTGGAATGTGAATTGGAACGAAATCGCCAATAGATAAGACCATTTTACAATTTGGGCCCAAGTTAGAAGCAGAGCCTAAGGTGTAAATTATCGATAGTCCATATCTCGGAAACTATAAGAGATAATGCAATTTGGCAACCGGCAATGTAATTAGCATGCCGAATATTACTTGGAATGTGAATTGGAACGAAATCGCCAATAGATAAGACCATTTTACAATTTGGGCCCAAGTTAGAAGCAGAGCCTATGGTGTAAATTATCGATAGTCCATATCTCGGAAACTATAAGAGATAATGCAATTTGGCAACCGGCAATGTAATTAGCATGCCGAATATTACTTGGAATGTGAATTGGAACGAAATCGCCAATAGATAAGACCATTTTACAATTTGGGCCCAAGTTAGAAGCAGAGCCTAAGGTGTAAATTATCGATAGTCCATATCTCGGAAACTATAAGAGATAATGCAATTTGGCAACCGGCAATGTAATTAGCATGCCGAATATTACTTGGAATGTGAATTGGAACGAAATCGCCAATAGATAAGACCATTTTACAATTTGAACCCAAGTTAGAAGCAGAGCCTAAGGTGTAAATTATCGATAGTCCATATCTCGGAAACTATAAGAGATAATGCAATTTGGCAACCGGCAATGTAATTAGCATGCCGAATATTACTTGGAATGTGAATTGGAACGAAATCGCCAATAGGTAAGACCATTTTACAATTTGGGCCCAAGTTAGAAGCAGAGCCTAAGGTGTAAATTATCGATAGTCCATATCTCGGAAATTATAAGAGATAATTCAATTTGGCAACCGGCAATGTAATTAGCATGCCGAATATTACTTGGAATATGAATTGGAACGAAATCGCCAATAGATAAGACCATTTTACAATTTGGGAGCAAGTTAGAAGCAGAGCCTAAGGTGTAAATTATCGATAGTCCATATCTCGGAAACTATAAGAGATAATGCAATTTGGCAACCGGCAATGTAATTAGCATGCCGAATATTACTTGGAATGTGAATTGGAACGAAATCGCCAATAGATAAGACCATTTTACAATTTGGGCCCAAGTTAGAAGCAGAGCCTAAGGTGTAAATTATCGATAGTCCATATCTCGGAAACTATAAGAGATAATGCAATTTGGCAACCGGCAATGTAATTAGCATGCCGAATATTACTTGGAATGTGAATTGGAACGAAATCGCCAATAGATAAGACCATTTTACAATTTGGGCCCAAGTTAGAAGCAGAGCCTATGGTGTAAATTATCGATAGTCCATATCTCGGAAACTATAAGAGATAATGCAATTTGGCAACCGGCAATGTAATTAGCATGCCGAATATTACTTGGAATGTGAATTGGAACGAAATCGCCAATAGATAAGACCATTTTACAATTTGGGCCCAAGTTAGAAGCAGAGCCTAATGTGTAAATTATCGATAGTCCATATCTCGGAAACTATAAGAGATAATGCAATTTGGCAACCGGCAATGTAATTAGCATGCCGAATATTACTTGGAATGTGAATTGGAACGAAATCGCCAATAGAAAAGACCATTTTACAATTTGGGCCCAAGTTAGAAGCAGAGCCTAAGGTGTAAATTATCGATAGTAAATATCTCTGAAACTATAAGAGATAATGCAATTTCGCAACCGGCAATGTAATTAGCATGCCGAATATTACTTGGAATGTGAATTGGGACAAAATCGCCAATAGATAAGGCCATTTTGCAATTTGGGCCCAAGTTAGAAGCAGAGCATAAGGTGTAAATTATCGATAGTCCATATCTCGGAAACTATAAGAGATAATGCAATTTGGCAACCGGCAATGTAATTAGCATGCCGAATATTACTTGGAATGTGAATTGGAACGAAATCGCCAATAGATAAGACCATTTTACAATTTGAACCCAAGTTAGAAGCAGAGCCTAAGGTGTAAATTATCGATAGTCCATATCTCGGAAACTATAAGAGATAATGCAATTTGGCAACCGGCAATGTAATTAGCATGCCGAATATTACTTGGAATGTGAATTGGAACGAAATCGCCAATAGATAAGACCATTTTACAATTTGGGCCCAAGTTAGAAGCAGAGCCTAGGGTGTAAATTATCGATAGTCCATATCTCGGAAACTATAAGAGATAATGCAATTTGGCAACCGGCAATGTAATTAGCATGCCGAATATTACTTGGAATGTGAATTGGAACGAAATCGCCAATAGATAAGACCATTTTACAATTTGGGCCCAAGTTAGAAGCAGAGCCTAAGGTGTAAATTATCGATAGTCCATATCTCGGAAACTATAAGAGATAATGCAATTTGGCAACCGGCAATGTAATTAGCATGCCGAATATTACTTGGAATGTGAATTGGAACGAAATCGCCATTAGATAAGACCATTTTACAATTTGGGCCCAAGTTAGAAGCAGAGCCTAGGGTGTAAATTATCGATAGTCCATATCTCGGAAACTATAAGAGATAATGCAATTTGGCAACCGGCAATGTAATTAGCATGCCGAATATTACTTGGAATGTGAATTGGAACGAAATCGCCAATAGGTAAGACCATTTTACAATTTGGGCCCAAGTTAGAAGCAGAGCCTAAGGTGTAAATTATCGATAGTCCATATCTCGGAAACTATAAGAGATAATTCAATTTGGCAACCGGCAATGTAATTAGCATGTCGAATATTACTTGGAATGTGAATTGGAACGAAATCGCCAATAGATAAGACCATTTTACAATTTGGGCCCAAGTTAGAAGCAGAGCCTAAGGTGTAAATTATCGATAGTCCATATCTCGGAAACTATAAGAGATAATGCAATTTGGCAACCGGCAATGTAATTAGCATGCCGAATATTACTTGGAATGTGAATTGGAACGAAATCGCCAATAGATAAGACCATTTTACAATTTGGGAGCAAGTTAGAAGCAGAGCCTAAGGTGTAAATTATCGATAGTCCATATCTCGGAAACTATAAGAGATAATGCAATTTGGCAACCGGCAATGTAATTAGCATGCCGAATATTACTTGGAATGTGAATTGGAACGAAATCGCCAATAGATAAGACCATTTTACAATTTGAGCCCAAGTTAGAAGCAGAGCCTATGGTGTAAATTATCGATAGTCCATATCTCGGAAACTATAAGAGATAATGCAATTTGGCAACCGGCAATGGAATTGGCATGCCGAATATTACTTGGAATGTGAATTGGAACGAAATCGCCAATAGATAAGACCATTTTACAATTTGGGCCCAAGTTAGAAGCAGAGCCTATGGTGTAAATTATCGATAGTCCATATCTCGGAAACTATAAGAGATAATGCAATTTGGCAACCGGCAATGTAATTAGCATGCCGAATATTTCTTGGAATGTGAATTAGAACGAAATCGCCAATAGATAAGACCATTTTACAATTTGGGCCCAAGTTAGAAGCAGAGCCTAAGGTGTAAATTATCGATAGTCCATATCTCGGAAACTATAAGAGATAATGCAATTTGGCAACCGGCAATGTAATTAGCATGCCGAATATTACTTGGAATGTGAATTGGAACGAAATCGCCAATAGATAAGACCATTTTACAATTTGGGCCCAAGTTAGAAGCAGAGCCTAAGGTGTAAATTATCGATAGTCCATATCTCGGAAACTATAAGAGATAATGCAATTTGGCAACCGGCAATGTAATTAGCATGCCGAATATTACTTGGAATGTGAATTGGAACGAAATCGCCAATAGATAAGACCATTTTACAATTTGGGCCCAAGTTAGAAGCAGAGCCTAAGGTGTAAATTATCGGTAGTCCATATCTCGGAAACTATAAGAGATAATGCAATTTGGCAACCGGCAATGTAATTAGCATGCCGAATATTACTTGGAATGTGAATTGGAACGAAATCGCCAATAGATAAGACCATTTTACAATTTGGGCCCAAGTTAGAAGCAGAGCCTAAGGTGTAAATTATCGATAGTCCATATCTCGGAAACTATAAGAGATAATGCAATTTGGCAACCGGCAATGTAATTAGCATGCCGAATATTACTTGGAATGTGAATTGGAACGAAATCGCCAATAGATATGACCATTTTACAATTTGGGCCCAAGTTAGAAGCAGAGCCTAAGGTGTAAATTATCGATAGTCCATATCTCGGAAACTATAAGAGATAATGCAATTTCGCAACCGGCAATGTAATTAGCATGCCGAATATTACTTGGAGTGTGAATTGGAACGAAATCGCCAATAGATAAGACCATTTTACAATTTGGGCCCAAGTTAGAAGCAGAGCCTAAGGTGTAAATTATCGATAGTCCATATCTCGGAAACTATAAGAGATAATGCAATTTGGCAACCGGCAATGTAATTAGCATGCCGAATATTACTTGGAATGTGAATTGGAACGAAATCGCCAATAGATAAGACCATTTTACAATTTGGGCCCAAGTTAGAAGCAGAGCCTAAGGTGTAAATTATCGATAGTCCATATCTCGGAAACTATAAGAGATAATGCAATTTGGCAACCGGCAATGTAATTAGCATGCCGAATATTACTTGGAATGTGAATTGGAACGAAATCGCCAATAGATAAGACCATTTTACAATTTGGGCCCAAGTTAGCAGCACAGCCTAAGGTGTAAATTATCGATAGTCCATATCTCGGAAACTATAAGAGATAATGCAATTTGGCAACCGGCAATGTAATTAGCATGCCGAATATTACTTGGAATGTGAATTGGAACGAAATCGCCAATAGATAAGACCATTTTACAATTTGGGCCCAAGTTAGAAGCAGAGCCTAAGGTGTAAATTATCGATAGTCCATATCTCGGAAACTATAAGAGATAATGCAATTTGGCAACCGGCAATGTAATTAGCATGCCGAATATTACTTGGAATGTGAATTGGAACGAAATCGCCAATAGGTAAGACCATTTTACAATTTGGGCCCAAGTTAGAAGCAGAGCCTAAGGTGTAAATTATCGATAGTCCATATCTCGGAAATTATAAGAGATAATTCAACTTGGCAACCGGCAATGTAATTAGCATGCCGAATATTACTTGGAATGTGATTTGGAACGAAATCGCCAATAGATAAGACCATTTTACAATTTGGGCCCAAGTTAGAAGCAGAGCCTAAGGTGTAAATTATCGATAGTCCATATCTCGGAAACTATAAGAGATAATGCAATTTGGCAACCGGCAATGTAATTAGCATGCCGAATATTACTTGGAATGTGAATTGGAACGAAATCGCCAATAGATAAGACCATTTTACAATTTGGGAGCAAGTTAGAAGCAGAGCCTAAGGTGTAAATTATCGATAGTCCATATCTCGGAAACTATAAGAGATAATGCAATTTGGCAACCGGCAATGTAATTAGCATGCCGAATATTACTTGGAATGTGAATTGGAACGAAATCGCCAATAGATATGACCATTTTACAATTTGGGCCCAAGTTAGAAGCAGAGCCTAAGGTGTAAATTATCGATAGTCCATATCTCGGAAACTATAAGAGATAATGCAATTTCGCAACCAGCAATGTAATTAGCATGCCGAATATTACTTGGAGTGTGAATTGGAACGAAATCGCCAATAGATAAGACCATTTTACAATTTGGGCCCAAGTTAGAAGCAGAGCCTAAGGTGTAAATTATCGATAGTCCATATCTCGGAAACTATAAGAGATAATGCAATTTGGCAACCGGCAATGTAATTAGCATGCCGAATATTACTTGGAATGTGAATTGGAACGAAATCGCCAATAGATAAGACCATTTTACAATTTGGGCCCAAGTTAGAAGCAGAGCCTAAGGTGTAAATTATCGATAGTCCATATCTCGGAAACTATAAGAGATAATGCAATTTGGCAACCGGCAATGTAATTAGCATGCCGAATATTACTTGGAATGTGAATTGGAACGAAATCGCCAATAGATAAGACCATTTTACAATTTGGGCCCAAGTTAGCAGCACAGCCTAAGGTGTAAATTATCGATAGTCCATATCTCGGAAACTATAAGAGATAATGCAATTTGGCAACCGGCAATGTAATTAGCATGCCGAATATTACTTGGAATGTGAATTGGAACGAAATCGCCAATAGATAAGACCATTTTACAATTTGGGCCCAAGTTAGAAGCAGAGCCTAAGGTGTAAATTATCGATAGTCCATATCTCGGAAACTATAAGAGATAATGCAATTTGGCAACCGGCAATGTAATTAGCATGCCGAATATTACTTGGAATGTGAATTGGAACGAAATCGCCAATAGGTAAGACCATTTTACAATTTGGGCCCAAGTTAGAAGCAGAGCCTAAGGTGTAAATTATCGATAGTCCATATCTCGGAAATTATAAGAGATAATTCAATTTGGCAACCGGCAATGTAATTAGCATGCCGAATATTACTTGGAATGTGAATTGGAACGAAATCGCCAATAGATAAGACCATTTTACAATTTGGGCCCAAGTTAGAAGCAGAGCCTAAGGTGTAAATTATCGATAGTCCATATCTCGGAAACTATAAGAGATAATGCAATTTGGCAACCGGCAATGTAATTAGCATGCCGAATATTACTTGGAATGTGAATTGGAACGAAATCGCCAATAGATAAGACCATTTTACAATTTGGGAGCAAGTTAGAAGCAGAGCCTAAGGTGTAAATTATCGATAGTCCATATCTCGGAAACTATAAGAGATAATGCAATTTGGCAACCGGCAATGTAATTAGCATGCCGAATATTACTTGGAATGTGAATTGGAACGAAATCGCCAATAGATAAGACCATTTTACAATTTGGGCCCAAGTTAGAAGCAGAGCCTAAGGTGTAAATTATCGATAGTCCATATCTCGGAAACTATAAGAGATAATGCAATTTGGCAACCGGCAATGTAATTAGCATGCCGAATATTACTTGGAATGTGAATTGGAACGAAATCGCCAATAGATAAGACCATTTTACAATTTGGGCCCAAGTTAGAAGTAGAGCCTATGGTGTAAATTATCGATAGTCCATATCTCGGAAACTATAAGAGATAATGCAATTTGGCAACCGGCAATGTAATTAGCATGCCGAATATTACTTGGAATGTGAATTGGAACGAAATCGCCAATAGATAAGACCATTTTACAATTTGGGCCCAAGTTAGAAGCAGAGCCTAAGGTGTAAATTATCGATAGTCCATATCTCGGAAACTATAAGAGATAATGCAATTTGGCAACCGGCAATGTAATTAGCATGCCGAATATTACTTGGAATGTGAATTGGAACGAAATCGCCAATAGATAAGACCATTTTACAATTTGGGCCCAAGTTAGAAGCAGAGCCTAAGGTGTAAATTATCGATAGTCCATATCTCGGAAACTATAAGAGATAATGCAATTTGGCAACCGGCAATGTAATTAGCATGCCGAATATTACTTGGAATGTGAATTGGAACGAAATCGCCAATAGGTAAGACCATTTTACAATTTGGGCCCAAGTTAGAAGCAGAGCCTAAGGTGTAAATTATCGATAGTCCATATCTCGGAAATTATAAGAGATAATTCAATTTGGCAACCGGCAATGTAATTAGCATGCCGAATATTGCTTGGACTGTGAATTGGAACGAAATCGCCAATAGATAAGACCATTTTACAATTTGGGCCCAAGTTAGAAGCAGAGCCTAAGGTGTAAATTATCGATAGTCCATATCTCGGAAACTATAAGAGATAATGCAATTTGGCAACCGCAATGTAATTAGCATGCCGAATATTACTTGGAACGTGAATTGGAACGAAATCGCCAATAGATAAGACCATTTTACAATTTGGGAGCAAGTTAGAAGCAGAGCCTAAGGTGTAAATTATCGATAGTCCATATCTCGGAAACTATAAGAGATAATGCAATTTGGCAACCGGCAATGTAATTAGCATGCCGAATATTACTTGGAATGTGAATTGGAAAGAAATCGCCAATAGATAAGACCATTTTACAATTTGAGCCCAAGTTAGAAGCAGAGCCTATGGTTTAAATTATCGATAGTCCATATCTCGGAAACTATAAGAGATAATGCAATTTGGCAACCGGCAATGTAATTAGCATGCCGAATATTACTTGGAATGTGAATTGGAACGAAATCGCCAATAGATAAGACCATTTTACAATTTGGGCCCAAGTTAGAAGCAGAGCCTATGGTGTAAATTATCGATAGTCCATATCTCGGAAACTATAAGAGATAATGCAATTTGGCAACCGGCAATGCAATTAGCATGCCGAATATTACTTGGAATGTGAATTGGAACGAAATCGCCAATAGATAAGACCATTTTACAATTTGGGCCCAAGTTAGAAGCAGAGCCTAAGGTGTAAATTATCGATAGTCCATATCTCGGAAACTATAAGAGATAATGCAATTTGGCAACCGGCAATGTAATTAGCATGCCGAATATTACTTGGAATGTGAATTGGAACGAAATCGCCAATAGATAAGACCATTTTACAATTTGGGCCCAAGTTAGAAGCAGAGCCTAAGGTGTAAACTATCGATAGTCCATATCTCGGAAACTATAAGAGATAATGCAATTTGGCAACCGGCAATGTAATTAGCATGCCGAATATTACTTGGAATGTGAATTGGAACGAAATCGCCAATAGATAAGACCATTTTACAATTTGGGCCCAAGTTAGAAGCAGAGCCTAAGGTGTAAATTATCGATAGTCCATATCTCTGAAACTATAAGAGATAATGCAATTTGGCAACCGGCAATGTAATTAGCATGCCGAATATTACTTGGAATGTGAATTGGAACGAAATCGCCAATAGATAAGACCATTTTACAATTTGGGCCCAAGTTAGAAGCAGAGCCTAAGGTGTAAATTATCGATAGTCCATATCTCGGAAACTATAAGAGATAATGCAATTTGGCAACCGGCAATGTAATTAGCATGCCGAATATTACTTGGAATGTGAATTGGAACGAAATCGCCAATAGATAAGACCATTTTACAATTTGGGCCCAAGTTAGAAGCAGAGCCTAAGGTGTAAATTATCGATAGTCCATATCTCGGAAACTATAAGAGATAATGCAATTTGGCAACCGGCAATGTAATTAGCATGCCGAATATTACTTGGAATGTGAATTGGAACGAAATCGCCAATAGATATGACCATTTTACAATTTGGGCCCAAGTTAGAAGCAGAGCCTAAGGTGTAAATTATCGATAGTCCATATCTCGGAAACTATAAGAGATAATGCAATTTCGCAACCGGCAATGTAATTAGCATGCAGAATATTACTTGGAGTGTGAATTGGAACGAAATCGCCAATAGATAAGACCATTTTACAATTTGGGCCCAAGTTAGAAGCAGAGCCTAAGGTGTAAATTATCGATAGTCCATATCTCGGAAACTATAAGAGATAATGCAATTTGGCAACCGGCAATGTAATTAGCATGCCGAATATTACTTGGAATGTGAATTGGAACGAAATCGCCAATAGATAAGACCATTTTACAATTTGGGCCCAAGTTAGAAGCAGAGCCTAAGGTGTAAATTATCGATAGTCCATATCTCGGAAACTATAAGAGATAATGCAATTTGGCAACCGGCAATGTAATTAGCATGCCGAATATTACTTGGAATGTGAATTGGAACGAAATCGCCAATAGATAAGACCATTTTACAATTTGGGAGCAAGTTAGAAGCACAGCCTAAGGTGTAAATTATCGATAGTCCATGTCTCGGAAACTATAAGAGATAATGCAATTTGGCAACCGGCAATGTAATTAGCATGCCGAATATTACTTGGAATGTGAATTGGAACGAAATCGCCAATAGATAAGTCCATTTTACAATTTGGGCCCAAGTTAGAAGCAGAGCCTAAGGTGTAAATTATCGATAGTCCATATCTCGGAAACTATAAGAGATAATGCAATTTGGCAACCGGCAATGTAATTAGCATGCCGAATATTACTTGGAATGTGAATTGGAACGAAATCGCCAATAGATAAGACCATTTTACAATTTGGGCCCAAGTTAGAAGTAGAGCCTATGGTGTAAATTATCGATAGTCCATATCTCGGAAACTATAAGAGATAATGCAATTTGGCAACCGGCAATGTAATTAGCATGCCGAATATTACTTGGAATGTGAATTGGAACGAAATCGCCAATAGATAAGACCATTTTACAATTTGGGCCCAAGTTAGAAGCAGAGCCTAAGGTGTAAATTATCGATAGTCCATATCTCGGAAACTATAAGAGATAATGCAATTTGGCAACCGGCAATGTAATTAGCATGCCGAATATTACTTGGAATGTGAATTGGAACGAAATCGCCAATAGATAAGACCATTTTACAATTTGGGCCCAAGTTAGAAGCAGAGCCTAAGGTGTAAATTATCGATAGTCCATATCTCGGAAACTATAAGAGATAATGCAATTTGGCAACCGGCAATGTAATTAGCATGCCGAATATTACTTGGAATGTGAATTGGAACGAAATCGCCAATAGGTAAGACCATTTTACAATTTGGGCCCAAGTTAGAAGCAGAGCCTAAGGTGTAAATTATCGATAGTCCATATCTCGGAAATTATAAGAGATAATTCAATTTGGCAACCGGCAATGTAATTAGCATGCCGAATATTGCTTGGACTGTGAATTGGAACGAAATCGCCAATAGATAAGACCATTTTACAATTTGGGCCCAAGTTAGAAGCAGAGCCTAAGGCGTAAATTATCGATAGTCCATATCTCGGAAACTATAAGAGATAATGCAATTTGGCAACCGCAATGTAATTAGCATGCCGAATATTACTTGGAACGTGAATTGGAACGAAATCGCCAATAGATAAGACCATTTTACAATTTGGGAGCAAGTTAGAAGCAGAGCCTAAGGTGTAAATTATCGATAGTCCATATCTCGGAAACTATAAGAGATAATGCAATTTGGCAACCGGCAATGTAATTAGCATGCCGAATATTACTTGGAATGTGAATTGGAACGAAATCGCCAATAGATAAGACCATTTTACAATTTGAGCCCAAGTTAGAAGCAGAGCCTATGGTTTAAATTATCGATAGTCCATATCTCGGAAACTATAAGAGATAATGCAATTTGGCAACCGGCAATGTAATTAGCATGCCGAATATTACTTGGAATGTGAATTGGAACGAAATCGCCAATAGATAAGACCATTTTACAATTTGGGCCCAAGTTAGAAGCAGAGCCTATGGTGTAAATTATCGATAGTCCATATCTCGGAAACTATAAGAGATAATGCAATTTGGCAACCGGCAATGCAATTAGCATGCCGAATATTACTTGGAATGTGAATTGGAACGAAATCGCCAATAGATAAGACCATTTTACAATTTGGGCCCAAGTTAGAAGCAGAGCCTAAGGTGTAAATTATCGATAGTCCATATCTCGGAAACTATAAGAGATAATGCAATTTGGCAACCGGCAATGTAATTAGCATGCCGAATATTACTTGGAATGTGAATTGGAACGAAATCGCCAATAGATAAGACCATTTTACAATTTGGGCCCAAGTTAGAAGCAGAGCCTAAGGTGTAAACTATCGATAGTCCATATCTCGGAAACTATAAGAGATAATGCAATTTGGCAACCGGCAATGTAATTAGCATGCCGAATATTACTTGGAATGTGAATTGGAACGAAATCGCCAATAGATAAGACCATTTTACAATTTGGGCCCAAGTTAGAAGCAGAGCCTAAGGTGTAAATTATCGATAGTCCATATCTCTGAAACTATAAGAGATAATGCAATTTCGCAACCGGCAATGTAATTAGCATGCCGAATATTACTTGGAATGTGAATTGGGACGAAATCGCCAATAGATAAGGCCATTTTACAATTTGGGCCCAAGTTAGAAGCAGAGCCTAAGGTGTAAATTATCGATAGTCCATATCTCGGAAACTATAAGAGATAATTCAATTTGGCAACCGGCAATGTAATTAGCATGCCGAATATAACTTGGAATGTGAATTGGAACGAAATCGCCAATAGATAAGACCATTTTACAATTTGGGCCCAAGTTAGAAGCAGAGCCTATGGTGTAAATTATCGATAGTCCATATCTCGGAAACTATAAGAGATAATGCAATTTGGCAACCGGCAATGTAATTAGCATGCCGAATATTACTTGGAATGTGAATTGGAACGAAATCGCCAATAGATAAGACCATTTTACAATTTGGGCCCAAGTTAGAAGCAGAGCCTATGGTGTAAATTATCGATAGTCCATATCTCGGAAACTATAAGAGATAATGCAATTTGGCAACCGCAATGTAATTAGCATGCCGAATATTACTTGGAACGTGAATTGGAACGAAATCGCCAATAGATAAGACCATTTTACAATTTGGGAGCAAGTTAGAAGCAGAGCCTAAGGTGTAAATTATCGATAGTCCATATCTCGGAAACTATAAGAGATAATGCAATTTGGCAACCGGCAATGTAATTAGCATGCCGAATATTACTTGGAATGTGAATTGGAACGAAATCGCCAATAGATAAGACCATTTTACAATTTGAGCCCAAGTTAGAAGCAGAGCCTATGGTTTAAATTATCGATAGTCCATATCTCGGAAACTATAAGAGATAATGCAATTTGGCAACCGGCAATGTAATTAGCATGCCGAATATTACTTGGAATGTGAATTGGAACGAAATCGCCAATAGATAAGACCATTTTACAATTTGGGCCCAAGTTAGAAGCAGAGCCTATGGTGTAAATTATCGATAGTCCATATCTCGGAAACTATAAGAGATAATGCAATTTGGCAACCGGCAATGCAATTAGCATGCCGAATATTACTTGGAATGTGAATTGGAACGAAATCGCCAATAGATAAGACCATTTTACAATTTGGGCCCAAGTTAGAAGCAGAGCCTAAGGTGTAAATTATCGATAGTCCATATCTCGGAAACTATAAGAGATAATGCAATTTGGCAACCGGCAATGTAATTAGCATGCCGAATATTACTTGGAATGTGAATTGGAACGAAATCGCCAATAGATAAGACCATTTTACAATTTGGGCCCAAGTTAGAAGCAGAGCCTAAGGTGTAAACTATCGATAGTCCATATCTCGGAAACTATAAGAGATAATGCAATTTGGCAACCGGCAATGTAATTAGCATGCCGAATATTACTTGGAATGTGAATTGGAACGAAATCGCCAATAGATAAGACCATTTTACAATTTGGGCCCAAGTTAGAAGCAGAGCCTAAGGTGTAAATTATCGATAGTCCATATCTCTGAAACTATAAGAGATAATGCAATTTCGCAACCGGCAATGTAATTAGCATGCTGAATATTACTTGGAATGTGAATTGGGACGAAATCGCCAATAGATAAGGCCATTTTACAATTTGGGCCCAAGTTAGAAGCAGAGCCTAAGGTGTAAATTATCGATAGTCCATATCTCTGAAACTATAAGAGATAATTCAATTTGGCAACCGGCAATGTAATTAGCATGCCGAATATAACTTGGAATGTGAATTGGAACGAAATCGCCAATAGATAAGACCATTTTACAATTTGGGCCCAAGTTAGAAGCAGAGCCTATGGTGTAAATTATCGATAGTCCATATCTCGGAAACTATAAGAGATAATGCAATTTGGCAACCGGCAATGTAATTAGCATGCCGAATATTACTTGGAATGTGAATTGGAACGAAATCGCCAATAGATAAGACCATTTTACAATTTGGGCCCAAGTTAGAAGCAGAGCCTAAGGTGTAAATTATCGATAGTCCATATCTCGGAAACTATAAGAGATAATGCAATTTGGCAACCGGCAATGTAATTAGCATGCCGAATATTACTTGGAATGTGAATTGGAACGAAATCGCCAATAGATAAGACCATTTTACAATTTGGGCCTAAGTTAGGAGCAGAGCCTAAGGTGTAAATTATTGATAGTCCATATCTCGGAAACTATAAGAGATAATGCAATTTCGCAACCGGCAATGTAATTAGCATGCCGAATATCACTTGGAATGTGAATTGGGACGAAATCGCCAATAGATAAGACCATTTTACAATTTGGGTCCAAGTTAGAAGCAGAGACTAAGGTGTAAATTATCGATAATCCATATCTCGGAAACTATAAGAGATAATGCAATTTGGCAACCGGCAATGTAATTAGCATGCCGAATATTACTTGGAATGTGAATTGGAACGAAATCGCCAATAGATAAGACCATTTTACAATTTGGGCCCAAGTTAGAAGCAGAGCCTAAGGTGTAAATTATCGATAGTCCATATCTCGGAAACTATAAGAGATAATGCAATTTGGCAACCGGCAATGTAATTAGCATGCCGAATATTACTTGGAATGTGAATTGGAACGAAATCGCCAATAGATAAGACCATTTTACAATTTGGGCCCAAGTTAGAAGCAGAGCCTAAGGTGTAAATTATCGATAGTCCATATCTCGGAAACTATAAGAGATAATGCAATTTGGCAACCGGCAATGTAATTAGCATGCCGAATATTACTTGGAATGTGAATTGGAACGAAATCGCCAATAGATATGACCATTTTACAATTTGGGCCCAAGTTAGAAGCAGAGCCTAAGGTGTAAATTATCGATAGTCCATATCTCGGAAACTATAAGAGATAATGCAATTTCGCAACCGGCAATGTAATTAGCATGCAGAATATTACTTGGAGTGTGAATTGGCACGAAATCGCCAATAGATAAGACCATTTTACAATTTGGGCCCAAGTTAGAAGCAGAGCCTAAGGTGTAAATTATCGATAGTCCATATCTCGGAAACTATAAGAGATAATGCAATTTGGCAACCGGCAATGTAATTAGCATGCCGAATATTACTTGGAATGTGAATTGGAACGAAATCGCCAATAGATAAGACCATTTTACAATTTGGGCCCAAGTTAGAAGCAGAGCCTAAGGTGTAAATTATCGATAGTCCATATCTCGGAAACTATAAGAGATAATGCAATTTGGCAACCGGCAATGTAATTAGCATGCCGAATATTACTTGGAATGTGAATTGGAACGAAATCGCCAATAGATAAGACCATTTTACAATTTGGGCCCAAGTTAGCAGCACAGCCTAAGGTGTAAATTATCGATAGTCCATATCTCGGAAACTATAAGAGATAATGCAATTTGGCAACCGGCAATGTAATTAGCATGCCGAATATTACTTGGAATGTGAATTGGAACGAAATCGCCAATAGATAAGACCATTTTACAATTTGGGCCCAAGTTAGAAGCAGAGCCTAAGGTGTAAATTATCGATAGTCCATATCTCGGAAACTATAAGAGATAATGCAATTTGGCAACCGGCAATGTAATTAGCATGCCGAATATTACTTGGAATGTGAATTGGAACGAAATCGCCAATAGGTAAGACCATTTTACAATTTGGGCCCAAGTTAGAAGCAGAGCCTAAGGTGTAAATTATCGATAGTCCATATCTCGGAAATTATAAGAGATAATTCAATTTGGCAACCGGCAATGTAATTAGCATGCCGAATATTACTTGGAATGTGAATTGGAACGAAATCGCCAATAGATAAGACCATTTTACAATTTGGGCCCAAGTTAGAAGCAGAGCCTAAGGTGTAAATTATCGATAGTCCATATCTCGGAAACTATAAGAGATAATGCAATTTGGCAACCGGCAATGTAATTAGCATGCCGAATATTACTTGGAATGTGAATTGGAACGAAATCGCCAATAGATAAGACCATTTTACAATTTGGGAGCAAGTTAGAAGCAGAGCCTAAGGTGTAAATTATCGATAGTCCATATCTCGGAAACTATAAGAGATAATGCAATTTGGCAACCGGCAATGTAATTAGCATGCCGAATATTACTTGGAATGTGAATTGGAACGAAATCGCCAATAGATAAGACCATTTTACAATTTGGGCCCAAGTTAGAAGCAGAGCCTAAGGTGTAAATTATCGATAGTCCATATCTCGGAAACTATAAGAGATAATGCAATTTGGCAACCGGCAATGTAATTAGCATGCCGAATATTACTTGGATTGTGAATTGGAACGAAATCGCCAATAGATAAGACCATTTTACAATTTGGGCCCAAGTTAGAAGTAGAGCCTATGGTGTAAATTATCGATAGTCCATATCTCGGAAACTATAAGAGATAATGCAATTTGGCAACCGGCAATGTAATTAGCATGCCGAATATTACTTGGAATGTGAATTGGGACGAAATCGCCAATAGATAAGACCATTTTACAATTTGGGCCCAAGTTAGAAGCAGAGCCTAAGGTGTAAATTATCGATAGTCCATATCTCGGAAACTATAAGAGATAATGCAATTTGGCAACCGGCAATGTAATTAGCATGCCGAATATTACTTGGAATGTGAATTGGAACGAAATCGCTAATAGATAAGACCATTTTACAATTTGGGCCCAAGTTAGAAGCAGAGCCTAAGGTGTAAATTATCGATAGTCCATATCTCGGAAACTATAAGAGATAATGCAATTTGGCAACCGGCAATGTAATTAGCATGCCGAATATTACTTGGAATGTGAATTGGAACGAAATCGCCAATAGATAAGACCATTTTACAATTTGGGCCCAAGTTAGAAGCAGAGCCTAAGGTGTAAATTATCGATAGTCCATATCTCGGAAACTATAAGAGATAATGCAATTTGGCAACCGGCAATGTAATTAGCATGCCGAATATTACTTGGAATGTGAATTGGAACGAAATCGCCAATAGGTAAGACCATTTTACAATTTGGGCCCAAGTTAGAAGCAGAGCCTAAGGTGTAAATTATCGATAGTCCATATCTCGGAAATTATAAGAGATAATTCAATTTGGCAACCGGCAATGTAATTAGCATGCCGAATATTGCTTGGACTGTGAATTGGAACGAAATCGCCAATAGATAAGACCATTTTACAATTTGGGCCCAAGTTAGAAGCAGAGCCTAAGGTGTAAATTATCGATAGTCCATATCTCGGAAACTATAAGAGATAATGCAATTTGGCAACCGCAATGTAATTAGCATGCCGAATATTACTTGGAACGTGAATTGGAACGAAATCGCCAATAGATAAGACCATTTTACAATTTGGGAGCAAGTTAGAAGCAGAGCCTAAGGTGTAAATTATCGATAGTCCATATCTCGGAAACTATAAGAGATAATGCAATTTGGCAACCGGCAATGTAATTAGCATGCCGAATATTACTTGGAATGTGAATTGGAACGAAATCGCCAATAGATAAGACCATTTTACAATTTGAGCCCAAGTTAGAAGCAGAGCCTATGGTTTAAATTATCGATAGTCCATATCTCGGAAACTATAAGAGATAATGCAATTTGGCAACTGGCAATGTAATTAGCATGCCGAATATTACTTGGAATGTGAATTGGAACGAAATCGCCAATAGATAAGACCATTTTACAATTTGGGCCCAAGTTAGAAGCAGAGCCTATGGTGTAAATTATCGATAGTCCATATCTCGGAAACTATAAGAGATAATGCAATTTGGCAACCGGCAATGCAATTAGCATGCCGAATATTACTTGGAATGTGAATTGGAACGAAATCGCCAATAGATAAGACCATTTTACAATTTGGGCCCAAGTTAGAAGCAGAGCCTAAGGTGTAAATTATCGATAGTCCATATCTCGGAAACTATAAGAGATAATGCAATTTGGCAACCGGCAATGTAATTAGCATGCCGAATATTACTTGGAATGTGAATTGGAACGAAATCGCCAATAGATAAGACCATTTTACAATTTGGGCCCAAGTTAGAAGCAGAGCCTAAGGTGTAAACTATCGATAGTCCATATCTCGGAAACTATAAGAGATAATGCAATTTGGCAACCGGCAATGTAATTAGCATGCCGAATATTACTTGGAATGTGAATTGGAACGAAATCGCCAATAGATAAGACCATTTTACAATTTGGGCCCAAGTTAGAAGCAGAGCCTAAGGTGTAAATTATCGATAGTCCATATCTCTGAAACTATAAGAGATAATGCAATTTCGCAACCGGCAATGTAATTAGCATGCCGAATATTACTTGGAATGTGAATTGGGACGAAATCGCCAATAGGTAAGGCCATTTTACAATTTGGGCCCAAGTTAGAAGCAGAGCCTAAGGTGTAAATTATCGATAGTCCATATCTCGGAAACTATAAGAGATAATTCAATTTGGCAACCGGCAATGTAATTAGCATGCCGAATATAACTTGGAATGTGAATTGGAACGAAATCGCCAATAGATAAGACCATTTTACAATTTGGGCCCAAGTTAGAAGCAGAGCCTATGGTGTAAATTATCGATAGTCCATATCTCGGAAACTATAAGAGATAATGCAATTTGGCAACCGGCAATGTAATTAGCATGCCGAATATTACTTGGAATGTGAATTGGAACGAAATCGCCAATAGATAAGACCATTTTACAATTTGGGCCCAAGTTAGAAGCAGAGCCTAAGGTGTAAATTATCGATAGTCCATATCTCGGAAACTATAAGAGATAATGCAATTTGGCAACCGGCAATGTAATTAGCATGCCGAATATTACTTGGAATGTGAATTGGAACGAAATCGCCAATAGATAAGACCATTTTACAATTTGGGCCTAAGTTAGGAGCAGAGCCTAAGGTGTAAATTATTGATAGTCCATATCTCGGAAACTATAAGAGATAATGCAATTTCGCAACCGGCAATGTAATTAGCATGCCGAATATCACTTGGAATGTGAATTGGGACGAAATCGCCAATAGATAAGACCATTTTACAATTTGGGTCCAAGTTAGAAGCAGAGACTAAGGTGTAAATTATCGATAATCCATATCTCGGAAACTATAAGAGATAATGCAATTTGGCAACCGGCAATGTAATTAGCATGCCGAATATTACTTGGAATGTGAATTGGAACGAAATCGCCAATAGATAAGACCATTTTACAATTTGGGCCCAAGTTAGAAGCAGAGCCTAAGGTGTAAATTATCGATAGTCCATATCTCGGAAACTATAAGAGATAATGCAATTTGGCAACCGGCAATGTAATTAGCATGCCGAATATTACTTGGAATGTGAATTGGAACGAAATCGCCAATAGATAAGACCATTTTACAATTTGGGCCCAAGTTAGAAGCAGAGCCTAAGGTGTAAATTATCGATAGTCCATATCTCGGAAACTATAAGAGATAATGCAATTTGGCAACCGGCAATGTAATTAGCATGCCGAATATTACTTGGAATGTGAATTGGAACGAAATCGCCAATAGATATGACCATTTTACAATTTGGGCCCAAGTTAGAAGCAGAGCCTAAGGTGTAAATTATCGATAGTCCATATCTCGGAAACTATAAGAGATAATGCAATTTCGCAACCGGCAATGTAATTAGCATGCAGAATATTACTTGGAGTGTGAATTGGCACGAAATCGCCAATAGATAAGACCATTTTACAATTTGGGCCCAAGTTAGAAGCAGAGCCTAAGGTGTAAATTATCGATAGTCCATATCTCGGAAACTATAAGAGATAATGCAATTTGGCAACCGGCAATGTAATTAGCATGCCGAATATTACTTGGAATGTGAATTGGAACGAAATCGCCAATAGATAAGACCATTTTACAATTTGGGCCCAAGTTAGAAGCAGAGCCTAAGGTGTAAATTATCGATAGTCCATATCTCGGAAACTATAAGAGATAATGCAATTTGGCAACCGGCAATGTAATTAGCATGCCGAATATTACTTGGAATGTGAATTGGAACGAAATCGCCAATAGATAAGACCATTTTACAATTTGGGCCCAAGTTAGCAGCACAGCCTAAGGTGTAAATTATCGATAGTCCGTATCTCGGAAACTATAAGAGATAATGCAATTTGGCAACCGGCAATGTAATTAGCATGCCGAATATTACTTGGAATGTGAATTGGAACGAAATCGCCAATAGATAAGACCATTTTACAATTTGGGCCCAAGTTAGAAGCAGAGCCTAAGGTGTAAATTATCGATAGTCCATATCTCGGAAACTATAAGAGATAATGCAATTTGGCAACCGGCAATGTAATTAGCATGCCGAATATTACTTGGAATGTGAATTGGAACGAAATCGCCAATAGGTAAGACCATTTTACAATTTGGGCCCAAGTTAGAAGCAGAGCCTAAGGTGTAAATTATCGATAGTCCATATCTCGGAAATTATAAGAGATAATTCAATTTGGCAACCGGCAATGTAATTAGCATGCCGAATATTACTTGGAATGTGAATTGGAACGAAATCGCCAATAGATAAGACCATTTTACAATTTGGGCCCAAGTTAGAAGCAGAGCCTAAGGTGTAAATTATCGATAGTCCATATCTCGGAAACTATAAGAGATAATGCAATTTGGCAACCGGCAATGTAATTAGCATGCCGAATATTACTTGGAATGTGAATTGGAACGAAATCGCCAATAGATAAGACCATTTTACAATTTGGGAGCAAGTTAGAAGCAGAGCCTAAGGTGTAAATTATCGATAGTCCATATCTCGGAAACTATAAGAGATAATGCAATTTGGCAACCGGCAATGTAATTAGCATGCCGAATATTACTTGGAATGTGAATTGGAACGAAATCGCCAATAGATAAGACCATTTTACAATTTGGGCCCAAGTTAGAAGCAGAGCCTAAGGTGTAAATTATCGATAGTCCATATCTCGGAAACTATAAGAGATAATGCAATTTGGCAACCGGCAATGTAATTAGCATGCCGAATATTACTTGGAATGTGAATTGGAACGAAATCGCCAATAGATAAGACCATTTTACAATTTGGGCCCAAGTTAGAAGTAGAGCCTATGGTGTAAATTATCGATAGTCCATATCTCGGAAACTATAAGAGATAATGCAATTTGGCAACCGGCAATGTAATTAGCATGCCGAATATTACTTGGAATGTGAATTGGAACGAAATCGCCAATAGATAAGACCATTTTACAATTTGGGCCCAAGTTAGAAGCAGAGCCTAAGGTGTAAATTATCGATAGTCCATATCTCGGAAACTATAAGAGATAATGCAATTTGGCAACCGGCAATGTAATTAGCATGCCGAATATTACTTGGAATGTGAATTGGAACGAAATCGCCAATAGATAAGACCATTTTACAATTTGGGCCCAAGTTAGAAGCAGAGCCTAAGGTGTAAATTATCGATAGTCCATATCTCTGAAACTATAAGAGATAATGCAATTTCGCAACCGGCAATGTAATTAGCATGCCGAATATTACTTGGAATGTGAATTGGGACGAAATCGCCAATAGATAAGGCCATTTTGCAATTTGGGCCCAAGTTAGAAGCAGAGCATAAGGTGTAAATTATCGATAGTCCATATCTCGGAAACTATAAGAGATAATGCAATTTGGCAACCGGCAATGTAATTAGCATGCCGAATATTACTTGGAATGTGAATTGGAACGAAATCGCCAATAGATAAGACCATTTTACAATTTGGGCCCAAGTTAGAAGCAGAGCCTAAGGTGTAAATTATCGATAGTCCATATCTCGGAAACTATAAGAGATAATGCAATTTGGCAACCGGCAATGTAATTAGCATGCCGAATATTACTTGGAATGTGAATTGGAACGAAATCGCCAATAGGTAAGACCATTTTACAATTTGGGCCCAAGTTAGAAGCAGAGCCTAAGGTGTAAATTATCGATAGTCCATATCTCGGAAATTATAAGAGATAATTCAATTTGGCAACCGGCAATGTAATTAGCATGCCGAATATTACTTGGACTGTGAATTGGAACGAAATCGCCAATAGATAAGACCATTTTACAATTTGGGCCCAAGTTAGAAGCAGAGCCTAAGGTGTAAATTATCGATAGTCCATATCTCGGAAACTATAAGAGATAATGCAATTTGGCAACCGCAATGTAATTAGCATGCCGAATATTACTTGGAACGTGAATTGGAACGAAATCGCCAATAGATAAGACCATTTTACAATTTGGGAGCAAGTTAGAAGCAGAGCCTAAGGTGTAAATTATCGATAGTCCATATCTCGGAAACTATAAGAGATAATGCAATTTGGCAACCGGCAATGTAATTAGCATGCCGAATATTACTTGGAATGTGAATTGGAACGAAATCGCCAATAGATAAGACCATTTTACAATTTGAGCCCAAGTTAGAAGCAGAGCCTATGGTTTAAATTATCGATAGTCCATATCTCGGAAACTATAAGAGATAATGCAATTTGGCAACCGGCAATGTAATTAGCATGCCGAATATTACTTGGAATGTGAATTGGAACGAAATCGCCAATAGATAAGACCATTTTACAATTTGGGCCCAAGTTAGAAGCAGAGCCTATGGTGTAAATTATCGATAGTCCATATCTCGGAAACTATAAGAGATAATGCAATTTGGCAACCGGCAATGCAATTAGCATGCCGAATATTACTTGGAATGTGAATTGGAACGAAATCGCCAATAGATAAGACCATTTTACAATTTGGGCCCAAGTTAGAAGCAGAGCCTAAGGTGTAAATTATCGATAGTCCATATCTCGGAACCTATAAGAGATAATGCAATTTGGCAACCGGCAATGTAATTAGCATGCCGAATATTACTTGGAATGTGAATTGGAACGAAATCGCCAATAGATAAGACCATTTTACAATTTGGGCCCAAGTTAGAAGCAGAGCCTAAGGTGTAAACTATCGATAGTCCATATCTCGGAAACTATAAGAGATAATGCAATTTGGCAACCGGCAATGTAATTAGCATGCCGAATATTACTTGGAATGTGAATTGGAACGAAATCGCCAATAGATAAGACCATTTTACAATTTGGGCCCAAGTTAGAAGCAGAGCCTAAGGTGTAAATTATCGATAGTCCATATCTCTGAAACTATAAGAGATAATGCAATTTCGCAACCGGCAATGTAATTAGCATGCCGAATATTACTTGGAATGTGAATTGGGACGAAATCGCCAATAGATAAGGCCATTTTACAATTTGGGCCCAAGTTAGAAGCAGAGCCTAAGGTGTAAATTATCGATAGTCCATATCTCGGAAACTATAAGAGATAATGCAATTTGGCAACCGGCAATGTAATTAGCATGCCGAATATTACTTGGAATGTGAATTGGAACGAAATCGCCAATAGATAAGACCATTTTACAATTTGGGCCCAAGTTAGAAGCAGAGCCTAAGGTGTAAATTATCGATAGTCCATATCTCGGAAACTATAAGAGATAATGCAATTTGGCAACCGGCAATGTAATTAGCATGCCGAATATTACTTGGAATGTGAATTGGAACGAAATCGCCAATAGGTAAGACCATTTTACAATTTGGGCCCAAGTTAGAAGCAGAGCCTAAGGTGTAAATTATCGATAGTCCATATCTCGGAAATTATAAGAGATAATTCAATTTGGCAACCGGCAATGTAATTAGCATGCCGAATATTGCTTGGACTGTGAATTGGAACGAAATCGCCAATAGATAAGACCATTTTACAATTTGGGCCCAAGTTAGAAGCAGAGCCTAAGGTGTAAATTATCGATAGTCCATATCTCGGAAACTATAAGAGATAATGCAATTTGGCAACCGCAATGTAATTAGCATGCCGAATATTACTTGGAACGTGAATTGGAACGAAATCGCCAATAGATAAGACCATTTTACAATTTGGGAGCAAGTTAGAAGCAGAGCCTAAGGTGTAAATTATCGATAGTCCATATCTCGGAAACTATAAGAGATAATGCAATTTGGCAACCGGCAATGTAATTAGCATGCCGAATATTACTTGGAATGTGAATTGGAACGAAATCGCCAATAGATAAGACCATTTTACAATTTGAGCCCAAGTTAGAAGCAGAGCCTATGGTTTAAATTATCGATAGTCCATATCTCGGAAACTATAAGAGATAATGCAATTTGGCAACTGGCAATGTAATTAGCATGCCGAATATTACTTGGAATGTGAATTGGAACGAAATCGCCAATAGATAAGACCATTTTACAATTTGGGCCCAAGTTAGAAGCAGAGCCTATGGTGTAAATTATCGATAGTCCATATCTCGGAAACTATAAGAGATAATGCAATTTGGCAACCGGCAATGCAATTAGCATGCCGAATATTACTTGGAATGTGAATTGGAACGAAATCGCCAATAGATAAGACCATTTTACAATTTGGGCCCAAGTTAGAAGCAGAGCCTAAGGTGTAAATTATCGATAGTCCATATCTCGGAAACTATAAGAGATAATGCAATTTGGCAACCGGCAATGTAATTAGCATGCCGAATATTACTTGGAATGTGAATTGGAACGAAATCGCCAATAGATAAGACCATTTTACAATTTGGGCCCAAGTTAGAAGCAGAGCCTAAGGTGTAAACTATCGATAGTCCATATCTCGGAAACTATAAGAGATAATGCAATTTGGCAACCGGCAATGTAATTAGCATGCCGAATATTACTTGGAATGTGAATTGGAACGAAATCGCCAATAGATAAGACCATTTTACAATTTGGGCCCAAGTTAGAAGCAGAGCCTAAGGTGTAAATTATCGATAGTCCATATCTCTGAAACTATAAGAGATAATGCAATTTCGCAACCGGCAATGTAATTAGCATGCCGAATATTACTTGGAATGTGAATTGGGACGAAATCGCCAATAGATAAGGCCATTTTACAATTTGGGCCCAAGTTAGAAGCAGAGCCTAAGGTGTAAATTATCGATAGTCCATATCTCGGAAACTATAAGAGATAATTCAATTTGGCAACCGGCAATGTAATTAGCATGCCGAATATAACTTGGAATGTGAATTGGAACGAAATCGCCAATAGATAAGACCATTTTACAATTTGGGCCCAAGTTAGAAGCAGAGCCTATGGTGTAAATTATCGATAGTCCATATCTCGGAAACTATAAGAGATAATGCAATTTGGCAACCGGCAATGTAATTAGCATGCCGAATATTACTTGGAATGTGAATTGGAACGAAATCGCCAATAGATAAGACCATTTTACAATTTGGGCCCAAGTTAGAAGCAGAGCCTAAGGTGTAAATTATCGATAGTCCATATCTCGGAAACTATAAGAGATAATGCAATTTGGCAACCGGCAATGTAATTAGCATGCCGAATATTACTTGGAATGTGAATTGGAACGAAATCGCCAATAGATAAGACCATTTTACAATTTGGGTCCAAGTTAGAAGCAGAGACTAAGGTGTAAATTATCGATAATCCATATCTCGGAAACTATAAGAGATAATGCAATTTGGCAACCGGCAATGTAATTAGCATGCCGAATATTACTTGGAATGTGAATTGGAACGAAATCGCCAATAGATAAGACCATTTTACAATTTGGGCCCAAGTTAGAAGCAGAGCCTAAGGTGTAAATTATCGATAGTCCATATCTCGGAAACTATAAGAGATAATGCAATTTGGCAACCGGCAATGTAATTAGCATGCCGAATATTACTTGGAATGTGAATTGGAACGAAATCGCCAATAGATAAGACCATTTTACAATTTGGGCCCAAGTTAGAAGCAGAGCCTAAGGTGTAAATTATCGATAGTCCATATCTCGGAAACTATAAGAGATAATGCAATTTGGCAACCGGCAATGTAATTAGCATGCCGAATATTACTTGGAATGTGAATTGGAACGAAATCGCCAATAGATATGACCATTTTACAATTTGGGCCCAAGTTAGAAGCAGAGCCTAAGGTGTAAATTATCGATAGTCCATATCTCGGAAACTATAAGAGATAATGCAATTTCGCAACCGGCAATGTAATTAGCATGCAGAATATTACTTGGAGTGTGAATTGGCACGAAATCGCCAATAGATAAGACCATTTTACAATTTGGGCCCAAGTTAGAAGCAGAGCCTAAGGTGTAAATTATCGATAGTCCATATCTCGGAAACTATAAGAGATAATGCAATTTGGCAACCGGCAATGTAATTAGCATGCCGAATATTACTTGGAATGTGAATTGGAACGAAATCGCCAATAGATAAGACCATTTTACAATTTGGGCCCAAGTTAGAAGCAGAGCCTAAGGTGTAAATTATCGATAGTCCATATCTCGGAAACTATAAGAGATAATGCAATTTGGCAACCGGCAATGTAATTAGCATGCCGAATATTACTTGGAATGTGAATTGGAACGAAATCGCCAATAGATAAGACCATTTTACAATTTGGGCCCAAGTTAGCAGCACAGCCTAAGGTGTAAATTATCGATAGTCCGTATCTCGGAAACTATAAGAGATAATGCAATTTGGCAACCGGCAATGTAATTAGCATGCCGAATATTACTTGGAATGTGAATTGGAACGAAATCGCCAATAGATAAGACCATTTTACAATTTGGGCCCAAGTTAGAAGCAGAGCCTAAGGTGTAAATTATCGATAGTCCATATCTCGGAAACTATAAGAGATAATGCAATTTGGCAACCGGCAATGTAATTAGCATGCCGAATATTACTTGGAATGTGAATTGGAACGAAATCGCCAATAGGTAAGACCATTTTACAATTTGGGCCCAAGTTAGAAGCAGAGCCTAAGGTGTAAATTATCGATAGTCCATATCTCGGAAATTATAAGAGATAATTCAATTTGGCAACCGGCAATGTAATTAGCATGCCGAATATTACTTGGAATGTGAATTGGAACGAAATCGCCAATAGATAAGACCATTTTACAATTTGGGCCCAAGTTAGAAGCAGAGCCTAAGGTGTAAATTATCGATAGTCCATATCTCGGAAACTATAAGAGATAATGCAATTTGGCAACCGGCAATGTAATTAGCATGCCGAATATTACTTGGAATGTGAATTGGAACGAAATCGCCAATAGATAAGACCATTTTACAATTTGGGAGCAAGTTAGAAGCAGAGCCTAAGGTGTAAATTATCGATAGTCCATATCTCGGAAACTATAAGAGATAATGCAATTTGGCAACCGGCAATGTAATTAGCATGCCGAATATTACTTGGAATGTGAATTGGAACGAAATCGCCAATAGATAAGACCATTTTACAATTTGGGCCCAAGTTAGAAGCAGAGCCTAAGGTGTAAATTATCGATAGTCCATATCTCGGAAACTATAAGAGATAATGCAATTTGGCAACCGGCAATGTAATTAGCATGCCGAATATTACTTGGAATGTGAATTGGAACGAAATCGCCAATAGATAAGACCATTTTACAATTTGGGCCCAAGTTAGAAGTAGAGCCTATGGTGTAAATTATCGATAGTCCATATCTCGGAAACTATAAGAGATAATGCAATTTGGCAACCGGCAATGTAATTAGCATGCCGAATATTACTTGGAATGTGAATTGGAACGAAATCGCCAATAGATAAGACCATTTTACAATTTGGGCCCAAGTTAGAAGCAGAGCCTAAGGTGTAAATTATCGATAGTCCATATCTCGGAAACTATAAGAGATAATGCAATTTGGCAACCGGCAATGTAATTAGCATGCCGAATATTACTTGGAATGTGAATTGGAACGAAATCGCCAATAGATAAGACCATTTTACAATTTGGGCCCAAGTTAGAAGCAGAGCCTAAGGTGTAAATTATCGATAGTCCATATCTCTGAAACTATAAGAGATAATGCAATTTCGCAACCGGCAATGTAATTAGCATGCCGAATATTACTTGGAATGTGAATTGGGACGAAATCGCCAATAGATAAGGCCATTTTGCAATTTGGGCCCAAGTTAGAAGCAGAGCATAAGGTGTAAATTATCGATAGTCCATATCTCGGAAACTATAAGAGATAATGCAATTTGGCAACCGGCAATGTAATTAGCATGCCGAATATTACTTGGAATGTGAATTGGAACGAAATCGCCAATAGATAAGACCATTTTACAATTTGGGCCCAAGTTAGAAGCAGAGCCTAAGGTGTAAATTATCGATAGTCCATATCTCGGAAACTATAAGAGATAATGCAATTTGGCAACCGGCAATGTAATTAGCATGCCGAATATTACTTGGAATGTGAATTGGAACGAAATCGCCAATAGGTAAGACCATTTTACAATTTGGGCCCAAGTTAGAAGCAGAGCCTAAGGTGTAAATTATCGATAGTCCATATCTCGGAAATTATAAGAGATAATTCAATTTGGCAACCGGCAATGTAATTAGCATGCCGAATATTACTTGGACTGTGAATTGGAACGAAATCGCCAATAGATAAGACCATTTTACAATTTGGGCCCAAGTTAGAAGCAGAGCCTAAGGTGTAAATTATCGATAGTCCATATCTCGGAAACTATAAGAGATAATGCAATTTGGCAACCGCAATGTAATTAGCATGCCGAATATTACTTGGAACGTGAATTGGAACGAAATCGCCAATAGATAAGACCATTTTACAATTTGGGAGCAAGTTAGAAGCAGAGCCTAAGGTGTAAATTATCGATAGTCCATATCTCGGAAACTATAAGAGATAATGCAATTTGGCAACCGGCAATGTAATTAGCATGCCGAATATTACTTGGAATGTGAATTGGAACGAAATCGCCAATAGATAAGACCATTTTACAATTTGAGCCCAAGTTAGAAGCAGAGCCTATGGTTTAAATTATCGATAGTCCATATCTCGGAAACTATAAGAGATAATGCAATTTGGCAACCGGCAATGTAATTAGCATGCCGAATATTACTTGGAATGTGAATTGGAACGAAATCGCCAATAGATAAGACCATTTTACAATTTGGGCCCAAGTTAGAAGCAGAGCCTATGGTGTAAATTATCGATAGTCCATATCTCGGAAACTATAAGAGATAATGCAATTTGGCAACCGGCAATGCAATTAGCATGCCGAATATTACTTGGAATGTGAATTGGAACGAAATCGCCAATAGATAAGACCATTTTACAATTTGGGCCCAAGTTAGAAGCAGAGCCTAAGGTGTAAATTATCGATAGTCCATATCTCGGAACCTATAAGAGATAATGCAATTTGGCAACCGGCAATGTAATTAGCATGCCGAATATTACTTGGAATGTGAATTGGAACGAAATCGCCAATAGATAAGACCATTTTACAATTTGGGCCCAAGTTAGAAGCAGAGCCTAAGGTGTAAACTATCGATAGTCCATATCTCGGAAACTATAAGAGATAATGCAATTTGGCAACCGGCAATGTAATTAGCATGCCGAATATTACTTGGAATGTGAATTGGAACGAAATCGCCAATAGATAAGACCATTTTACAATTTGGGCCCAAGTTAGAAGCAGAGCCTAAGGTGTAAATTATCGATAGTCCATATCTCTGAAACTATAAGAGATAATGCAATTTCGCAACCGGCAATGTAATTAGCATGCCGAATATTACTTGGAATGTGAATTGGGACGAAATCGCCAATAGATAAGGCCATTTTACAATTTGGGCCCAAGTTAGAAGCAGAGCCTAAGGTGTAAATTATCGATAGTCCATATCTCGGAAACTATAAGAGATAATTCAATTTGGCAACCGGCAATGTAATTAGCATGCCGAATATAACTTGGAATGTGAATTGGAACGAAATCGCCAATAGATAAGACCATTTTACAATTTGGGCCCAAGTTAGAAGCAGAGCCTATGGTGTAAATTATCGATAGTCCATATCTCGGAAACTATAAGAGATAATGCAATTTGGCAACCGGCAATGTAATTAGCATGCCGAATATTACTTGGAATGTGAATTGGAACGAAATCGCCAATAGATAAGACCATTTTACAATTTGGGCTCAAGTTAGAAGCAGAGCCTAAGGTGTATATTATCGATAGTCCATATCTCGGAAACTATAAGAGATAATGCAATTTGGCAACCGGCAATGTAATTAGCATGCCGAATATTACTTGGAATGTGAATTGGAACGAAATCGCCAATAGATAAGACCATTTTACAATTTGGGCCTAAGTTAGGAGCAGAGCCTAAGGTGTAAATTATCGATAGTCCATATCTCGGAAACTATAAGAGATAATGCAATTTGGCAACCGGCAATGTAATTAGCATGCCGAATATTACTTGGAATGTGAATTGGAACGAAATCGCCAATAGATAAGACCATTTTACAATTTGGGCCCAAGTTAGAAGCAGAGCCTAAGGTGTAAACTATCGATAGTCCATATCTCGGAAACTATAAGAGATAATGCAATTTGGCAACCGGCAATGTAATTAGCATGCCGAATATTACTTGGAATGTGAATTGGAACGAAATCGCCAATAGATAAGACCATTTTACAATTTGGGCCCAAGTTAGAAGCAGAGCCTAAGGTGTAAATTATCGATAGTCCATATCTCTGAAACTATAAGAGATAATGCAATTTCGCAACCGGCAATGTAATTAGCATGCCGAATATTACTTGGAATGTGAATTGGGACGAAATCGCCAATAGATAAGGCCATTTTACAATTTGGGCCCAAGTTAGAAGCAGAGCCTAAGGTGTAAATTATCGATAGTCCATATCTCGGAAACTATAAGAGATAATTCAATTTGGCAACCGGCAATGTAATTAGCATGCCGAATATAACTTGGAATGTGAATTGGAACGAAATCGCCAATAGATAAGACCATTTTACAATTTGGGCCCAAGTTAGAAGCAGAGCCTATGGTGTAAATTATCGATAGTCCATATCTCGGAAACTATAAGAGATAATGCAATTTGGCAACCGGCAATGTAATTAGCATGCCGAATATTACTTGGAATGTGAATTGGAACGAAATCGCCAATAGATAAGACCATTTTACAATTTGGGCCCAAGTTAGAAGCAGAGCCTAAGGTGTAAATTATCGATAGTCCATATCTCGGAAACTATAAGAGATAATGCAATTTGGCAACCGGCAATGTAATTAGCATGCCGAATATTACTTGGAATGTGAATTGGAACGAAATCGCCAATAGATAAGACCATTTTACAATTTGGGCCTAAGTTAGGAGCAGAGCCTAAGGTGTAAATTATTGATAGTCCATATCTCGGAAACTATAAGAGATAATGCAATTTCGCAACCGGCAATGTAATTAGCATGCCGAATATCACTTGGAATGTGAATTGGGACGAAATCGCCAATAGATAAGACCATTTTACAATTTGGGTCCAAGTTAGAAGCAGAGACTAAGGTGTAAATTATCGATAGTCCATATCTCGGAAACTATAAGAGATAATGCAATTTGGCAACCGGCAATGTAATTAGCATGCCGAATATTACTTGGAATGTGAATTGGAACGAAATCGCCAATAGATAAGACCATTTTACAATTTGGGCCCAAGTTAGAAGCAGAGCCTAAGGTGTAAATTATCGATAGTCCATATCTCGGAAACTATAAGAGATAATGCAATTTGGCAACCGGCAATGTAATTAGCATGCCGAATATTACTTGGAATGTGAATTGGAACGAAATCGCCAATAGATATGACCATTTTACAATTTGGGCCCAAGTTAGAAGCAGAGCCTAAGCTGTAAATTATCGATAGTCCATATCTCGGAAACTATAAGAGATAATGCAATTTGGCAACCGGCAATGTAATTAGCATGCCGAATATTACTAGGAATGTGAATTGGAACGAAATCGCCAATAGATAAGACCATTTTACAATTTGGGCCCAAGTTAGAAGCAGAGCCTAAGGTGTAAATTATCGATAGTCCATATCTCGGAAACTATAAGAGATAATGCAATTTGGCAACCGGCAATGTAATTAGCATGCCGAATATTACTTGGAATGTGAATTGGAACGAAATCGCCAATAGATAAGACCATTTTACAATTTGGGCCCAAGTTAGAAGCAGAGCCTAAGGTGTAAATTATCGATAGTCCATATCTCGGAAACTATAAGAGATAATGCAATTTGACAACCGGCAATATAATTAGCATGCCGAATATTACTTGGAATGTGAATTGGAACGAAATCGCCAATAGATAAGACCATTTTACAATTTGGGCCCAAGTTAGAAGCAGAGCCTAAGGTGTAAATTATCGATAGTCCATATCTCGGAAACTATAAGAGATAATGCAATTTGGCAACCGGCAATGTAATTAGCATGCCGAGTATTACTTGGAATGTGAATTGGAACGAAATCGCCAATAGATAAGACCATTTTACAATTTGAGCCCAAGTTAGAAGCAGAGCCTATGGTGTAAATTATCGATAGTCCATATCTCGGAAACTATAAGAGATAATGCAATTTGGCAACCGGCAATATAATTAGCATGCCGAATATTACTTGGAATGTGAATTGGAACGAAATCGCCAATAGATAAGACCATTTTACAATTTGGGCCCAAGTTAGAAGCAGAGCCTAAGGTGTAAATTATCGATAGTCCATATCTCGGAAACTATAAGAGATAATGCAATTTGGCAACCGGCAATGTAATTAGCATGCCGAATATTACTTGGAATGTGAATTGGAACGAAATCGCCAATAGATAAGACCATTTTACAATTTGGGCCCAAGTTAGAAGCAGAGCCTATGGTGTAAATTATCGATAGTCCATATCTCGGAAACTATAAGAGATAATGCAATTTGGCAACCGGCAATGTAATTATGTAATTAGCATGCCGAATATTACTTGGAATGTGAATTGGAACGAAATCGCCAATAGATAAGACCATTTTACAATTTGGGCCCAAGTTAGAAGCAGAGCCTAAGGTGTAAATTATCGATAGTCCATATCTCGGAAACTATAAGAGATAATGCAATTTGGCAACCGGCAATGTAATTAGCATGCCGAATATTACTTGGAATGTGAATTGGAACGAAATCGCCAATAGATAAGACCATTTTACAATTTGGGCTCAAGTTAGAAGCAGAGCCTAAAGTGTAAATTATCGATAGTCCATATCTCGGAAACTATAAGAGATAATGCAATATGGCAACCGGCAATGTAATTAGCATGCCGAATATTACTTGGAATGTGAATTGGAACGAAATCGCCAATAGATAAGACCATTTTACAATTTGGGCCCAAGTTAGAAGCAGAGCCTAAGGTGTAAATTATCGATAGTCCATATCTCTGAAACTATAAGAGATAATGCAATTTCGCAACCGGCAATGTAATTAGCATGCCGAATATTACTTGGAATGTGAATTGGGACGAAATCGCCAATAGATAATTCCATTTTACAATTTGGGCCCAAGTTAGAAGCAGAGCATAAGGTGTAAATTATCGATAGTCCATATCTCGGAAACTATAAGAGATAATGCAATTTGGCAACCGGCAATGTAATTAGCATGCCGAATATTACTTGGAATGTGAATTGGAACGAAATCGCCAATAGATAAGACCATTTTACAGTTTGGGCCCAAGTTAGAAGCAGAGCCTAAGGTTAAAAATAATCGATAGTCCATATCTCGGAAACTATAAGAGATAATGCAATTTGGCAACCGGCAATGTAATTAGCATGCCGAATATTACTTGGAATGTGAATTGGAACGAAATCGCCAATAGATAAGACCATTTTACAATTTGGGCCCAAGTTAGAAGCAGAGCCTAAGGTGTAAATTATCGATAGTCCATATCTCGGAAACTATAAGAGATAATGCAACTTGGCCACCGGCAATGTAATTAGCATGCCGAATATTACTTGGAATGTGAATTGGAACGAAATCGCCAATAGGTAAGACCATTTTACAATTTGGGCCCAAGTTAGAAGCAGAGCCTAAGGTGTAAATTATTGATAGTCCATATCTCGGAAACTATAAGAGATAATTCACTTTGGCAACCGGCAATGTAATTAGCATGCCGAATATTACTTGGAATGTGAATTGGAACGTAATCGCCAATAGATATGACCATTTTACAATTTGGGCCCAAGTTAGAAGCAGAGCCTAAGGTGTAAATTATCGATAGTCCATATCTCGGAAACTATAGGAGATAATGCAATTTCGCAACCGGCAATGTAATTAGCATGCCGAATATTACTTGGAGTGTGAATTGGAACGAAATCGCCAATAGATAAGACCATTTTACAATTTGGGCCCAAGTTAGAAGCAGAGCCTAAGGTGTAAATTATCGATAGTCCATATCTCGGAAACTATAAGAGATAATGCAATTTGGCAACCGGCAATGTAATTAGCATGCCGAATATTACTTGGAATGTGAATTGGAACGAAATCGCCAATAGATAAGACCATTTTACAATTTGGGCCCAAGTTAGAAGCAGAGCCTAAGGTGTAAATTATCGATAGTCCATATCTCGGAAACTATAAGAGATAATGCAATTTGGCAACCGGCAATGTAATTAGCATGCCGAATATTACTTGGATTGTGAATTGGAACGAAATCGCCAATAGATAAGACCATTTTACAATTTGGGCCCAAGTTAGAAGCAGAGCCTAAGGTGTAAATTATCGATAGTCCATATCTCGGAAACTATAAGAGATAATGCAATTTGGCAACCGGCAATGTAATTAGCATGCCGAATATTACTTGGAATGTGAATTGGAACGAAATCGCCAATAGATAATACCATTTTACAATTTGGGCCCAAGTTAGAAGCAGAGCCTAAGGTGTAAATTATCGATAGTCCATATCTCGGAAACTATAAGAGATAATGCAATTTGGCAACCGGCAATGTAATTAGCATGCCGAGTATTACTTGGAATGTGAATTGGAACGAAATCGCCAATAGGTAAGACCATTTTACAATTTGGGCCCAAGTTAGAAGCAGAGCCTAAGGTGTAAATTATCGATAGTCCATATCTCGGAAACTATAAGAGATAATTCAATTTGGCAACCGGCAATGTAATTAGCATGCCGAATATTACTTGGAATGTGAATTGGAACGAAATCGCCAATAGATAAGACCATTTTACAATTTGGGCCCAAGTTAGAAGCAGAGCCTAAGGTGTAAATTATCGATAGTCCATATCTCGGAAACTATAAGAGATAATGCAATTTGGCAACCGGCAATGTAATTAGCATGCCGAATATTACTTGGAATGTGAATTGGAACGAAATCGCCAATAGATAAGCCCATTTTACAATTTGGGAGCAAGTTAGAAGCAGAGCCTAAGGTGTAAATTATCGATAGTCCATATCTCGGAAACTATAAGAGATAATGCAATTTGGCAACCGGCAATGTAATTAGCATGCCGAATATTACTTGGAATGTGAATTGGAATGAAATCGCCAATAGATAAGACCATTTTACAATTTGAGCCCAAGTTAGAAGCAGAGCCTATGGTGTAAATTATCGATAGTCCATATCTCGGAAACTATAAGAGATAATGCAATGTGGCAACCGGCAATGTAATTAGCATGCCGAATATTACTTGGAATGTGAATTGGAACGAAATCGCCAATAGATAAGACCATTTTACAATTTGGGCCCAAGTTAGAAGCAGAGCCTATGGTGTAAATTATCGATAGTCCATATCTCGGAAACTATAAGAGATAATGCAATTTGGCAACCGGCAATGTAATTATGTAATTAGCATGCCGAATATTACTTGGAATGTGAATTGGAACGAAATCGCCAATAGATAAGACCATTTTACAATTTGGGCCCAAGTTAGAAGCAGAGCCTAAGGTGTAAATTATCGATAGTCCATATCTCGGAAACTATAAGAGATAATGCAATTTGGCAACCGGCAATGTAATTAGCATGCCGAATATTACTTGGAATGTGAATTGGAACGAAATCGCCAATAGATAAGACCATTTTACAATTTGGGCCCAAGTTAGAAGCAGAGCCTAAGGTGTAAATTATCGATAGTCCTTATCTCTGAAACTATAAGAGATAATGCAATTTCGCAACCGGCAATGTAATTAGCATGCCGAATATTACTTGGAATGTGAATTGGGACGAAATCGCCAATAGATAAGGCCATTTTACAATTTGGGCCCAAGTTAGAAGCAGAGCATAAGGTGTAAATTATCGATAGTCCATATCTCGGAAACTATAAGAGATAATGCAATTTGGCAACCGGCAATGTAATTAGCATGCCGAATATTACTTGGAATGTGAATTGGAACGAAATCGCCAATAGATAAGACCATTTTACAATTTGGGCCCAAGTTAGAAGCAAAGCCTAAGGTGTAAATTATCGATAGTCCATATCTCGGAAACTATAAGAGATAATGCAATTTGGCAACCGGCAATGTAATTAGCATGCCGAATATTACTTGGAATGTGAATTGGAACGAAATCGCCAATAGATAAGACCATTTTACAATTTGGGCCCAAGTTAGAAGCAGAGCCTAAGGTGTAAATTATCGATAGTCCATATCTCGGAAACTATAAGAGATAATGCAATTTGGCAACCGGCAATGTAATTAGCATGCCGAATATTACTTGGAATGTGAATTGGAACGAAATCGCCAATAGATAAGACCATTTTACAATTTGGGCCCAAGTTAGAAGCAGAGCCTAAGGTGTAAATTATCGATAGTCCATATCTCTGAAACTATAAGAGATAATGCAATTTCGCAACCGGCAATGTAATTAGCATGCCGAATATTACTTGGAATGTGAATTGGGACGAAATCGCCAATAGATAAGGCCATTTTGCAATTTGGGCCCAAGTTAGAAGCAGAGCATAAGGTGTAAATTATCGATAGTCCATATCTCGGAAACTATAAGAGATAATGCAATTTGGCAACCGGCAATGTAATTAGCATGCCGAATATTACTTGGAATGTGAATTGGAACGAAATCGCCAATAGATAAGACCATTTTACAATTTGGGCCCAAGTTAGAAGCAGAGCCTAAGGTGTAAATTATCGATAGTCCATATCTCGGAAACTATAAGAGATAATGCAATTTGGCAACCGGCAATGTAATTAGCATGCCGAATATTACTTGGAATGTGAATTGGAACGAAATCGCCAATAGGTAAGACCATTTTACAATTTGGGCCCAAGTTAGAAGCAGAGCCTAAGGTGTAAATTATCGATAGTCCATATCTCGGAAATTATAAGAGATAATTCAATTTGGCAACCGGCAATGTAATTAGCATGCCGAATATTACTTGGACTGTGAATTGGAACGAAATCGCCAATAGATAAGACCATTTTACAATTTGGGCCCAAGTTAGAAGCAGAGCCTAAGGTGTAAATTATCGATAGTCCATATCTCGGAAACTATAAGAGATAATGCAATTTGGCAACCGCAATGTAATTAGCATGCCGAATATTACTTGGAACGTGAATTGGAACGAAATCGCCAATAGATAAGACCATTTTACAATTTGGGAGCAAGTTAGAAGCAGAGCCTAAGGTGTAAATTATCGATAGTCCATATCTCGGAAACTATAAGAGATAATGCAATTTGGCAACCGGCAATGTAATTAGCATGCCGAATATTACTTGGAATGTGAATTGGAACGAAATCGCCAATAGATAAGACCATTTTACAATTTGAGCCCAAGTTAGAAGCAGAGCCTATGGTTTAAATTATCGATAGTCCATATCTCGGAAACTATAAGAGATAATGCAATTTGGCAACCGGCAATGTAATTAGCATGCCGAATATTACTTGGAATGTGAATTGGAACGAAATCGCCAATAGATAAGACCATTTTACAATTTGGGCCCAAGTTAGAAGCAGAGCCTATGGTGTAAATTATCGATAGTCCATATCTCGGAAACTATAAGAGATAATGCAATTTGGCAACCGGCAATGCAATTAGCATGCCGAATATTAGTTGGAATGTGAATTGGAACGAAATCGCTAATAGATAAGACCATTTTACAATTTGGGCCCAAGTTAGAAGCAGAGCCTAAGGTGTAAATTATCGATAGTCCATATCTCGGAAACTATAAGAGATAATGCAATTTGGCAACCGGCAATGTAATTAGCATGCCGAATATTACTTGGAATGTGAATTGGAATGAAATCGCCAATAGATAAGACCATTTTACAATTTGAGCCCAAGTTAGAAGCAGAGCCTATGGTGTAAATTATCGATAGTCCATATCTCGGAAACTATAAGAGATAATGCAATGTGGCAACCGGCAATGTAATTAGCATGCCGAATATTACTTGGAATGTGAATTGGAACGAAATCGCCAATAGATAAGACCATTTTACAATTTGGGCCCAAGTTAGAAGCAGAGCCTATGGTGTAAATTATCGATAGTCCATATCTCGGAAACTATAAGAGATAATGCAATTTGGCAACCGGCAATGTAATTATGTAATTAGCATGCCGAATATTACTTGGAATGTGAATTGGAACGAAATCGCCAATAGATAAGACCATTTTACAATTTGGGCCCAAGTTAGAAGCAGAGCCTAAGGTGTAAATTATCGATAGTCCATATCTCGGAAACTATAAGAGATAATGCAATTTGGCAACCGGCAATGTAATTAGCATGCCGAATATTACTTGGAATGTGAATTGGAACGAAATCGCCAATAGATAAGACCATTTTACAATTTGGGCCCAAGTTAGAAGCAGAGCCTAAGGTGTAAATTATCGATAGTCCTTATCTCTGAAACTATAAGAGATAATGCAATTTCGCAACCGGCAATGTAATTAGCATGCCGAATATTACTTGGAATGTGAATTGGGACGAAATCGCCAATAGATAAGGCCATTTTACAATTTGGGCCCAAGTTAGAAGCAGAGCATAAGGTGTAAATTATCGATAGTCCATATCTCGGAAACTATAAGAGATAATGCAATTTGGCAACCGGCAATGTAATTAGCATGCCGAATATTACTTGGAATGTGAATTGGAACGAAATCGCCAATAGATAAGACCATTTTACAATTTGGGCCCAAGTTAGAAGCAAAGCCTAAGGTGTAAATTATCGATAGTCCATATCTCGGAAACTATAAGAGATAATGCAATTTGGCAACCGGCAATGTAATTAGCATGCCGAATATTACTTGGAATGTGAATTGGAACGAAATCGCCAATAGATAAGACCATTTTACAATTTGGGCCCAAGTTAGAAGCAGAGCCTAAGGTGTAAATTATCGATAGTCCATATCTCGGAAACTATAAGAGATAATGCAATTTGGCAACCGGCAATGTAATTAGCATGCCGAATATTACTTGGAATGTGAATTGGAACGAAATCGCCAATAGATAAGACCATTTTACAATTTGGGCCCAAGTTAGAAGCAGAGCCTAAGGTGTAAATTATCGATAGTCCATATCTCTGAAACTATAAGAGATAATGCAATTTCGCAACCGGCAATGTAATTAGCATGCCGAATATTACTTGGAATGTGAATTGGGACGAAATCGCCAATAGATAAGGCCATTTTGCAATTTGGGCCCAAGTTAGAAGCAGAGCATAAGGTGTAAATTATCGATAGTCCATATCTCGGAAACTATAAGAGATAATGCAATTTGGCAACCGGCAATGTAATTAGCATGCCGAATATTACTTGGAATGTGAATTGGAACGAAATCGCCAATAGATAAGACCATTTTACAATTTGGGCCCAAGTTAGAAGCAGAGCCTAAGGTGTAAATTATCGATAGTCCATATCTCGGAAACTATAAGAGATAATGCAATTTGGCAACCGGCAATGTAATTAGCATGCCGAATATTACTTGGAATGTGAATTGGAACGAAATCGCCAATAGGTAAGACCATTTTACAATTTGGGCCCAAGTTAGAAGCAGAGCCTAAGGTGTAAATTATCGATAGTCCATATCTCGGAAATTATAAGAGATAATTCAATTTGGCAACCGGCAATGTAATTAGCATGCCGAATATTACTTGGACTGTGAATTGGAACGAAATCGCCAATAGATAAGACCATTTTACAATTTGGGCCCAAGTTAGAAGCAGAGCCTAAGGTGTAAATTATCGATAGTCCATATCTCGGAAACTATAAGAGATAATGCAATTTGGCAACCGCAATGTAATTAGCATGCCGAATATTACTTGGAACGTGAATTGGAACGAAATCGCCAATAGATAAGACCATTTTACAATTTGGGAGCAAGTTAGAAGCAGAGCCTAAGGTGTAAATTATCGATAGTCCATATCTCGGAAACTATAAGAGATAATGCAATTTGGCAACCGGCAATGTAATTAGCATGCCGAATATTACTTGGAATGTGAATTGGAACGAAATCGCCAATAGATAAGACCATTTTACAATTTGAGCCCAAGTTAGAAGCAGAGCCTATGGTTTAAATTATCGATAGTCCATATCTCGGAAACTATAAGAGATAATGCAATTTGGCAACCGGCAATGTAATTAGCATGCCGAATATTACTTGGAATGTGAATTGGAACGAAATCGCCAATAGATAAGACCATTTTACAATTTGGGCCCAAGTTAGAAGCAGAGCCTATGGTGTAAATTATCGATAGTCCATATCTCGGAAACTATAAGAGATAATGCAATTTGGCAACCGGCAATGCAATTAGCATGCCGAATATTAGTTGGAATGTGAATTGGAACGAAATCGCTAATAGATAAGACCATTTTACAATTTGGGCCCAAGTTAGAAGCAGAGCCTAAGGTGTAAATTATCGATAGTCCATATCTCGGAAACTATAAGAGATAATGCAATTTGGCAACCGGCAATGTAATTAGCATGCCGAATATTACTTGGAATGTGAATTGGAACGAAATCGCCAATAGATAAGACCATTTTACAATTTGGGCCCAAGTTAGAAGCAGAGCCTAAGGTGTAAACTATCGATAGTCCATATCTCGGAAACTATAAGAGATAATGCAATTTGGCAACCGGCAATGTAATTAGCATGCCGAATATTACTTGGAATGTGAATTGGAACGAAATCGCCAATAGATAAGACCATTTTACAATTTGGGCCCAAGTTAGAAGCAGAGCCTAAGGTGTAAATTATCGATAGTCCATATCTCTGAAACTATAAGAGATAATGCAATTTCGCAACCGGCAATGTAATTAGCATGCCGAATATTACTTGGAATGTGAATTGGGACGAAATCGCCAATAGATAAGGCCATTTTACAATTTGGGCCCAAGTTAGAAGCAGAGCCTAAGGTGTAAATTATCGATAGTCCATATCTCGGAAACTATAAGAGATAATGCAATTTGGCAACCGGCAATGTAATTAGCATGCCGAATATTACTTGGAATGTGAATTGGAACGAAATCGCCAATAGGTAAGACCATTTTACAATTTGGGCCCAAGTTAGAAGCAGAGCCTAAGGTGTAAATTATCGATAGTCCATATCTCGGAAATTATAAGAGATAATTCAATTTGGCAACCGGCAATGTAATTAGCATGCCGAATATTACTTGGACTGTGAATTGGAACGAAATCGCCAATAGATAAGACCATTTTACAATTTGGGCCCAAGTTAGAAGCAGAGCCTAAGGTGTAAATTATCGATAGTCCATATCTCGGAAACTATAAGAGATAATGCAATTTGGCAACCGCAATGTAATTAGCATGCCGAATATTACTTGGAACGTGAATTGGAACGAAATCGCCAATAGATAAGACCATTTTACAATTTGGGAGCAAGTTAGAAGCAGAGCCTAAGGTGTAAATTATCGATAGTCCATATCTCGGAAACTATAAGAGATAATGCAATTTGGCAACCGGCAATGTAATTAGCATGCCGAATATTACTTGGAATGTGAATTGGAACGAAATCGCCAATAGATAAGACCATTTTACAATTTGAGCCCAAGTTAGAAGCAGAGCCTATGGTTTAAATTATCGATAGTCCATATCTCGGAAACTATAAGAGATAATGCAATTTGGCAACCGGCAATGTAATTAGCATGCCGAATATTACTTGGAATGTGAATTGGAACGAAATCGCCAATAGATAAGACCATTTTACAATTTGGGCCCAAGTTAGAAGCAGAGCCTATGGTGTAAATTATCGATAGTCCATATCTCGGAAACTATAAGAGATAATGCAATTTGGCAACCGGCAATGCAATTAGCATGCCGAATATTACTTGGAATGTGAATTGGAACGAAATCGCCAATAGATAAGACCATTTTACAATTTGGGTCCAAGTTAGAAGCAGAGCCTAAGGTGTAAATTATCGATAGTCCATATCTCGGAAACTATAAGAGATAATGCAATTTGGCAACCGGCAATGTAATTAGCATGCCGAATATTACTTGGAATGTGAATTGGAACGAAATCGCCAATAGATAAGACCATTTTACAATTTGGGCCCAAGTTAGAAGCAGAGCCTAAGGTGTAAACTATCGATAGTCCATATCTCGGAAACTATAAGAGATAATGCAATTTGGCAACCGGCAATGTAATTAGCATGCCGAATATTACTTGGAATGTGAATTGGAACGAAATCGCCAATAGATAAGACCATTTTACAATTTGGGCCCAAGTTAGAAGCAGAGCCTAAGGTGTAAATTATCGATAGTCCATATCTCTGAAACTATAAGAGATAATGCAATTTCGCAACCGGCAATGTAATTAGCATGCCGAATATTACTTGGAATGTGAATTGGGACGAAATCGCCAATAGATAAGGCCATTTTACAATTTGGGCCCAAGTTAGAAGCAGAGCCTAAGGTGTAAATTATCGATAGTCCATATCTCGGAAACTATAAGAGATAATTCAATTTGGCAACCGGCAATGTAATTAGCATGCCGAATATAACTTGGAATGTGAATTGGAACGAAATCGCCAATAGATAAGACCATTTTACAATTTGGGCCCAAGTTAGAAGCAGAGCCTATGGTGTAAATTATCGATAGTCCATATCTCGGAAACTATAAGAGATAATGCAATTTGGCAACCGGCAATGTAATTAGCATGCCGAATATTACTTGGAATGTGAATTGGAACGAAATCGCCAATAGATAAGACCATTTTACAATTTGGGCCCAAGTTAGAAGCAGAGCCTAAGGTGTAAATTATCGATAGTCCATATCTCGGAAACTATAAGAGATAATGCAATTTGGCAACCGGCAATGTAATTAGCATGCCGAATATTACTTGGAATGTGAATTGGAACGAAATCGCCAATAGATAAGACCATTTTACAATTTGGGCCTAAGTTAGGAGCAGAGCCTAAGGTGTAAATTATCGATAGTCCATATCTCGGAAACTATAAGAGATAATGCAATTTGGCAACCGGCAATGTAATTAGCATGCCGAATATTACTTGGAATGTGAATTGGAACGAAATCGCCAATAGATAAGACCATTTTACAATTTGGGCCCAAGTTAGAAGCAGAGCCTAAGGTGTAAACTATCGATAGTCCATATCTCGGAAACTATAAGAGATAATGCAATTTGGCAACCGGCAATGTAATTAGCATGCCGAATATTACTTGGAATGTGAATTGGAACGAAATCGCCAATAGATAAGACCATTTTACAATTTGGGCCCAAGTTAGAAGCAGAGCCTAAGGTGTAAATTATCGATAGTCCATATCTCTGAAACTATAAGAGATAATGCAATTTCGCAACCGGCAATGTAATTAGCATGCCGAATATTACTTGGAATGTGAATTGGGACGAAATCGCCAATAGATAAGGCCATTTTACAATTTGGGCCCAAGTTAGAAGCAGAGCCTAAGGTGTAAATTATCGATAGTCCATATCTCGGAAACTATAAGAGATAATTCAATTTGGCAACCGGCAATGTAATTAGCATGCCGAATATAACTTGGAATGTGAATTGGAACGAAATCGCCAATAGATAAGACCATTTTACAATTTGGGCCCAAGTTAGAAGCAGAGCCTATGGTGTAAATTATCGATAGTCCATATCTCGGAAACTATAAGAGATAATGCAATTTGGCAACCGGCAATGTAATTAGCATGCCGAATATTACTTGGAATGTGAATTGGAACGAAATCGCCAATAGATAAGACCATTTTACAATTTGGGCCCAAGTTAGAAGCAGAGCCTAAGGTGTAAATTATCGATAGTCCATATCTCGGAAACTATAAGAGATAATGCAATTTGGCAACCGGCAATGTAATTAGCATGCCGAATATTACTTGGAATGTGAATTGGAACGAAATCGCCAATAGATAAGACCATTTTACAATTTGGGCCTAAGTTAGGAGCAGAGCCTAAGGTGTAAATTATTGATAGTCCATATCTCGGAAACTATAAGAGATAATGCAATTTCGCAACCGGCAATGTAATTAGCATGCCGAATATCACTTGGAATGTGAATTGGGACGAAATCGCCAATAGATAAGACCATTTTACAATTTGGGTCCAAGTTAGAAGCAGAGACTAAGGTGTAAATTATCGATAGTCCATATCTCGGAAACTATAAGAGATAATGCAATTTGGCAACCGGCAATGTAATTAGCATGCCGAATATTACTTGGAATGTGAATTGGAACGAAATCGCCAATAGATAAGACCATTTTACAATTTGGGCCCAAGTTAGAAGCAGAGCCTAAGGTGTAAATTATCGATAGTCCATATCTCGGAAACTATAAGAGATAATGCAATTTGGCAACCGGCAATGTAATTAGCATGCCGAATATTACTTGGAATGTGAATTGGAACGAAATCGCCAATAGATATGACCATTTTACAATTTGGGCCCAAGTTAGAAGCAGAGCCTAAGCTGTAAATTATCGATAGTCCATATCTCGGAAACTATAAGAGATAATGCAATTTGGCAACCGGCAATGTAATTAGCATGCCGAATATTACTTGGAATGTGAATTGGAACGAAATCGCCAATAGATAAGACCATTTTACAATTTGGGCCCAAGTTAGAAGCAGAGCCTAAGGTGTAAATTATCGATAGTCCTTATCTCTGAAACTATAAGAGATAATGCAATTTCGCAACCGGCAATGTAATTAGCATGCCGAATATTACTTGGAATGTGAATTGGGACGAAATCGCCAATAGATAAGGCCATTTTACAATTTGGGCCCAAGTTAGAAGCAGAGCATAAGGTGTAAATTATCGATAGTCCATATCTCGGAAACTATAAGAGATAATGCAATTTGGCAACCGGCAATGTAATTAGCATGCCGAATATTACTTGGAATGTGAATTGGAACGAAATCGCCAATAGATAAGACCATTTTACAATTTGGGCCCAAGTTAGAAGCAAAGCCTAAGGTGTAAATTATCGATAGTCCATATCTCGGAAACTATAAGAGATAATGCAATTTGGCAACCGGCAATGTAATTAGCATGCCGAATATTACTTGGAATGTGAATTGGAACGAAATCGCCAATAGATAAGACCATTTTACAATTTGGGCCCAAGTTAGAAGCAGAGCCTAAGGTGTAAATTATCGATAGTCCATATCTCGGAAACTATAAGAGATAATGCAATTTGGCAACCGGCAATGTAATTAGCATGCCGAATATTACTTGGAATGTGAATTGGAACGAAATCGCCAATAGATAAGACCATTTTACAATTTGGGCCCAAGTTAGAAGCAGAGCCTAAGGTGTAAATTATCGATAGTCCATATCTCTGAAACTATAAGAGATAATGCAATTTCGCAACCGGCAATGTAATTAGCATGCCGAATATTACTTGGAATGTGAATTGGGACGAAATCGCCAATAGATAAGGCCATTTTGCAATTTGGGCCCAAGTTAGAAGCAGAGCATAAGGTGTAAATTATCGATAGTCCATATCTCGGAAACTATAAGAGATAATGCAATTTGGCAACCGGCAATGTAATTAGCATGCCGAATATTACTTGGAATGTGAATTGGAACGAAATCGCCAATAGATAAGACCATTTTACAATTTGGGCCCAAGTTAGAAGCAGAGCCTAAGGTGTAAATTATCGATAGTCCATATCTCGGAAACTATAAGAGATAATGCAATTTGGCAACCGGCAATGTAATTAGCATGCCGAATATTACTTGGAATGTGAATTGGAACGAAATCGCCAATAGGTAAGACCATTTTACAATTTGGGCCCAAGTTAGAAGCAGAGCCTAAGGTGTAAATTATCGATAGTCCATATCTCGGAAATTATAAGAGATAATTCAATTTGGCAACCGGCAATGTAATTAGCATGCCGAATATTACTTGGACTGTGAATTGGAACGAAATCGCCAATAGATAAGACCATTTTACAATTTGGGCCCAAGTTAGAAGCAGAGCCTAAGGTGTAAATTATCGATAGTCCATATCTCGGAAACTATAAGAGATAATGCAATTTGGCAACCGCAATGTAATTAGCATGCCGAATATTACTTGGAACGTGAATTGGAACGAAATCGCCAATAGATAAGACCATTTTACAATTTGGGAGCAAGTTAGAAGCAGAGCCTAAGGTGTAAATTATCGATAGTCCATATCTCGGAAACTATAAGAGATAATGCAATTTGGCAACCGGCAATGTAATTAGCATGCCGAATATTACTTGGAATGTGAATTGGAACGAAATCGCCAATAGATAAGACCATTTTACAATTTGGGCCCAAGTTAGAAGCAGAGCCTAAGGTGTAAACTATCGATAGTCCATATCTCGGAAACTATAAGAGATAATGCAATTTGGCAACCGGCAATGTAATTAGCATGCCGAATATTACTTGGAATGTGAATTGGAACGAAATCGCCAATAGATAAGACCATTTTACAATTTGGGCCCAAGTTAGAAGCAGAGCCTAAGGTGTAAATTATCGATAGTCCATATCTCTGAAACTATAAGAGATAATGCAATTTCGCAACCGGCAATGTAATTAGCATGCCGAATATTACTTGGAATGTGAATTGGGACGAAATCGCCAATAGATAAGGCCATTTTACAATTTGGGCCCAAGTTAGAAGCAGAGCCTAAGGTGTAAATTATCGATAGTCCATATCTCGGAAACTATAAGAGATAATTCAATTTGGCAACCGGCAATGTAATTAGCATGCCGAATATAACTTGGAATGTGAATTGGAACGAAATCGCCAATAGATAAGACCATTTTACAATTTGGGCCCAAGTTAGAAGCAGAGCCTATGGTGTAAATTATCGATAGTCCATATCTCGGAAACTATAAGAGATAATGCAATTTGGCAACCGGCAATGTAATTAGCATGCCGAATATTACTTGGAATGTGAATTGGAACGAAATCGCCAATAGATAAGACCATTTTACAATTTGGGCCCAAGTTAGAAGCAGAGCCTAAGGTGTAAATTATCGATAGTCCATATCTCGGAAACTATAAGAGATAATGCAATTTGGCAACCGGCAATGTAATTAGCATGCCGAATATTACTTGGAATGTGAATTGGAACGAAATCGCCAATAGATAAGACCATTTTACAATTTGGGCCTAAGTTAGGAGCAGAGCCTAAGGTGTAAATTATCGATAGTCCATATCTCGGAAACTATAAGAGATAATGCAATTTGGCAACCGGCAATGTAATTAGCATGCCGAATATTACTTGGAATGTGAATTGGAACGAAATCGCCAATAGATAAGACCATTTTACAATTTGGGCCCAAGTTAGAAGCAGAGCCTAAGGTGTAAACTATCGATAGTCCATATCTCGGAAACTATAAGAGATAATGCAATTTGGCAACCGGCAATGTAATTAGCATGCCGAATATTACTTGGAATGTGAATTGGAACGAAATCGCCAATAGATAAGACCATTTTACAATTTGGGCCCAAGTTAGAAGCAGAGCCTAAGGTGTAAATTATCGATAGTCCATATCTCTGAAACTATAAGAGATAATGCAATTTCGCAACCGGCAATGTAATTAGCATGCCGAATATTACTTGGAATGTGAATTGGGACGAAATCGCCAATAGATAAGGCCATTTTACAATTTGGGCCCAAGTTAGAAGCAGAGCCTAAGGTGTAAATTATCGATAGTCCATATCTCGGAAACTATAAGAGATAATTCAATTTGGCAACCGGCAATGTAATTAGCATGCCGAATATAACTTGGAATGTGAATTGGAACGAAATCGCCAATAGATAAGACCATTTTACAATTTGGGCCCAAGTTAGAAGCAGAGCCTATGGTGTAAATTATCGATAGTCCATATCTCGGAAACTATAAGAGATAATGCAATTTGGCAACCGGCAATGTAATTAGCATGCCGAATATTACTTGGAATGTGAATTGGAACGAAATCGCCAATAGATAAGACCATTTTACAATTTGGGCCCAAGTTAGAAGCAGAGCCTAAGGTGTAAATTATCGATAGTCCATATCTCGGAAACTATAAGAGATAATGCAATTTGGCAACCGGCAATGTAATTAGCATGCCGAATATTACTTGGAATGTGAATTGGAACGAAATCGCCAATAGATAAGACCATTTTACAATTTGGGCCTAAGTTAGGAGCAGAGCCTAAGGTGTAAATTATTGATAGTCCATATCTCGGAAACTATAAGAGATAATGCAATTTCGCAACCGGCAATGTAATTAGCATGCCGAATATCACTTGGAATGTGAATTGGGACGAAATCGCCAATAGATAAGACCATTTTACAATTTGGGTCCAAGTTAGAAGCAGAGACTAAGGTGTAAATTATCGATAGTCCATATCTCGGAAACTATAAGAGATAATGCAATTTGGCAACCGGCAATGTAATTAGCATGCCGAATATTACTTGGAATGTGAATTGGAACGAAATCGCCAATAGATAAGACCATTTTACAATTTGGGCCCAAGTTAGAAGCAGAGCCTAAGGTGTAAATTATCGATAGTCCATATCTCGGAAACTATAAGAGATAATGCAATTTGGCAACCGGCAATGTAATTAGCATGCCGAATATTACTTGGAATGTGAATTGGAACGAAATCGCCAATAGATATGACCATTTTACAATTTGGGCCCAAGTTAGAAGCAGAGCCTAAGCTGTAAATTATCGATAGTCCATATCTCGGAAACTATAAGAGATAATGCAATTTGGCAACCGGCAATGTAATTAGCATGCCGAATATTACTTGGAATGTGAATTGGAACGAAATCGCCAATAGATAAGACCATTTTACAATTTGGGCCCAAGTTAGAAGCAGAGCCTAAGGTGTAAATTATCGATAGTCCTTATCTCTGAAACTATAAGAGATAATGCAATTTCGCAACCGGCAATGTAATTAGCATGCCGAATATTACTTGGAATGTGAATTGGGACGAAATCGCCAATAGATAAGGCCATTTTACAATTTGGGCCCAAGTTAGAAGCAGAGCATAAGGTGTAAATTATCGATAGTCCATATCTCGGAAACTATAAGAGATAATGCAATTTGGCAACCGGCAATGTAATTAGCATGCCGAATATTACTTGGAATGTGAATTGGAACGAAATCGCCAATAGATAAGACCATTTTACAATTTGGGCCCAAGTTAGAAGCAAAGCCTAAGGTGTAAATTATCGATAGTCCATATCTCGGAAACTATAAGAGATAATGCAATTTGGCAACCGGCAATGTAATTAGCATGCCGAATATTACTTGGAATGTGAATTGGAACGAAATCGCCAATAGATAAGACCATTTTACAATTTGGGCCCAAGTTAGAAGCAGAGCCTAAGGTGTAAATTATCGATAGTCCATATCTCGGAAACTATAAGAGATAATGCAATTTGGCAACCGGCAATGTAATTAGCATGCCGAATATTACTTGGAATGTGAATTGGAACGAAATCGCCAATAGATAAGACCATTTTACAATTTGGGCCCAAGTTAGAAGCAGAGCCTAAGGTGTAAATTATCGATAGTCCATATCTCTGAAACTATAAGAGATAATGCAATTTCGCAACCGGCAATGTAATTAGCATGCCGAATATTACTTGGAATGTGAATTGGGACGAAATCGCCAATAGATAAGGCCATTTTGCAATTTGGGCCCAAGTTAGAAGCAGAGCATAAGGTGTAAATTATCGATAGTCCATATCTCGGAAACTATAAGAGATAATGCAATTTGGCAACCGGCAATGTAATTAGCATGCCGAATATTACTTGGAATGTGAATTGGAACGAAATCGCCAATAGATAAGACCATTTTACAATTTGGGCCCAAGTTAGAAGCAGAGCCTAAGGTGTAAATTATCGATAGTCCATATCTCGGAAACTATAAGAGATAATGCAATTTGGCAACCGGCAATGTAATTAGCATGCCGAATATTACTTGGAATGTGAATTGGAACGAAATCGCCAATAGGTAAGACCATTTTACAATTTGGGCCCAAGTTAGAAGCAGAGCCTAAGGTGTAAATTATCGATAGTCCATATCTCGGAAATTATAAGAGATAATTCAATTTGGCAACCGGCAATGTAATTAGCATGCCGAATATTACTTGGACTGTGAATTGGAACGAAATCGCCAATAGATAAGACCATTTTACAATTTGGGCCCAAGTTAGAAGCAGAGCCTAAGGTGTAAATTATCGATAGTCCATATCTCGGAAACTATAAGAGATAATGCAATTTGGCAACCGCAATGTAATTAGCATGCCGAATATTACTTGGAACGTGAATTGGAACGAAATCGCCAATAGATAAGACCATTTTACAATTTGGGAGCAAGTTAGAAGCAGAGCCTAAGGTGTAAATTATCGATAGTCCATATCTCGGAAACTATAAGAGATAATGCAATTTGGCAACCGGCAATGTAATTAGCATGCCGAATATTACTTGGAATGTGAATTGGAACGAAATCGCCAATAGATAAGACCATTTTACAATTTGAGCCCAAGTTAGAAGCAGAGCCTATGGTTTAAATTATCGATAGTCCATATCTCGGAAACTATAAGAGATAATGCAATTTGGCAACCGGCAATGTAATTAGCATGCCGAATATTACTTGGAATGTGAATTGGAACGAAATCGCCAATAGATAAGACCATTTTACAATTTGGGCCCAAGTTAGAAGCAGAGCCTATGGTGTAAATTATCGATAGTCCATATCTCGGAAACTATAAGAGATAATGCAATTTGGCAACCGGCAATGCAATTAGCATGCCGAATATTACTTGGAATGTGAATTGGAACGAAATCGCTAATAGATAAGACCATTTTACAATTTGGGCCCAAGTTAGAAGCAGAGCCTAAGGTGTAAATTATCGATAGTCCATATCTCGGAAACTATAAGAGATAATGCAATTTGGCAACCGGCAATGTAATTAGCATGCCGAATATTACTTGGAATGTGAATTGGAACGAAATCGCCAATAGATAAGACCATTTTACAATTTGGGCCCAAGTTAGAAGCAGAGCCTAAGGTGTAAACTATCGATAGTCCATATCTCGGAAACTATAAGAGATAATGCAATTTGGCAACCGGCAATGTAATTAGCATGCCGAATATTACTTGGAATGTGAATTGGAACGAAATCGCCAATAGATAAGACCATTTTACAATTTGGGCCCAAGTTAGAAGCAGAGCCTAAGGTGTAAATTATCGATAGTCCATATCTCTGAAACTATAAGAGATAATGCAATTTCGCAACCGGCAATGTAATTAGCATGCCGAATATTACTTGGAATGTGAATTGGGACGAAATCGCCAATAGATAAGGCCATTTTACAATTTGGGCCCAAGTTAGAAGCAGAGCCTAAGGTGTAAATTATCGATAGTCCATATCTCGGAAACTATAAGAGATAATGCAATTTGGCAACCGGCAATGTAATTAGCATGCCGAATATTACTTGGAATTTGAATTGGAACGAAATCGCCAATAGGTAAGACCATTTTACAATTTGGGCCCAAGTTAGAAGCAGAGCCTAAGGTGTAAATTATCGATAGTCCATATCTCGGAAATTATAAGAGATAATTCAATTTGGCAACCGGCAATGTAATTAGCATGCCGAATATTACTTGGACTGTGAATTGGAACGAAATCGCCAATAGATAAGACCATTTTACAATTTGGGCCCAAGTTAGAAGCAGAGCCTAAGGTGTAAATTATCGATAGTCCATATCTCGGAAACTATAAGAGATAATGCAATTTGGCAACCGCAATGTAATTAGCATGCCGAATATTACTTGGAACGTGAATTGGAACGAAATCGCCAATAGATAAGACCATTTTACAATTTGGGAGCAAGTTAGAAGCAGAGCCTAAGGTGTAAATTATCGATAGTCCATATCTCGGAAACTATAAGAGATAATGCAATTTGGCAACCGGCAATGTAATTAGCATGCCGAATATTACTTGGAATGTGAATTGGAACGAAATCGCCAATAGATAAGACCATTTTACAATTTGAGCCCAAGTTAGAAGCAGAGCCTATGGTTTAAATTATCGATAGTCCATATCTCGGAAACTATAAGAGATAATGCAATTTGGCAACCGGCAATGTAATTAGCATGCCGAATATTACTTGGAATGTGAATTGGAACGAAATCGCCAATAGATAAGACCATTTTACAATTTGGGCCCAAGTTAGAAGCAGAGCCTATGGTGTAAATTATCGATAGTCCATATCTCGGAAACTATAAGAGATAATGCAATTTGGCAACCGGCAATGCAATTAGCATGCCGAATATTACTTGGAATGTGAATTGGAACGAAATCGCCAATAGATAAGACCATTTTACAATTTGGGCCCAAGTTAGAAGCAGAGCCTAAGGTGTAAATTATCGATAGTCCATATCTCGGAAACTATAAGAGATAATGCAATTTGGCAACCGGCAATGTAATTAGCATGCCGAATATTACTTGGAATGTGAATTGGAACGAAATCGCCAATAGATAAGACCATTTTACAATTTGGGCCCAAGTTAGAAGCAGAGCCTAAGGTGTAAACTATCGATAGTCCATATCTCGGAAACTATAAGAGATAATGCAATTTGGCAACCGGCAATGTAATTAGCATGCCGAATATTACTTGGAATGTGAATTGGAACGAAATCGCCAATAGATAAGACCATTTTACAATTTGGGCCCAAGTTAGAAGCAGAGCCTAAGGTGTAAATTATCGATAGTCCATATCTCTGAAACTATAAGAGATAATGCAATTTCGCAACCGGCAATGTAATTAGCATGCCGAATATTACTTGGAATGTGAATTGGGACGAAATCGCCAATAGATAAGGCCATTTTACAATTTGGGCCCAAGTTAGAAGCAGAGCCTAAGGTGTAAATTATCGATAGTCCATATCTCGGAAACTATAAGAGATAATTCAATTTGGCAACCGGCAATGTAATTAGCATGCCGAATATAACTTGGAATGTGAATTGGAACGAAATCGCCAATAGATAAGACCATTTTACAATTTGGGCCCAAGTTAGAAGCAGAGCCTATGGTGTAAATTATCGATAGTCCATATCTCGGAAACTATAAGAGATAATGCAATTTGGCAACCGGCAATGTAATTAGCATGCCGGATATTACTTGGAATGTGAATTGGAACGAAATCGCCAATAGATAAGACCATTTTACAATTTGGGCCCAAGTTAGAAGCAGAGCCTAAGGTGTAAATTATCGATAGTCCATATCTCGGAAACTATAAGAGATAATGCAATTTGGCAACCGGCAATGTAATTAGCATGCCGAATATTACTTGGAATGTGAATTGGAACGAAATCGCCAATAGATAAGACCATTTTACAATTTGGGCCTAAGTTAGGAGCAGAGCCTAAGGTGTAAATTATCGATAGTCCATATCTCGGAAACTATAAGAGATAATGCAATTTGGCAACCGGCAATGTAATTAGCATGCCGAATATTACTTGGAATGTGAATTGGAACGAAATCGCCAATAGATAAGACCATTTTACAATTTGGGCCCAAGTTAGAAGCAGAGCCTAAGGTGTAAACTATCGATAGTCCATATCTCGGAAACTATAAGAGATAATGCAATTTGGCAACCGGCAATGTAATTAGCATGCCGAATATTACTTGGAATGTGAATTGGAACGAAATCGCCAATAGATAAGACCATTTTACAATTTGGGCCCAAGTTAGAAGCAGAGCCTAAGGTGTAAATTATCGATAGTCCATATCTCTGAAACTATAAGAGATAATGCAATTTCGCAACCGGCAATGTAATTAGCATGCCGAATATTACTTGGAATGTGAATTGGGACGAAATCGCCAATAGATAAGGCCATTTTACAATTTGGGCCCAAGTTAGAAGCAGAGCCTAAGGTGTAAATTATCGATAGTCCGTATCTCGGAAACTATAAGAGATAATTCAATTTGGCAACCGGCAATGTAATTAGCATGCCGAATATAACTTGGAATGTGAATTGGAACGAAATCGCCAATAGATAAGACCATTTTACAATTTGGGCCCAAGTTAGAAGCAGAGCCTAAGGTGTAAATTATCGATAGTCCATATCTCGGAAACTATAAGAGATAATGCAATTTGGCAACCGGCAATGTAATTAGCATGCCGAATATTACTTGGAATGTGAATTGGAACGAAATCGCCAATAGATAAGACCATTTTACAATTTGGGCCCAAGTTAGAAGCAGAGCCTAAGGTGTAAATTATCGATAGTCCATATCTCGGAAACTATAAGAGATAATGCAATTTGGCAACCGGCAATGTAATTAGCATGCCGAATATTACTTGGAATGTGAATTGGAACGAAATCGCCAATAGATAAGACCATTTTACAATTTGGGCCTAAGTTAGGAGCAGAGCCTAAGGTGTAAATTATTGATAGTCCATATCTCGGAAACTATAAGAGATAATGCAATTTCGCAACCGGCAATGTAATTAGCATGCCGAATATCACTTGGAATGTGAATTGGGACGAAATCGCCAATAGATAAGACCATTTTACAATTTGGGTCCAAGTTAGAAGCAGAGACTAAGGTGTAAATTATCGATAGTCCATATCTCGGAAACTATAAGAGATAATGCAATTTGGCAACCGGCAATGTAATTAGCATGCCGAATATTACTTGGAATGTGAATTGGAACGAAATCGCCAATAGATAAGACCATTTTACAATTTGGGCCCAAGTTAGAAGCAGAGCCTAAGGTGTAAATTATCGATAGTCCATATCTCGGAAACTATAAGAGATAATGCAATTTGGCAACCGGCAATGTAATTAGCATGCCGAATATTACTTGGAATGTGAATTGGAACGAAATCGCCAATAGATATGACCATTTTACAATTTGGGCCCAAGTTAGAAGCAGAGCCTAAGCTGTAAATTATCGATAGTCCATATCTCGGAAACTATAAGAGATAATGCAATTTGGCAACCGGCAATGTAATTAGCATGCCGAATATTACTAGGAATGTGAATTGGAACGAAATCGCCAATAGATAAGACCATTTTACAATTTGGGCCCAAGTTAGAAGCAGAGCCTAAGGTGTAAATTATCGATAGTCCATATCTCGGAAACTATAAGAGATAATGCAATTTGGCAACCGGCAATGTAATTAGCATGCCGAATATTACTTGGAATGTGAATTGGAACGAAATCGCCAATAGATAAGACCATTTTACAATTTGGGCCCAAGTTAGAAGCAGAGCCTAAGGTGTAAATTATCGATAGTCCATATCTCGGAAACTATAAGAGATAATGCAATTTGACAACCGGCAATATAATTAGCATGCCGAATATTACTTGGAATGTGAATTGGAACGAAATCGCCAATAGATAAGACCATTTTACAATTTGGGCCCAAGTTAGAAGCAGAGCCTAAGGTGTAAATTATCGATAGTCCATATCTCGGAAACTATAAGAGATAATGCAATTTGGCAACCGGCAATGTAATTAGCATGCCGAGTATTACTTGGAATGTGAATTGGAACGAAATCGCCAATAGATAAGACCATTTTACAATTTGAGCCCAAGTTAGAAGCAGAGCCTATGGTGTAAATTATCGATAGTCCATATCTCGGAAACTATAAGAGATAATGCAATTTGGCAACCGGCAATATAATTAGCATGCCGAATATTACTTGGAATGTGAATTGGAACGAAATCGCCAATAGATAAGACCATTTTACAATTTGGGCCCAAGTTAGAAGCAGAGCCTAAGGTGTAAATTATCGATAGTCCATATCTCGGAAACTATAAGAGATAATGCAATTTGGCAACCGGCAATGTAATTAGCATGCCGAATATTACTTGGAATGTGAATTGGAACGAAATCGCCAATAGATAAGACCATTTTACAATTTGGGCCCAAGTTAGAAGCAGAGCCTATGGTGTAAATTATCGATAGTCCATATCTCGGAAACTATAAGAGATAATGCAATTTGGCAACCGGCAATGTAATTATGTAATTAGCATGCCGAATATTACTTGGAATGTGAATTGGAACGAAATCGCCAATAGATAAGACCATTTTACAATTTGGGCCCAAGTTAGAAGCAGAGCCTAAGGTGTAAATTATCGATAGTCCATATCTCGGAAACTATAAGAGATAATGCAATTTGGCAACCGGCAATGTAATTAGCATGCCGAATATTACTTGGAATGTGAATTGGAACGAAATCGCCAATAGATAAGACCATTTTACAATTTGGGCCCAAGTTAGAAGCAGAGCCTAAAGTGTAAATTATCGATAGTCCATATCTCGGAAACTATAAGAGATAATGCAATATGGCAACCGGCAATGTAATTAGCATGCCGAATATTACTTGGAATGTGAATTGGAACGAAATCGCCAATAGATAAGACCATTTTACAATTTGGGCCCAAGTTAGAAGCAGAGCCTAAGGTGTAAATTATCGATAGTCCATATCTCTGAAACTATAAGAGATAATGCAATTTCGCAACCGGCAATGTAATTAGCATGCCGAATATTACTTGAAATGTGAATTGGGACGAAATCGCCAATAGATAAGGCCATTTTACAATTTGGGCCCAAGTTAGAAGCAGAGCATAAGGTGTAAATTATCGATAGTCCATATCTCGGAAACTATAAGAGATAATGCAATTTGGCAACCGGCAATGTAATTAGCATGCCGAATATTACTTGGAATGTGAATTGGAACGAAATCGCCAATAGATAAGACCATTTTACAATTTGGGCCCAAGTTAGAAGCAGAGCCTAAGGTGTAAATTATCGACAGTCCGTATCTCGGAAACTATAAGAGATAATGCAATTTGGCAACCGGCAATGTAATTAGCATGCCGAATATTACTTGGAATGTGAATTGGAACGAAATCGCCAATAGATAAGACCATTTTACAGTTTGGGCCCAAGTTAGAAGCAGAGCCTAAGGTTAAAAATAATCGATAGTCCATATCTCGGAAACTATAAGAGATAATGCAATTTGGCAACCGGCAATGTAATTAGCATGCCGAATATTACTTGGAATGTGAATTGGAACGAAATCGCCAATAGATAAGACCATTTTACAATTTGGGCCCAAGTTAGAAGCAGAGCCTAAGGTGTAAATTATCGATAGTCCATATCTCGGAAACTATAAGAGATAATGCAACTTGGCCACCGGCAATGTAATTAGCATGCCGAATATTACTTGGAATGTGAATTGGAACGAAATCGCCAATAGGTAAGACCATTTTACAATTTGGGCCCAAGTTAGAAGCAGAGCCTAAGGTGTAAATTATTGATAGTCCATATCTCGGAAACTATAAGAGATAATTCACTTTGGCAACCGGCAATGTAATTAGCATGCCGAATATTACTTGGAATGTGAATTGGAACGTAATCGCCAATAGATATGACCATTTTACAATTTGGGCCCAAGTTAGAAGCAGAGCCTAAGGTGTAAATTATCGATAGTCCATATCTCGGAAACTATAGGAGATAATGCAATTTCGCAACCGGCAATGTAATTAGCATGCCGAATATTACTTGGAGTGTGAATTGGAACGAAATCGCCAATAGATAAGACCATTTTACAATTTGGGCCCAAGTTAGAAGCAGAGCCTAAGGTGTAAATTATCGATAGTCCATATCTCGGAAACTATAAGAGATAATGCAATTTGGCAACCGGCAATGTAATTAGCATGCCGAATATTACTTGGAATGTGAATTGGAACGAAATCGCCAATAGATAAGACCATTTTACAATTTGGGCCCAAGTTAGAAGCAGAGCCTAAGGTGTAAATTATCGATAGTCCATATCTCGGAAACTATAAGAGATAATGCAATTTGGCAACCGGCAATGTAATTAGCATGCCGAATATTACTTGGATTGTGAATTGGAACGAAATCGCCAATAGATAAGACCATTTTACAATTTGGGCCCAAGTTAGAAGCAGAGCCTAAGGTGTAAATTATCGATAGTCCATATCTCGGAAACTATAAGAGATAATGCAATTTGGCAACCGGCAATGTAATTAGCATGCCGAATATTACTTGGAATGTGAATTGGAACGAAATCGCCAATAGATAATACCATTTTACAATTTGGGCCCAAGTTAGAAGCAGAGCCTAAGGTGTAAATTATCGATAGTCCATATCTCGGAAACTATAAGAGATAATGCAATTTGGCAACCGGCAATGTAATTAGCATGCCGAGTATTACTTGGAATGTGAATTGGAACGAAATCGCCAATAGGTAAGACCATTTTACAATTTGGGCCCAAGTTAGAAGCAGAGCCTAAGGTGTAAATTATCGATAGTCCATATCTCGGAAACTATAAGAGATAATTCAATTTGGCAACCGGCAATGTAATTAGCATGCCGAATATTACTTGGAATGTGAATTGGAACGAAATCGCCAATAGATAAGACCATTTTACAATTTGGGCCCAAGTTAGAAGCAGAGCCTAAGGTGTAAATTATCGATAGTCCATATCTCGGAAACTATAAGAGATAATGCAATTTGGCAACCGGCAATGTAATTAGCATGCCGAATATTACTTGGAATGTGAATTGGAACGAAATCGCCAATAGATAAGCCCATTTTACAATTTGGGAGCAAGTTAGAAGCAGAGCCTAAGGTGTAAATTATCGATAGTCCATATCTCGGAAACTATAAGAGATAATGCAATTTGGCAACCGGCAATGTAATTAGCATGCCGAATATTACTTGGAATGTGAATTGGAATGAAATCGCCAATAGATAAGACCATTTTACAATTTGAGCCCAAGTTAGAAGCAGAGCCTATGGTGTAAATTATCGATAGTCCATATCTCGGAAACTATAAGAGATAATGCAATGTGGCAACCGGCAATGTAATTAGCATGCCGAATATTACTTGGAATGTGAATTGGAACGAAATCGCCAATAGATAAGACCATTTTACAATTTGGGCCCAAGTTAGAAGCAGAGCCTATGGTGTAAATTATCGATAGTCCATATCTCGGAAACTATAAGAGATAATGCAATTTGGCAACCGGCAATGTAATTATGTAATTAGCATGCCGAATATTACTTGGAATGTGAATTGGAACGAAATCGCCAATAGATAAGACCATTTTACAATTTGGGCCCAAGTTAGAAGCAGAGCCTAAGGTGTAAATTATCGATAGTCCATATCTCGGAAACTATAAGAGATAATGCAATTTGGCAACCGGCAATGTAATTAGCATGCCGAATATTACTTGGAATGTGAATTGGAACGAAATCGCCAATAGATAAGACCATTTTACAATTTGGGCCCAAGTTAGAAGCAGAGCCTAAGGTGTAAATTATCGATAGTCCTTATCTCTGAAACTATAAGAGATAATGCAATTTCGCAACCGGCAATGTAATTAGCATGCCGAATATTACTTGGAATGTGAATTGGGACGAAATCGCCAATAGATAAGGCCATTTTACAATTTGGGCCCAAGTTAGAAGCAGAGCATAAGGTGTAAATTATCGATAGTCCATATCTCGGAAACTATAAGAGATAATGCAATTTGGCAACCGGCAATGTAATTAGCATGCCGAATATTACTTGGAATGTGAATTGGAACGAAATCGCCAATAGATAAGACCATTTTACAATTTGGGCCCAAGTTAGAAGCAGAGCCTAAGGTGTAAATTATCGACAGTCCATATCTCGGAAACTATAAGAGATAATGCAATTTGGCAACCGGCAATATAATTAGCATGCCGAATATTACTTGGAATGTGAATTGGAACGAAATCGCCAATAGATAGGATAATTTTACAGTTTGGGCCCAAGTTAGAAGCAGAGCCTAAGGTTAAAAATAATCGATAGTCCATATCTCGGAAACTATAAGAGATAATGCAATTTGGCAAACGGCAATGTAATTAGCATGCCGAATATTACTTGGAATGTGAATTGGAACGAAATCGCCAATAGATAAGACCATTTTACAATTTGGGCCCAAATTAGAAGCAGAGCCTAAGGTGTAAATTATCGATAGTCCATATCTCGGAAACTATAAGAGATAATGCAACTTGGCCACCGGCAATGTAATTAGCATGCCGAATATTACTTGGAATGTGAATTGGAACGAAATCGCCAATAGGTAAGACCATTTTACAATTTGGGCCCAAGTTAGAAGCAGAGCCTAAGGTGTAAATTATCGATAGTCCATATCTCGGAAACTATAAGAGATAATGCAATTTGGCAACCGGCAATGTAATTAGCATGCCGAATATTACTTGGAATGTGAATTGGAACGAAATCGCCAATAGATAAGACCATTTTACAATTTGGGCCCAAGTTAGAAGCAGAGCCTAAGGTGTAAATTATTGATAGTCCATATCTCGGAAACTATAAGAGATAATGCAATTTCGCAACCTGCAATGTAATTAGCATGCCGACTATCACTTGGAATGTGAATTGGGACGAAATCGCCAAGAGATAAGACCATTTTACAATTTGGGCCCAAGTTAGAAGCAGAGCCTAAGGTGTAAATTATCGATAGTCCATATCTCGGAAACTATAAGAGATAATGCAATTTGGCAACCGGCAATGTAATTAGCATGCCGAATATTACTTGGAATGTGAATTGGAACGAAATCGCCAATAGATAAGACCATTTTACAATTTGGGCCCAAGTTAGAAGCAGAGCCTAAGGTGTAAATTATCGATAGTCCATATCTCGGAAACTATAAGAGATAATGCAATTTTGCAACCGGCAATGTAATTAGCATGCCTAATATTACTTGGAATGTGAATTGGAACGAAATCGCCAATAGGTAAGACCATTTTACAATTTGGGCCCAAGTTAGAAGCAGAGCCTAAGGTGTAAATTATCGATAGTCCATATCTCGGAAACTATAAGAGATAATGCAATTTGGCAACCGGCAATGTAATTAGCATGCCGAATATTACTTGGAATGTGAATTGGAACGAAATCGCCAATAGATAAGACCATTTTACAATTTGGGCCCAAGTTAGAAGCAGAGCCTATGGTTTAAATTATCGATAATCCATATCTCGGAAACTATAAGAGATAATGCAATTTGGCAACCGGCAATGTAATTAGCATGCCGAATATTACTTGGAATGTGAATTGGAACGAAATCGCCAATAGATAAGACCATTTTACAATTTGGGCCCAAGTTAGAAGCAGAGCCTAAGGTGTAAATTATCGATAGTCCATATCTCGGAAACTATAAGAGATAATGCAATTTGGCAACCGGCAATGTAATTAGCATGCCGAATATTACTTGGAATGTGAATTGGAACGAAATCGCCAATAGATAAGACCATTTTACAATTTGGGCCCAAGTTAGAAGCAGAGCCTAAGGTGTAAATTATCGATAGTCCATATCTCGGAAACTATAAGAGATAATGCAATTTGGCAACCGGCAATGTAATTAGCATGCCGAATATTACTTGGAATGTGAATTGGAACGAAATCGCCAATAGATAAGACCATTTTACAATTTGGGCCCAAGTTAGAAGCAGAGCCTAAGGTGTAAATTATTGATAGTCCATATCTCGGAAACTATAAGAGATAATGCAATTTCGCAACCGGCAATGTAATTAGCATGCCGAATATTACTTGGAGTGTGAATTGGAACGAAATCGCCAATAGATAAGACCATTTTACAATTTGGGCCCAAGTTAGAAGCAGAGACTAAGGTGTAAATTATCGATAGTCCATATCTCGGAAACTATAAGAGATAATGCAATTTGGCAACCGGCAATGTAATTAGCATGCCGAATATTACTTGGAATGTGAATTGGAACGAAATCGCCAATAGATAAGACCATTTTACAATTTGGGCCCAAGTTAGAAGCAGAGCCTAAGGTGTAAATTATCGATAGTCCATATCTCGGAAACTATAAGAGATAATACAATTTGGCAACCGGCAATGTAATTAGCATGCCGAATATTACTTGGAATGTGAATTGGAACGAAATCGCTAATAGATAAGACCATTTTACAATTTGGGCCCAAGTTAGAAGCAGAGCCAAAGGTGTAAATTATCGATAGTCCATATCTCGGAAACTATAAGAGATAATGCAATTTGGCAACCGGCAATGTAATTAGCATGCCGAATATTACTTGGAATGTGAATTGGAACGAAATCGCCAATAGATAAGACCATTTTACAATTTGGGCCCAAGTTAGAAGCAGAGCCTAAGGTGTAAATTATCGATAGTCCATATCTCGGAAACTATAAGAGATAATGCAATTTGGCAACCGGCAATGTAATTAGCATGCCGAATATTACTTGGAATGTGAATTGGAACGAAATCGCCAATAGATAAGACCATTTTACAATTTGGGCCCAAGTTAGAAGCAGAGCCTAAGGTGTAAATTATTGATAGTCCATATCTCGGAAACTATAAGAGATAATGCAATTTCGCAACCGGCAATGTAATTAGCATGCCGAATATCACTTGGAATGTGAATTGGGACGTAATCGCCAATAGATAAGATCATTTTACAATTTGGGCCCAAGTTAGAAGCAGAGCCTAAGGTGTAAATTATCGATAGTCCATATCTCGGAAACTATAAGAGATAATGCAATTTGGCAACCGGCAATGTAATTAGCATGCCGAATATTACTTGGAATGTGAATTGGAACGAAATCGCCAATAGATAAGACCATTTTACAATTTGGGCCCAAGTTAGAAGCAGAGCCTAAGGTGTAAATTATCGATAGTCCATATCTCGGAAACTATTAGAGATAATGCAATTTGGCAACCGGCAATGTAATTAGCATGCCGAATATTACTTGGAATGTGAATTGCAACGAAATCGCCAATAGATAAGACCATTTTACAATTTGGGCCCAAGTTAGAAGCAGAGCCTAAGGTGTAAATTATCGTTAGTCCATATCTCGGAAACTATAAGAGATAATACAATTTGGCAACCGGCAATATAATTAGCATGCCGAATATTACTTGGAATGTGAATTGGAACGAAATCGCCAATAGATAAGACCATTTTACAATTTGGGCCCAAGTTAGAAGCAGAGCCTAAGGTGTAAATTATTGATAGTCCATATCTCGGAAACTATAAGAGATAATGCAATTTCGCAACCGGCAATGTAATTAGCATGCCGAATATCACTTGGAATGTGAATTGGGACGAAATCGCCAATAGATAAGACCATTTTACAATTTGGGCCCAAGTTAGAAGCAGAGCCTAAGGTGTAAATTATCGATAGTCCATATCTCGGAAACTATAAGAGATAATTCAATTTGGCAACCGGCAATGTAATTAGCATGCCGAATATTACTTGGAATGTGAATTGGAACGAAATCGCCAATAGATAAGACCATTTTACAATTTGGGCCCAAGTTAGAAGCAGAGCCTAAGGTGTAAATTATCGATAGTCCATATCTCGGAAACTATAAGAGATAATGCAATTTGGCAACCGGCAATGTAATTAGCATGCCGAATATTACTTGGAATGTGAATTGGAACGAAATCGCCAATAGATAAGACCATTTTACAATTTGGGCCCAAGTTAGAAGCAGAGCCTAAGGTGTAAATTATCGATAGTCCATATCTCGGAAACTATAAGAGATAATGCAATTTGGCAACCGGCAATGCAATTAGCATGCCGAATATTACTTGGAATGTGAATTGGAACGAAATCGCCAATAGATAAGGTCATTTTACAATTTGGGCCTAAGTTAGAAGCAGAGCCTAAGGTGTAAATTATTGATAGTCCATATCTCGGAAACTATAAGAGATAATGCAATTTCGCAACCGGCAATGTAATTAGCATGCCGAATATCACTTGGAATGTGAATTGGGACGAAATCGCCAATAGATAAGACCATTTTACAATTTGGGTCCAAGTTAGAAGCAGAGCCTAAGGTGTAAATTATCGATAGTCCATATCTCGGAAACTATAAGAGATAATGCAATTTGGCAACCTGCAATGTAATTAGCATGCCGAATATTACTTGGAATGTGAATTGGAACGAAATCGCCAATAGATAAGACCCTTTTACAATTTGGGCCCAAGTTAGAAGCAGAGCCTAAGGTGTAAATTATCGATAGTCCATATCTCGGAAACTATAAGAGATAATGCAATTTGGCAACCGGCAATGTAATTAGCATGCCGAATATTACTTGGAATGTGAATTGGAACGAAATCGCCAATAGATATGACCATTTTACAATTTGGGCCCAAGTTAGAAGCAGAGCCTAAGGTGTAAATTATCGATAGTCCATATCTCGGAAACTATAAGAGATAATGCAATTTCGCAACCGGCAATGTAATTAGCATGCCGAATATTACTTGGAGTGTGAATTGGAACGAAATCGCCAATAGATAAGACCATTTTACAATTTGGGCCCAAGTTAGAAGCAGAGCCTAAGGTGTAAATTATCGATAGTCCATATCTCGGAAACTATAAGAGATAATGCAATTTGGCAACCGGCAATGTAATTAGCATGCCGAATATTACTTGGAATGTGAATTGGAACGAAATCGCCAATAGATAAGACCATTTTACAATTTGGGCCCAAGTTAGAAGCAGAGCCTAAGGTGTAAATTATCGATAGTCCATATCTCGGAAACTATAAGAGATAATGCAATTTGGCAACCGGCAATGTAATTAGCATGCCGATTATTACTTGGAATGTGAATTGGAACGAAATCGCCAATAGATAAGACCATTTTACAATTTGGGCCCAAGTTAGAAGCAGAGCCTAAGGTGTAAATTATCGATAGTCCATATCTCGGAAACTATAAGAGATAATGCAATTTGGCAACCGGCAATGTAATTAGCATGCCGAATATTACTTGGAATGTGAATTGGAACGAAATCGCCAATAGATAAGACCATTTTACAATTTGGGCCCAAGTTAGAAGCAGAGCCTAAGGTGTAAATTATCGATAGTCCATATCTCGGAAACTATAAGAGATAATGCAATTTGGCAACCGGCAATGTAATTAGCATGCCGAATATTACTTGGAATGTGAATTGGAACGAAATCGCCAATAGGTAAGACCATTTTACAATTTGGGCCCAAGTTAGAAGCAGAGCCTAAGGTGTAAATTATCGATAGTCCATATCTCGGAAACTATAAGAGATAATTCAATTTGGCAACCGGCAATGTAATTAGCATGCCGAATATTACTTGGAATGTGAATTGGAACGAAATCGCCAATAGATAAGACCATTTTACAATTTGGGCCCAAGTTAGAAGCAGAGCCTAAGGTGTAAATTATCGATAGTCCATATCTCGGAAACTATAAGAGATAATGCAATTTGGCAACCGGCAATGTAATTAGCATGCCGAATATTACTTGGAATGTGAATTGGAACGAAATCGCCAATAGATAAGACCATTTTACAATTTGAGAGCAAGTTAGAAGCAGAGCCTAAGGTGTAAATTATCGATAGTCCATATCTCGGAAACTATAAGAGATAATGCAATTTGGCAACCGGCAATGTAATTAGCATGCCGAATATTACTTGGAATGTGAATTGGAACGAAATCGCCAATAGATAAGACCATTTTACAATTTGAGCCCAAGTTAGAAGCAGAGCCTATGGTGTAAATTATCGATAGTCCATATCTCGGAAACTATAAGAGATAATGCAATTTGGCAACCGGCAATGTAATTAGCATGCCGAATATTACTTGGAATGTGAATTGGAACGAAATCGCCAATAGATAAGACCATTTTACAATTTGGGCCCAAGTTAGAAGCAGAGCCTATGGTGTAAATTATCGATAGTCCATATCTCGGAAACTATAAGAGATAATGCAATTTGGCAATCGGCAATGTAATTAGCATGCCGAATATTTCTTGGAATGTGAATTAGAACGAAATCGCCAATAGATAAGACCATTTTACAATTTGGGCCCAAGTTAGAAGCAGAGCCTAAGGTGTAAATTATCGATAGTCCATATCTCGGAAACTATAAGAGATAATGCAATTTGGCAACCGGCAATGTAATTAGCATGCCGAATATTACTTGGAATGTGAATTGGAACGAAATCGCCAATAGATAAGACCATTTTACAATTTGGGCCCAAGTTAGAAGCAGAGCCTAAGGTATAAATTATCGATAGTCCATATCTCGGAAACTATAAGAGATAATGCAATTTGGCAACCGGCAATGTAATTAGCATGCCGAATATTACTTGGAATGTGAATTGGAACGAAATCGCCAATAGATAAGACCATTTTACAATTTGGGCCCAAGTTAGAAGCAGAGCCTAAGGTGTAAATTATCGATAGTCCATATCTCTGAAACTATAAGAGATAATGCAATTTCGCAACCGGAAATGTAATTAGCATGCCGAATATTACTTGGAATGTGAATTGGGACGAAATCGCCAATAGATAAGGCCATTTTGCAATTTGGGCCCAAGTTAGAAGCAGAGCATAAGGTGTAAATTATCGATAGTCCATATCTCGGAAACTATAAGAGATAATGCAATTTGGCAACCGGCAATGTAATTAGCAAGCCGAATATTACTTGGAATGTGAATTGGAACGAAATCGCCAATAGATAAGACCATTTTACAATTTGAACCCAAGTTAGAAGCAGAGCCTAAGGTGTAAATTATCGATAGTCCATATCTCGGAAACTATAAGAGATAATGCAATTTGGCAACCGGCAATGTAATTAGCATGCCGAATATTACTTGGAATGTGAATTGGGACGAAATCGCCAATAGATAAGACCATTTTACAATTTGGGTCCAAGTTAGAAGCAGAGCCTAAGGTGTAAATTATCGATAGTCCATATCTCGGAAACTATAAGAGATAATGCAATTTGGCAACCGGCAATGTAATTAGCATGCCGAATATTACTTGGAATGTGAATTGGAACGAAATCGCCAATAGATAAGACCATTTTACAATTTGGGCCCAAGTTAGAAGCAGAGCCTAAGGTGTAAATTATCGATAGTCCATATCTCGGAAACTATAAGAGATAATGCAATTTGGCAACCGGCAATGTAATTAGCATGCCGAATATTACTTGGAATGTGAATTGGAACGAAATCGCCAATAGATATGACCATTTTACAATTTGGGCCCAAGTTAGAAGCAGAGCCGAAGGTGTAAATTATCGATAGTCCATATCTCGGAAACTATAAGAGATAATGCAATTTCGCAACCGGCAATGTAATTAGCATGCCGAATATTACTTGGAGTGTGAATTGGAACGAAATCGCCAATAGATAAGACCATTTTACAATTTGGGCCCAAGTTAGAAGCAGAGCCTAAGGTGTAAATTATCGATAGTCCATATCTCGGAAACTATAAGAGATAATGCAATTTGGCAACCGGCAATGTAATTAGCATGCTGAATATTACTTGGAATGTGAATTGGAACGAAATCGCCAATAGATAAGACCATTTTACAATTTGGGCCCAAGTTAGAAGCAGAGCCTAAGGTGTAAATTATCGATAGTCCATATCTCGGAAACTATAAGAGATAATGCAATTTGGCAACCGGCAATGTAATTAGCATGCCGAATATTACTTGGAATGTGAATTGGAACGAAATCGCCAATAGATAAGACCATTTTACAATTTGGGCCCAAGTTAGAAGCACAGCCTAAGGTGTAAATTATCGATAGTCCATATCTCGGAAACTATAAGAGATAATGCAATTTGGCAACCGGCAATGTAATTAGCATGCCGAATATTACTTGGAATGTGAATTGGAACGAAATCGCCAATAGATAAGACCATTTTACAATTTGGGCCCAAGTTAGAAGCAGAGCCTAAGGTGTAAATTATCGATAGTCCATATCTCGGAAACTATAAGAGATAATGCAATTTGGCAACCGGCAATGTAATTAGCATGCCGAATATTACTTGGAATGTGAATTGGAACGAAATCGCCAATAGGTAAGACCATTTTACAATTTGGGCCCAAGTTAGAAGCAGAGCCTAAGGTGTAAATTATCGATAGTCCATATCTCGGAAATTATAAGAGATAATTCAATTTGGCAACCGGCAATGTAATTAGCATGCCGAATATTACTTGGAATGTGAATTGGAACGAAATCGCCAAAAGATAAGACCATTTTACAATTTGGGCCCAAGTTAGAAGCAGAGCCTAAGGTGTAAATTATCGATAGTCCATATCTCGGAAACTATAAGAGATAATGCAATTTGGCAACCGGCAATGTAATTAGCATGCCGAATATTACTTGGAATGTGAATTGGAACGAAATCGCCAATAGATAAGACCATTTTACAATTTGGGAGCAAGTTAGAAGCAGAGCCTAAGGTGTAAATTATCGATAGTCCATATCTCGGAAACTATAAGAGATAATGCAATTTGGCAACCGGCAATGTAATTAGCATGCCGAATATTACTTGGAATGTGAATTGGAACGAAATCGCCAATAGATAAGACCATTTTACAATTTGGGCCCAAGTTAGAAGCAGAGCCTAAGGTGTAAATTATCGATAGTCCATATCTCGGAAACTATAAGAGATAATGCAATTTGGCAACCGGCAATGTAATTAGCATGCCGAATATTACTTGGAATGTGAATTGGAACGAAATCGCCAATAGATAAGACCATTTTACAATTTGGGCCCAAGTTAGAAGCAGAGCCTATGGTGTAAATTATCGATAGTCCATATCTCGGAAACTATAAGAGATAATGCAATTTGGCAACCGGCAATGTAATTAGCATGCCGAATATTACTTGGAATGTGAATTGGAACGAAATCGCCAATAGATAAGACCATTTTACAATTTGGGCCCAAGTTAGAAGCAGAGCCTAAGGTGCAAATTATCGATAGTCCATATCTCGGAAACTATAAGAGATAATGCAATTTGGCAACCGGAAATGTAATTAGCATGCCGAATATTACTTGGAATGTGAATTGGAACGAAATCGCCAATAGATAAGACCATTTTACAATTTGGGCCCAAGTTAGAAGCAGAGCCTAAGGTGTAAATTATCGATAGTAAATATCTCTGAAACTATAAGAGATAATGCAATTTCGCAACCGGCAATGTAATTAGCATGCCGAATATTACTTGGAATGTGAATTGGGACGAAATCGCCAATAGATAAGGCCATTTTGCAATTTGGGCCCAAGTTAGAAGCAGAGCATAAGGTGTAAATTATCGATAGTCCATATCTCGGAAACTATAAGAGATAATGCAATTTGGCAACCGGCAATGTAATTAGCATGCCGAATATTACTTGGAATGTGAATTGGAACGAAATCGCCAATAGATAAGACCATTTTACAATTTGAACCCAAGTTAGAAGCAGAGCCTAAGGTGTAAATTATCGATAGTCCATATCTCGGAAACTATAAGAGATAATGCAATTTGGCAACCGGCAATGTAATTAGCATGCCGAATATTACTTGGAATGTGAATTGGAACGAAATCGCCAATAGATAAGACCATTTTACAATTTGGGCCCAAGTTAGAAGCAGAGCCTAAGGTGTAAATTATCGATAGTCCATATCTCGGAAACTATAAGAGATAATGCAATTTGGCAACCGGCAATGTAATTAGCATGCCGAATATTACTTGGAATGTGAATTGGAACGAAATCGCCAATAGATAAGACCATTTTACAATTTGGGCCCAAGTTAGAAGCAGAGCCTAAGGTGTAAATTATCGATAGTCCATATCTCGGAAACTATAAGAGATAATGCAATTTGGCAACCGGCAATGTAATTAGCATGCCGAATATTACTTGGAATGTGAATTGGAACGAAATCGCCAATAGGTAAGACCATTTTACAATTTGGGCCCAAGTTAGAAGCAGAGCCTAAGGTGTAAATTATCGATAGTCCATATCTCGGAAACTATAAGAGATAATTCAATTTGGCAACCGGCAATGTAATTAGCATGTCGAATATTACTTGGAATGTGAATTGGAACGAAATCGCCAATAGATAAGACCATTTTACAATTTGGGCCCAAGTTAGAAGCAGAGCCTAAGGTGTAAATTATCGATAGTCCATATCTCGGAAACTATAAGAGATAATGCAATTTGGCAACCGGCAATGTAATTAGCATGCCGAATATTACTTGGAATGTGAATTGGAACGAAATCGCCAATAGATAAGACCATTTTACAATTTGGGAGCAAGTTAGAAGCAGAGCCTAAGGTGTAAATTATCGATAGTCCATATCTCGGAAACTATAAGAGATAATGCAATTTGGCAACCGGCAATGTAATTAGCATGCCGAATATTACTTGGAATGTGAATTGGAACGAAATCGCCAATAGATAAGACCATTTTACAATTTGGGCCCAAGTTAGAAGCAGAGCCTATGGTGTAAATTATCGATAGTCCATATCTCGGAAACTATAAGAGATAATGCAATTTGGCAACCGGCAATGTAATTAGCATGCCGAATATTTCTTGGAATGTGAATTAGAACGAAATCGCCAATAGATAAGACCATTTTACAATTTGGGCCCAAGTTAGAAGCAGAGCCTAAGGTGTAAATTATCGATAGTCCATATCTCGGAAACTATAAGAGATAATGCAATTTGGCAACCGGCAATGTAATTAGCATGCCGAATATTACTTGGAATGTGAATTGGAACGAAATCGCCAATAGATAAGACCATTTTACAATTTGGGCCCAAGTTAGAAGCAGAGCCTAAGGTGTAAATTATCGATAGTCCATATCTCGGAAACTATAAGAGATAATGCAATTTGGCAACCGGCAATGTAATTAGCATGCCGAATATTACTTGGAATGTGAATTGGAACGAAATCGCCAATAGATAAGACCATTTTACAATTTGGGCCCAAGTTAGAAGCAGAGCCTAAGGTGTAAATTATCGATAGTCCATATCTCTGAAAGTATAAGAGATAATGCAATTTCGCAACCGGCAATGTAATTAGCATGCCGAATATTGCTTGGAATGTGAATTGGGACGAAATCGCCAATAGATAAGGCCATTTTGCAATTTGGGCCCAAGTTAGAAGCAGAGCATAAGGTGTAAATTATCGATAGTCCATATCTCGGAAACTATAAGAGATAATGCAATTTGGCAACCGGCAATGTAATTAGCATGCCGAATATTACTTGGAATGTGAATTGGAACGAAATCGCCAATAGATAAGACCATTTTACAATTTGAACCCAAGTTAGAAGCAGAGCCTAAGGTGTAAATTATCGATAGTCCATATCTCGGAAACTATAAGAGATAATGCAATTTGGCAACCGGCAATGTAATTAGCATGCCGAATATTACTTGGAATGTGAATTGGGACGAAATCGCCAATAGATAAGACCATTTTACAATTTGGGTCCAAGCTAGAAGCAGAGCCTAAGGTGTAAATTATCGGTAGTCCATATCTCGGAAACTATAAGAGATAATGCAATTTGGCAACCGGCAATGTAATTAGCATGCCGAATATTACTTGGAATGTGAATTGGAACGAAATCGCCAATAGATAAGACCATTTTACAATTTGGGCCCAAGTTAGAAGCAGAGCCTAAGGTGTAAATTATCGATAGTCCATATCTCGGAAACTATAAGAGATAATGCAATTTGGCAACCGGCAATGTAATTAGCATGCCGAATATTACTTGGAATGTGAATTGGAACGAAATCGCCAATAGATATGACCATTTTACAATTTGGGCCCAAGTTAGAAGCAGAGCCTAAGGTGTAAATAATCGATAGTCCATATCTCGGAAACTATAAGAGATAATGCAATTTCGCAACCGGCAATGTAATTAGCATGCCGAATATTACTTGGAGTGTGAATTGGAACGAAATTGCCAATAGATAAGACCATTTTACAATTTGGGCCCAAGTTAGAAGCAGAGCCTAAGGTGTAAATTATCGATAGTCCATATCTCGGAAACTATAAGAGATAATGCAATTTGGCAACCGGCAATGTAATTAGCATGCCGAATATTACTTGGAATGTGAATTGGAACGAAATCGCCAATAGATAAGACCATTTTACAATTTGGGCCCAAGTTAGAAGCAGAGCCTAAGGTGTAAATTATCGATAGTCCATATCTCGGAAACTATAAGAGATAATGCAATTTGGCAACCGGCAATGTAATTAGCATGCCGAATATTACTTGGAATGTGAATTGGAACGAAATCGCCAATAGATAAGACCATTTTACAATTTGGGCCCAAGTTAGCAGCACAGCCTAAGGTGTAAATTATCGATAGTCCATATCTCGGAAACTATAAGAGATAATGCAATTTGGCAACCGGCAATGTAATTAGCATGCCGAATATTACTTGGAATGTGAATTGGAACGAAATCGCCAATAGATAAGACCATTTTACAATTTGGGCCCAAGTTAGAAGCAGAGCCTAAGGTGTAAATTATCGATAGTCCATATCTCGGAAACTATAAGAGATAATGCAATTTGGCAACCGGCAATGTAATTAGCATGCCGAATATTACTTGGAATGTGAATTGGAACGAAATCGCCAATAGGTAAGACCATTTTACAATTTGGGCCCAATTTAGAAGCAGAGCCTAAGGTGTAAATTATCGATAGTCCATATCTCGGAAATTATAAGAGATAATTCAATTTGGCAACCGGCAATGTAATTAGCATGCCGAATATTACTTGGAATGTGAATTGGAACGAAATCGCCAATAGATAAGACCATTTTACAATTTGGGCCCAAGTTAGAAGCAGAGCCTAAGGTGTAAATTATCGATAGTCCATATCTCGGAAACTATAAGAGATAATGCAATTTGGCAACCGGCAATGTAATTAGCATGCCGAATATTACTTGGAATGTGAATTGGAACGAAATCGCCAATAGATAAGACCATTTTACAATTTGGGAGCAAGTTAGAAGCAGAGCCTAAGGTGTAAATTATCGATAGTCCATATCTCGGAAACTATAAGAGATAATGCAATTTGGCAACTGGCAATGTAATTAGCATGCCGAATATTACTTGGAATGTGAATTGAACGAAATCGCCAATAGATAAGACCATTTTACAATTTGGGCCCAAGTTAGAAGCAGAGCCTAAGGTGTAAATTATCGATAGTCCATATCTCGGAAACTATAAGAGATAATGCAATTTGGCAACCGGCAATGTAATTAGCATGCCGAATATTACTTGGAATGTGAATTGGAACGAAATCGCCAATAGATAAGACCATTTTACAATTTGGGCCCAAGTTAGAAGCAGAGCCTATGGTGTAAATTATCGATAGCCCATATCTCGGAAACTATAAGAGATAATGCAATTTGGCAACCGGCAATGTAATTAGCATGCCGAATATTACTTGGAATGTGAATTGGAACGAAATCGCCAATAGATAAGACCATTTTACAATTTGGGCCCAAGTTAGAAGCAGAGCCTAAGGTGTATATTATCGATAGTCCATATCTCGGAAACTATAAGAGATAATGCAATTTGGCAACCGGCAATGTAATTAGCATGCCGAATATTACTTGGAATGTGAATTGGAACGAAATCGCCAATAGATAAGACCATTTTACAATTTGGGCCCAAGTTAGAAGCAGAGCCTAAGGTGTAAATTATCGATAGTCCATATCTCTGAAACTATAAGAGATAATGCAATTTCGCAACCGGCAATGTAATTAGCATGCCGAATATTACTTGGAATGTGAATTGGGACGAAATCGCCAATAGATAAGGCCATTTTGCAATTTGGGCCCAAGTTAGAAGCAGAGCATAAGGTGTAAATTATCGATAGTCCATATCTCGGAAACTATAAGAGATAATGCAATTTGGCAACCGGCAATGTAATTAGCATGCCGAATATTACTTGGAATGTGAATTGGAACGAAATCGATAATAGATAAGACCATTTTACAATTTGGGCCCAAGTTAGAAGCAGAGCCTAAGGTGTAAATTATCGATAGTCCATATCTCGGAAACTATAAGAGATAATGCAATTTGGCAACCGGCAATGTAATTAGCATGCCGAATATTACTTGGAATGTGAATTGGAACGAAATCGCCAATAGGTAAGACCATTTTACAATTTGGGCCCAAGTTAGAAGCAGAGCCTAAGGTGTAAATTATCGATAGTCCATATCTCGGAAATTATAAGAGATAATTCAATTTGGCAACCGGCAATGTAATTAGCATGCCGAATATTACTTGGAATGTGAATTGGAACGAAATCGCCAATAGATAAGACCATTTTACAATTTGGGCCCAAGTTAGAAGCAGAGCCTAAGGTGTAAATTATCGATAGTCCATATCTCGGAAATTATAAGAGATAATTCAATTTGGCAACCGGCAATGTAATTAGCATGCCGAATATTACTTGGAATGTGAATTGGAACGAAATCGCCAATAGATAAGACCATTTTACAATTTGGGCCCAAGTTAGAAGCAGAGCCTAAGGTGTAAATTATCGATAGTCCATATCTCGGAAACTATAAGAGATAATGCAATTTGGCAACCGGCAATGTAATTAGCATGCCGAATATTACTTGGAATGTGAATTGGAACGAAATCGCCAATAGATAAGACCATTTTACAATTTGGGAGCAAGTTAGAAGCAGAGCCTAAGGTGTAAATTATCGATAGTCCATATCTCGGAAACTATAAGAGATAATGCAATTTGGCAACCGGCAATGTAATTAGCATGCCGAATATTACTTGGAATGTGAATTGTAACGAAATCGCCAATAGATAAGACCATTTTACAATTTGAGCCCAAGTTAGAAGCAGAGCCTATGGTTTAAATTATCGATAGTCCATATCTCGGAAACTATAAGAGATAATGCAATTTGGCAACCGGCAATGTAATTAGCATGCCGAATATTACTTGGAATGTGAATTGGAACGAAATCGCCAATAGATAAGACCATTTTACAATTTGGGCCCAAGTTAGAAGCAGAGCCTATGGTGTAAATTATCGATAGTCCTTATCTCGGAAACTATAAGAGATAATGCAATTTGGCAACCGGCAATGTAATTAGCATGCCGAATATTACTTGGAATGTGAATTGGAACGAAATCGCCAATAGATAAGACCATTTTACAATTTGGGCCCAAGTTAGAAGCAGAGCCTAAGGTGTAAATTATCGATAGTCCATATCTCGGAAACTATAAGAGATAATGCAATTTGGCAACCGGCAATGTAATTAGCATGCCGAATATTACTTGGAATGTGAATTGGAACGAAATCGCCAATAGATAAGACCATTTTACAATTTGGGCCCAAGTTAGAAGCAGAGCCTAAGGTGTAAATTATCGATAGTCCATATCTCGGAAACTATAAGAGATAATGCAATTTGGCAACCGGCAATGTAATTAGCATGCCGAATATTACATGGAATGTGAATTGGAACGAAATCGCCAATAGATAAGACCATTTTACAATTTGGGCCCAAGTTAGAAGCAGAGCCTAAGGTGTAAATTATCGATAGTCCATATCTCTGAAACTATAAGAGATAATGCAATTTCGCAACCGGCAATGTAATTAGCATGCCGAATATTACTTGGAATGTGAATTGGGACGAAATCGCCAATAGATAAGACCATTTTACAATTTGGGCCCAAGTTAGAAGCAGAGCCTATGGTGTAAATTATCGATAGTCCATATCTCGGAAACTATAAGAGATAATGCAATTTGGCAACCGGCAATGTAATTAGCATGCCGAATATTACTTGGAATGTGAATTGGAACGAAATCGCCAATAGATAAGACCATTTTACAATTTGGGCCCAAGTTAGAAGCAGAGCCTAAGGTGTAAATTATCGATAGTCCATATCTCGGAAACTATAAGAGATAATGCAATTTGGCAACCGGCAATGTAATTAGCATGCCGAATATTACTTGGAATGTGAATTGGAACGAAATCGCCAATAGATAAGACCATTTTACAATTTGGGCCTAAGTTAGGAGCAGAGCCTAAGGTGTAAATTATTGATAGTCCATATCTCGGAAACTATAAGAGATAATGCAATTTCGCAACCGGCAATGTAATTAGCATGCCGAATATCACTTGGAATGTGAATTGGGACGAAATCGCCAATAGATAAGACCATTTTACAATTTGGGTCCAAGTTAGAAGCAGAGACTAAGGTGTAAATTATCGATAGTCCATATCTCGGAAACTATAAGAGATAATGCAATTTGGCAACCGGCAATGTAATTAGCATGCCGAATATTACTTGGAATGTGAATTGGAACGAAATCGCCAATAGATAAGACCATTTTACAATTTGGGCCCAAGTTAGAAGCAGAGCCTAAGGTGTAAATTATCGATAGTCCATATCTCGGAAACTATAAGAGATAATGCAATTTGGCAACCGGCAATGTAATTAGCATGCCGAATATTACTTGGAATGTGAATTGGAACGAAATCGCCAATAGATATGACCATTTTACAATTTGGGCCCAAGTTAGAAGCAGAGCCTAAGGTGTAAATTATCGATAGTCCATATCTCGGAAACTATAAGAGATAATGCAATTTGACAACCGGCAATGTAATTAGCATGCCGTATATTACTTGGAATGTGAATTGGAACGAAATCGCCAATAGATAAGACCATTTTACAATTTGGGCCCAAGTTAGAAGCAGAGCCTAAGGTGTAAATTATCGATAGTCCATATCTCGGAAACTATAAGAGATAATGCAATTTGGCAACCGGCAATGTAATTAGCATGCCGAATATTACTTGGAATGTGAATTGGAACGAAATCGCCAATAGATAAGACCATTTTACAATTTGGGCCCAAGTTAGAAGCAGAGCCTAAGGTGTAAATTATCGATAGTCCATATCTCGGAAACTATAAGAGATAATGCAATTTGACAACCGGCAATGTAATTAGCATGCCGAATATTACTTGGAATGTGAATTGGAACGAAATCGCCAATAGATAAGACCATTTTACAATTTGGGCCCAAGTTAGAAGCAGAGCCTAAGGTGTAAATTATCGATAGTCCATATCTCGGAAACTATAAGAGATAATGCAATTTGGCAACCGGCAATGTAATTAGCATGCCGAGTATTACTTGGAATGTGAATTGGAACGAAATCGCCAATAGATAAGACCATTTTACAATTTGAGCCCAAGTTAGAAGCAGAGCCTATGGTGTAAATTATCGATAGTCCATATCTCGGAAACTATAAGAGATAATGCAATTTGGCAACCGGCAATGTAATTAGCATGCCGAATATTACTTGGAATGTGAATTGGAACGAAATCGCCAATAGATAAGACCATTTTACAATTTGGGCCCAAGTTAGAAGCAGAGCCTATGGTGTAAATTATCGATAGTCCATATCTCGGAAACTATAAGAGATAATGCAATTTGGCAACCGGCAATGTAATTATGTAATTAGCATGCCGAATATTACTTGGAATGTGAATTGGAACGAAATCGCCAATAGATAAGACCATTTTACAATTTGGGCCCAAGTTAGAAGCAGAGCCTAAGGTGTAAATTATCGATAGTCCATATCTCGGAAACTATAAGAGATAATGCAATTTGGCAACCGGCAATGTAATTAGCATGCCGAATATTACTTGGAATGTGAATTGGAACGAAATCGCCAATAGATAAGACCATTTTACAATTTGGGCCCAAGTTAGAAGCAGAGCCTAAGGTGTAAATTATCGATAGTCCATATCTCGGAAACTATAAGAGATAATGCAATATGGCAACCGGCAATGTAATTAGCATGCCGAATATTACTTGGAATGTGAATTGGAACGAAATCGCCAATAGATAAGACCATTTTACAATTTGGGCCCAAGTTAGAAGCAGAGCCTAAGGTGTAAATTATCGATAGTCCATATCTCTGAAACTATAAGAGATAATGCAATTTCGCAACCGGCAATGTAATTAGCATGCCGAATATTACTTGGAATGTGAATTGGGACGAAATCGCCAATAGATAAGGCCATTTTACAATTTGGGCCCAAGTTAGAAGCAGAGCATAAGGTGTAAATTATCGATAGTCCATATCTCGGAAACTATAAGAGATAATGCAATTTGGCAACCGGCAATGTAATTAGCATGCCGAATATTACTTGGAATGTGAATTGGAACGAAATCGCCAATAGATAAGACCATTTTACAATTTGGGCCCAAGTTAGAAGCAGAGCCTAAGGTGTAAATTATCGACAGTCCATATCTCGGAAACTATAAGAGATAATGCAATTTGGCAACCGGCAATGTAATTAGCATGCCGAATATTACTTGGAATGTGAATTGGAACGAAATCGCCAATAGATAAGACCATTTTACAGTTTGGGCCCAAGTTAGAAGCAGAGCCTAAGGTTAAAAATAATCGATAGTCCATATCTCGGAAACTATAAGAGATAATGCAATTTGGCAACCGGCAATGTAATTAGCATGCCGAATATTACTTGGAATGTGAATTGGAACGAAATCGCCAATAGATAAGACCATTTTACAATTTGGGCCCAAGTTAGAAGCAGAGCCTAAGGTGTAAATTATCGATAGTCCATATCTCGGAAACTATAAGAGATAATGCAACTTGGCCACCGGCAATGTAATTAGCATGCCGAATATTACTTGGAATGTGAATTGGAACGAAATCGCCAATAGGTAAGACCATTTTACAATTTGGGCCCAAGTTAGAAGCAGAGCCTAAGGTGTAAATTATTGATAGTCCATATCTCGGAAACTATAAGAGATAATTCACTTTGGCAACCGGCAATGTAATTAGCATGCCGAATATTACTTGGAATGTGAATTGGAACGTAATCGCCAATAGATATGACCATTTTACAATTTGGGCCCAAGTTAGAAGCAGAGCCTAAGGTGTATATTATCGATAGTCCATATCTCGGAAACTATAGGAGATAATGCAATTTCGCAACCGGCAATGTAATTAGCATGCCGAATATTACTTGGAGTGTGAATTGGAACGAAATCGCCAATAGATAAGACCATTTTACAATTTGGGCCCAAGTTAGAAGCAGAGCCTAAGGTGTAAATTATCGATAGTCCATATCCCGGAAACTATAAGAGATAATGCAATTTGGCAACCGGCAATGTAATTAGCATGCCGAATATTACTTGGAATGTGAATTGGAACGAAATCGCCAATAGATAAGACCATTTTACAATTTGGGCCCAAGTTAGAAGCAGAGCCTAAGGTGTAAATTATCGATAGTCCATATCTCGGAAACTATAAGAGATAATGCAATTTGGCAACCGGCAATGTAATTAGCATGCCGAATATTACTTGGAATGTGAATTGGAACGAAATCGCCAATAGATAAGACCATTTTACAATTTGGGCCCAAGTTAGAAGCAGAGCCTAAGGTGTAAATTATCGATAGTCCATATCTCGGAAACTATAAGAGATAATGCAATTAGGCAACCAGCAATGTAATTAGCATGCCGAATATTACTTGGAATGTGAATTGGAACGAAATCGCCAATAGATAATACCATTTTACAATTTGGGCCCAAGTTAGAAGCAGAGCCTAAGGTGTAAATTATCGATAGTCCATATCTCGGAAACTATAAGAGATAATGCAATTTGGCAACCGGCAATGTAATTAGCATGCCGAGTATTACTTGGAATGTGAATTGGAACGAAATCGCCAATAGGTAAGACCATTTTACAATTTGGGCCCAAGTTAGAAGCAGAGCCTAAGGTGTAAATTATCGATAGTCCATATCTCGGAAACTATAAGAGATAATTCAATTTGGCAACCGGCAATGTAATTAGCATGCCGAATATTACTTGGAATGTGAATTGGAACGAAATCGCCAATAGATAAGACCATTTTACAATTTGGGCCCAAGTTAGAAGCAGAGCCTAAGGTGTAAATTATCGATAGTCCATATCTCGGAAACTATAAGAGATAATGCAATTTGGCAACCGGCAATGTAATTAGCATGCCGAATATTACTTGGAATGTGAATTGGAACGAAATCGCCAATAGATAAGACCATTTTACAATTTGGGAGCAAGTTAGAAGCAGAGCCTAAGGTGTAAATTATCGATAGTCCATATCTCGGAAACTATAAGAGATAATGCAATTTGGCAACCGGCAATGTAATTAGCATGCCGAATATTACTTGGAATGTGAATTGGAATGAAATCGCCAATAGATAAGACCATTTTACAATTTGAGCCCAAGTTAGAAGCAGAGCCTATGGTGTAAATTATCGATAGTCCATATCTCGGAAACTATAAGAGATAATGCAATGTGGCAACCGGCAATGTAATTAGCATGCCGAATATTACTTGGAATGTGAATTGGAACGAAATCGCCAATAGATAAGACCATTTTACAATTTGGGCCAAAGTTAGAAGCATAGCCTATGGTGTAAATTATCGATAGTCCATATCTCGGAAACTATAAGAGATAATGCAATTTGGCAACCGGCAATGTAATTATGTAATTAGCATGCCGAATATTACTTGGAATGTGAATTGGAACGAAATCGCCAATAGATAAGACCATTTTACAATTTGGGCCCAAGTTAGAAGCAGAGCCTAAGGTGTAAATTATCGATAGTCCATATCTCGGAAACTATAAGAGATAATGCAATTTGGCAACCGGCAATGTAATTAGCATGCCGAATATTACTTGGAATGTGAATTGGAACGAAATCGCCAATAGATAAGACCATTTTACAATTTGGGCAGAAGTTAGAAGCAGAGCCTAAGGTGTAAATTATCGATAGTCCATATCTCTGAAACTATAAGAGATAATGCAATTTCGCAACCGGCAATGTAATTAGCATGCCGAATATTACTTGGAATGTGAATTGGGACGAAATCGCCAATAGATAAGGCCATTTTACAATTTGGGCCCAAGTTAGAAGCAGATCATAAGGTGTAAATTATCGATAGTCCATATCTCGGAAACTATAAGAGATAATGCAATTTGGCAACCGGCAATGTAATTAGCATGCCGAATATTACTTGGAATGTGAATTGGAACGAAATCGCCAATAGATAAGACCATTTTACAATTTGGGCCCAAGTTAGAAGCAGAGCCTAAGGTGTAAATTATCGACAGTCCATATCTCGGAAACTATAAGAGATAATGCAATTTGGCAACCGGCAATATAATTAGCATGCCGAATATTACTTGGAATGTGAATTGGAACGAAATCGCCAATAGATAAGACCATTTTACAGTTTGGGCCAAGTTAGAAGCAGAGCCTAAGGTTAAAAATAATCGATAGTCCATATCTCGGAAACTATAAGAGATAATGCAATTTGGCAAACGGCAATGTAATTAGCATGCCGAATATTACTTGGAATGTGAATTGGAACGAAATCGCCAATAGATAAGACCATTTTACAATTTGGGCCCAAGTTAGAAGCAGAGCCTAAGGTGTAAATTATCGATAGTCCATATCTCGGAAACTATAAGAGATAATGCAACTTGGCCACCGGCAATGTAATTAGCATGCCGAATATTACTTGGAATGTGAATTGGAACGAAATCGCCAATAGGTAAGACCATTTTACAATTTGGGCCCAAGTTAGAAGCAGAGCCTAAGGTTTAAATTATTGATAGTCCATATCTCGGAAACTATAAGAGATAATTCACTTTGGCAACCGGCAATGTAATTAGCATGCCGAATATTACTTGGAATGTGAATTGGAACGAAATCGCCAATAGATAAGACCATTTTACAATTTGGGCCCAAGTTAGAAGCAGAGCCTAAGGTGTAAATTATCGATAGTCCATATCTCGGAAACTATAAGAGATAATGCAATTTGGCAACCGGCAATGTAATTAGCATGCCGAATATTACTTGGAATGTGAATTGGAACGAAATCGCCAATAGATAAGACCATTTTACAATTTGGGCCCAAGTTAGAAGCAGAGCCTAAGGTGTAAATTATTGATAGTCCATATCTCGGAAACTATAAGAGATAATGCAATTTCGCAACCTGCAATGTAATTAGCATGCCGACTATCACTTGGAATGTGAATTGGGACGAAATCGCCAAGAGATAAGACCATTTTACAATTTGGGCCCAAGTTAGAAGCAGAGCCTAAGGTGTAAATTATCGATAGTCCATATCTCGGAAACTATAAGAGATAATGCAATTTGGCAACCGGCAATGTAATTAGCATGCCGAATATTACTTGGAATGTGAATTGGAACGAAATCGCCAATAGATAAGACCATTTTACAATTTGGGCCCAAGTTAGAAGCAGAGCCTAAGGTGTAAATTATCGATAGTCCATATCTCGGAAACTATAAGAGATAATGCAATTTGGCAACCGGCAATGTAATTAGCATGCCGAATATTACTTGGAATGTGAATTGGAACGAAATCGCCAATAGATAAGACCATTTTACAATTTGGGCCCAAGTTAGAAGCAGAGCCTAAGGTTTAAATTATTGATAGTCCATATCTCGGAAACTATAAGAGATAATTCACTTTGGCAACCGGCAATGTAATTAGCATGCCGAATATTACTTGGAATGTGAATTGGAACGAAATCGCCAATAGATAAGACCATTTTACAATTTGGGCCCAAGTTAGAAGCAGAGCCTAAGGTGTAAATTATCGATAGTCCATATCTCGGAAACTATAAGAGATAATGCAATTTGGCAACCGGCAATGTAATTAGCATGCCGAATATTACTTGGAATGTGAATTGGAACGAAATCGCCAATAGATAAGACCATTTTACAATTTGGGCCCAAGTTAGAAGCAGAGCCTAAGGTGTAAATTATTGATAGTCCATATCTCGGAAACTATAAGAGATAATGCAATTTCGCAACCTGCAATGTAATTAGCATGCCGACTATCACTTGGAATGTGAATTGGGACGAAATCGCCAAGAGATAAGACCATTTTACAATTTGGGCCCAAGTTAGAAGCAGAGCCTAAGGTGTAAATTATCGATAGTCCATATCTCGGAAACTATAAGAGATAATGCAATTTGGCAACCGGCAATGTAATTAGCATGCCGAATATTACTTGGAATGTGAATTGGAACGAAATCGCCAATAGATAAGACCATTTTACAATTTGGGCCCAAGTTAGAAGCAGAGCCTAAGGTGTAAATTATCGATAGTCCATATCTCGGAAACTATAAGAGATAATGCAATTTGGCAACCGGCAATGTAATTAGCATGCCTAATATTACTTGGAATGTGAATTGGAACGAAATCGCCAATAGGTTAGACCATTTTACAATTTGGGCCCAAGTTAGAAGCAGAGCCTAAGGTGTAAATTATCGATAGTCCATATCTCGGAAACTATAAGAGATAATGCAATTTGGCAACCGGCAATGTAATTAGCATGCCGAATATTACTTGGAATGTGAATTGGAACGAAATCGCCAATAGATAAGACCATTTTACAATTTGGGCCCAAGTTAGAAGCAGAGCCTATGGTTTAAATTATCGATAGTCCATATCTCGGAAACTATAAGAGATAATGCAATTTGGCAACCGGCAATGTAATTAGCATGCCGAATATTACTTGGATTGTGAATTGGAACGAAATCGCCAATAGATAAGACCATTTTACAATTTGGGCCCAAGTTAGAAGCAGAGCCTAATGTGTAAATTATCGATAGTCCATATCTCGGAAACTATAAGAGATAATGCAATTTGGCAACCGGCAATGTAATTAGCATGCCGAATATTACTTGGAATGTGAATTGGAACGAAATCGCCAATAGATAAGACCATTTTACAATTTGGGCCCAAGTTAGAAGCAGAGCCTAAGTTGTAAATTATCGATAGTCCATATCTCGGAAACTATAAGAGATAATGCAATTTGGCAACCGGCAATGTAATTAGCATGCCGAATATTACTTGGAATGTGAATTGGAACGAAATCGCCAATAGATAAGACCATTTTACAATTTGGGCCCAAGTTAGAAGCAGAGCCTAAGGTGTAAATTATTGATAGTCCATATCTCGGAAACTATAAGAGATAATGCAATTTCGCAACCGGCAATGTAATTAGCATGCCGAATATTACTTGGAGTGTGAATTGGAACGAAATCGCCAATAGATAAGACCATTTTACAATTTGGGCCCAAGTTAGAAGCAGAGCCTAAGGTGTAAATTATCGATAGTCCATATCTCGGAAACTATAAGAGATAATGCAATTTGGCAACCGGCAATGTAATTAGCATGCCGAATATTACTTGGAATGTGAATTGGAACGAAATCGCCAATAGATAAGACCATTTTACAATTTGGGCCCAAGTTAGAAGCAGAGCCTAAGGTGTAAATTATCGATAGTCCATATCTCGGAAACTATAAGAGATAATGCAATTTGGCAACCGGCAATGTAATTAGCATGCCGAATATTACTTGGAATGTGAATTGGAACGAAATCGCCAATAGATAAGACCATTTTACAATTTGGGCCCAAGTTAGAAGCAGAGCCAAAGGTGTAAATTATCGATAGTCCATATCTCGGAAACTATAAGAGATAATGCAATTTGGCAACCGGCAATGTAATTAGCATGCCGAATATTACTTGGAATGTGAATTGGAACGAAATCGCCAATAGATAAGACCATTTTACAATTTGGGCCCAAGTTAGAAGCAGAGCCTAAGGTGTAAATTATCGATAGTCCATATCTCGGAAACTATAAGAGATAATGCAATTTGGCAACCGGCAATGTAATTAGCATGCCGAATATTACTTGGAATGTGAATTGGAACGAAATCGCCAATAGATAAGACCATTTTACAATTTGGGCCCAAGTTAGAAGCAGAGCCTAAGGTGTAAATTATTGATAGTCCATATCTCGGAAACTATAAGAGATAATGCAATTTCGCAACCGGCAATGTAATTAGCATGCCGAATATCACTTGGAATGTGAATTGGGACGAAATCGCCAATAGATAAGACCATTTTACAATTTGGGCCCAAGTTAGAAGCAGAGCCTAAGGTGTAAATTATCGATAGTCCATATCTCGGAAACTATAAGAGATAATGCAATTTGGCAACCGGCAATGTAATTAGCATGCCGAATATTACTTGGAATGTGAATTGGAACGAAATCGCCAATAGATAAGACCATTTTACAATTTGGGCCCAAGTTAGAAGCAGAGCCTAAGGTGTAAATTATCGATAGTCCATATCTCGGAAACTATTAGAGATAATGCAATTTGGCAACCGGCAATGTAATTAGCATGCCGAATATTACTTGGAATGTGAATTGCAACGAAATCGCCAATAGATAAGACCATTTTACAATTTGGGCCCAAGTTAGAAGCAGAGCCTAAGGTGTAAATTATCGTTAGTCCATATCTCGGAAACTATAAGAGATAATACAATTTGGCAACCGGCAATATAATTAGCATGCCGAATATTACTTGGAATGTGAATTGGAACGAAATCGCCAATAAATAAGACCATTTTACAATTTGGGCCCAAGTTAGAAGCAGAGCCTAAGGTGTAAATTATTGATAGTCCATATCTCGGAAACTATAAGAGATAATGCAATTTCGCAACCGGCAATGTAATTAGCATGCCGAATATCACTTGGAATGTGAATTGGGACGAAATCGCCAATAGATAAGACCATTTTACAATTTGGGCCCAAGTTAGAAGCAGAGCCTAAGGTGTAAATTATCGATAGTCCATATCTCGGAAACTATAAGAGATAATTCAATTTGGCAACCGGCAATGTAATTAGCATGCCGAATATTACTTGGAATGTGAATTGGAACGAAATCGCCAATAGATAAGACCATTTTACAATTTGGGCCCAAGTTAGAAGCAGAGCCTAAGGTGTAAATTATCGATAGTCCATATCTCGGAAACTATAAGAGATAATGCAATTTGGCAACCGGCAATGTAATTAGCATGCCGAATATTACTTGGAATGTGAATTGGAACGAAATCGCCAATAGATAAGACCATTTTACAATTTGGGCCCAAATTAGAAGCAGAGCCTAAGGTGTAAATTATCGATAGTCCATATCTCGGAAACTATAAGAGATAATGCAATTTGGCAACCGGCAATGTAATTAGCATGCCGAATATTACTTGGAATGTGAATTGGAACGAAATCGCCAATAGATAAGACCATTTTACAATTTGGGCCCAAGTTAGAAGCAGAGCCTAAGGTGTAAATTATCGATAGTCCATGTCTCGGAAACTATAAGAGATAATGCAATTTGGCAACCGGCAATGTAATTAGCATGCCGAATATTACTTGGAATGTGAATTGGAACGAAATCGCCAATAGATATGACCATTTTACAATTTGGGCCCAAGTTAGAAGCAGAGCCTAAGGTGTAAATTATCGATAGTCCATATCTCGGAAACTATAAGAGATAATGTAATTTCGCAACCGGCAATGTAATTAGCATGCCGAATATTACTTGGAGTGTGAATTGGAACGAAATCGCCAATAGATAAGACCATTTTACAATTTGGGCCCAAGTTAGAAGCAGAGCCTAAGGTGTAAATAATCGATAGTCCATATCTCGGAAACTATAAGAGATAATGCAATTTGGCAACCGGCAATGTAATTAGCATGCCGAATATTACTTGGAATGTGAATTGGAACGAAATCGCCAATAGATAAGACCATTTTACAATTTGGGCCCAAGTTAGAAGCAGAGCCTAAGGTGTAAATTATCGATAGTCCATATCTCGGAAACTATAAGAGATAATGCAATTTGGCAACCGGCAATGTAATTAGCATGCCGAATATTACTTGGAATGTGAATTGGAACGAAATCGCCAATAGATAAGACCATTTTACAATTTGGGCCCAAGTTAGAAGCAGAGCCTAAGGTGTAAATTATCGATAGTCCATATCTCGGAAACTATAAGAGATAATGCAATTTGGCAACCGGCAATGTAATTAGCATGCCGAATATTACTTGGAATGTGAATTGGAACGAAATCGCCAATAGATAAGACCATTTTACAATTTGGGCCCAAGTTAGAAGCAGAGCCAAAGGTGTAAATTATCGATAGTCCATATCTCGGAAACTATAAGAGATAATGCAATTTGGCAACCGGCAATGTAATTAGCATGCCGAATATTACTTGGAATGTGAATTGGAACGAAATCGCCAATAGATAAGACCATTTTACAATTTGGGCCCAAGTTAGAAACAGAGCCTAAGGTGTAAATTATCGATAGTCCATATCTCGGAAACTATAAGAGATAATGCAATTTGGCAACCGGCAATGTAATTAGCATGCCGAATATTACTTGGAATGTGAATTGGAACGAAATCGCCAATAGATAAGACCATTTTACAATTTGGGCCCAAGTTAGAAGCAGAGCCTAAGGTGTAAATTATTGATAGTCCATATCTCGGAAACTATAAGAGATAATGCAATTTCGCAACCGGCAATGTAATTAGCATGCCGAATATCACTTGGAATGTGAATTGGGACGAAATCGCCAATAGATAAGACCATTTTACAATTTGGGCCCAAGTTAGAAGCAGAGCCTAAGGTGTAAATTATCGATAGTCCATATCTCGGAAACTATAAGAGATAATGCAATTTGGCAACCGGCAATGTAATTAGCATGCCGAATATTACTTGGAATGTGAATTGGAACGAAATCGCCAATAGATAAGACCATTTTACAATTTGGGCCCAAGTTAGAAGCAGAGCCTAAGGTGTAAATTATCGATAGTCCATATCTCGGAAACTATTAGAGATAATGCAATTTGGCAACCGGCAATGTAATTAGCATGCCGAATATTACTTGGAATATGAATTGCAACGAAATCGCCAATAGATAAGACCATTTAACAATTTGGGCCCAAGTTAGAAGCAGAGCCTAAGGTGTAAATTATCGTTAGTCCATATCTCGGAAACTATAAGAGATAATACAATTTGGCAACCGGCAATATAATTAGCATGCCGAATATTACTTGGAATGTGATTTGGAACGAAATCGCCAATAGATAAGACCATTTTACAATTTGGGCCCAAGTTAGAAGCAGAGCCTAAGGTGTAAATTATTGATAGTCCATATCTCGGAAACTATAAGAGATAATGCAATTTCGCAACCGGCAATGTAATTAGCATGCCGAATATCACTTGGAATGTGAATTGGGACGAAATCGCCAATAGATAAGACCATTTTACAATTTGGGCCCAAGTTAGAAGCAGAGCCTAAGGTGTAAATTATCGATAGTCCATATCTCGGAAACTATAAGAGATAATTCAATTTGGCAACCGGCAATGTAATTAGCATGCCGAATATTACTTGGAATGTGAATTGGAACGAAATCGCCAATAGATAAGACCATTTTACAATTTGGGCCCAAGTTAGAAGCAGAGCCTAAGGTGTAAATTATCGATAGTCCATATCTCGGAAACTATAAGAGATAATGCAATTTGGCAACCGGCAATGTAATTAGCATGCCGAATATTACTTGGAATGTGAATTGGAACGAAATCGCCAATAGATAAGACCATTTTACAATTTGGGCCCAAGTTAGAAGCAGAGCCTAAGGTGTAAATTATCGATAGTCCATATCTCGGAAACTATAAGAGATAATGCAATTTGGCAACCGGCAATGTAATTAGCATGCCGAATATTACTCGGAATGTGAATTGGAACGAAATCGCCAATAGATAAGACCATTTTACAATTTGGGCCCAAGTTAGAAGCAGAGCCTAAGGTGTAAATTATCGATAGTCCATGTCTCGGAAACTATAAGAGATAATGCAATTTGGCAACCGGCAATGTAATTAGCATGCCGAATATTACTTGGAATGTGAATTGGAACGAAATCGCCAATAGATATGACCATTTTACAATTTGGGCCCAAGTTAGAAGCAGAGCCTAAGGTGTAAATTATCGATAGTCCATATCTCGGAAACTATAAGAGATAATGTAATTTCGCAACCGGCAATGTAATTAGCATGCCGAATATTACTTGGAGTGTGAATAGGAACGAAATCGCCAATAGATAAGACCATTTTACAATTTGGGCCCAAGTTAGAAGCAGAGCCTAAGGTGTAAATTATCGATAGTCCATATCTCGGAAACTATAAGAGATAATGCAATTTGGCAACCGGCAATGTAATTAGCATGCCGAATATTACTTGGAATGTGAATTGGAACGAAATCGCCAATAGATAAGACCATTTTACAATTTGGGCCCAAGTTAGAAGCAGAGCCTAAGGTGTAAATTATCGATAGTCCATATCTCGGAAACTATAAGAGATAATGCAATTTGGCAACCGGCAATGTAATTAGCATGCCGAATATTACTTGGAATGTGAATTGGAACGAAATCGCCAATAGATAAGACCATTTTACAATTTGGGCCCAAGTTAGAAGCAGAGCCTAAGGTGTAAATTATCGATAGTCCATATCTCGGAAACTATAAGAGATAATGCAATTTGGCAACCGGCAATGTAATTAGCATGCCGAATATTACTTGGAATGTGAATTGGAACGAAATCGCCAATAGATAAGACCATTTTACAATTTGGGCCCAAGTTAGAAGCAGAGCCTAAGGTGTAAATTATCGATAGTCCATATCTCGGAAACTATAAGAGATAATGCAATTTGGCAACCGGCAATGTAATTAGCATGCCGAATATTACTTGGAATGTGAATTGCAACGAAATCGCCAATAGATAAGACCATTTTACAATTTGGGCCCAAGTTAGAAGCAGAGCCTAAGGTGTAAATTATCGTTAGTCCATATCTCGGAAACTATAAGAGATAATACAATTTGGCAACCGGCAATGTAATTAGCATGCCGAATATTACTTGGAATGTGAATTGGAACGAAATCGCCAATAGATAAGACCATTTTACAATTTGGGCCCAAGTTAGAAGCAGAGCCTAAGGTGTAAATTATCGATAGTCCATATCTCGGAAACTATAAGAGATAATGCAATTTGGCAACCGGCAATGTAATTAGCATGCCGAATATTACTTGGAATGTGAATTGGAACGAAATCGCCAATAGATAAGACCATTTTACAATATGGGCCCAAGTTAGAAGCAGAGCCTAAGGTGTAAATTATCGATAGTCCATATCTCGGAAACTATAAGAGATAATGCAATTTGGCAACCGGCAATGTAATTAGCATGCCGAATATTACTTGGAATGTGAATTGGAACGAAATCGCCAATAGATAAGACCATTTTACAATTTGGGCCCAAGTTAGAAGCAGAGCCTAAGGTGTAAATTATCGATAGTCCATATCTCGGAAACTATAAGAGATAATGCAATTTGGCAACCGGCAATGTAATTAGCACGCCGAATATTACTTGGAATGTGAATTGGAACGAAATCGCCAATAGATATGACCATTTTACAATTTGGGCCCAAGTTAGAAGCAGAGCCTAAGGTGTAAATTATCGATAGTCCATATCTCGGAAACTATAAGAGATAATGCAATTTCGCAACCGGCAATGTAATTAGCATGCCGAATATTACTTGGAGTGTGAATTGGAACGAAATCGCCAATAGATAAGACTATTTTACAATTTGGGCCCAAGTTAGAAGCAGAGCCTAAGGTGTAAATTATCGATAGTCCATATCTCGGAAACTATAAGAGATAATGCAATTTGGCAACCGGCAATGTAATTAGCATGCCGAATATTACTTGGAATGTGAATTGGAACGAAATCGCCAATAGATAAGACCATTTTACAATTTGGGCCCAAGTTAGAAGCAGAGCCTAAGGTGTAAATTATCGATAGTCCATATCTCGGAAACTATAAGAGATAATGCAATTTGGCAACCGGCAATGTAATTAGCATGCCGAATATTACTTGGAATGTGAATTGGAACGAAATCGCCAATAGATAAGACCATTTTACAATTTGGGCCCAAGTTAGAAGCAGAGCCTATGGTGTAAATTATCGATAGTCCATATCTCGGAAACTATAAGCGATAATGCAATTTGGCAACCGGCAATGTAATTAGCATGCCGAATATTACTTGGAATGTGAATTGGAACGAAATCGCCAATAGATAAGACCATTTTACAATTTGGGCCTAAGTTAGAAGCAGAGCCTAAGGTGTAAATTATTGATAGTCCATATCTCGGAAACTATAAGAGATAATGCAATTTCGCAACCGGCAATGTAATTAGCATGCCGAATATCACTTGGAATGTGAATTGGGACGAAATCGCCAATAGATAAGACCATTTTACAATTTGGGTCCAAGTTAGAAGCAGAGACTAAGGTTTAAATTATCGATAGTCCATATCTCGGAAACTATAAGAGATAATGCAATTTGGCAACCGGCAATGTAATTAGCATGCCGAATATTACTTGGAATGTGAATTGGAACGAAATCGCCAATAGATAAGACCATTTTACAATTTGGGCCCAAGTTAGAAGCAGAGCCTAAGGTGTAAATTATCGATAGTCCATATCTCGGAAACTATAAGAGATAATGCAATTTGGCAACCGGCAATGCAATTAGCATGCCGAATATTACTTGGAATGTGAATTAGAACGAAATCGCCAATAGATATGACCATTTTACAATTTGGGCCCAAGTTAGAAGCAGAGCCTAAGGTGTAAATTATCGATAGTCCATATCTCGGAAACTATAAGAGATAATGCAATTTCGCAACCGGCAATGTAATTAGCATGCCGAATATTACTTGGAGTGTGAATTGGAACGAAATCGCCAATAGATAAGACCATTTTACAATTTGGGCCCAAGTTAGAAGCAGAGCCTAAGGTGTAAATTATCGATAGTCCATATCTCGGAAACTATAAGAGATAATGCAATTTGGCAACCAGCAATGTAATTAGCATGCCGAATATTACTTGGAATGTGAATTGGAACGAAATCGCCAATAGATAAGACCATTTTACAATTTGGGCCCAAGTTAGAAGCAGAGCCTAAGGTGTAAATTATCGATAGACCATATCTCGGAAACTATAAGAGATAATTCAATTTGGCAACCGGCAATGTAATTAGCATGCCGAATATTACTTGGAATGTGAATTGGAACGAAATCGCCAATAGATAAGACCATTTTACAATTTGGGCCCAAGTTAGAAGCAGAGCCTAAGGTGTAAATTATCGATAGTCCATATCTCGGAAACTATAAGAGATAATGCAATTTGGCAACCGGCAATGTAATTAGCATGCCGAATATTACTTGGAATGTGAATTGGAACGAAATCGCCAATAGATAAGACCATTTTACAATTTGAGCCCAAGTTAGAAGCAGAGCCTATGGTGTAAATTATCGATAGTCCATATCTCGGAAACTATAAGAGATAATGCAATGTGGCAACCGGCAATGTAATTAGCATGCCGAATATTACTTGGAATGTGAATTGGAACGAAATCGCCAATAGATAAGACCATTTTACAATTTGGGCCCAAGTTAGAAGCAGAGCCTATGGTGTAAATTATCGATAGTCCATATCTCGGAAACTATAAGAGATAATGCAATTTGGCAACCGGCAATGTAATTATGTAATTAGCATGCCGAATATTACTTGGAATTTGAATTGGAACGAAATCGCCAATAGATAAGACCATTTTACAATTTGGGCCCAAGTTAGAAGCAGAGCCTAAGGTGTAAATTATCGATAGTCCATATCTCGGAAACTATAAGAGATAATGCAATTTGGCAACCGGCAATGTAATTAGCATGCCGAATATTACTTGGAATGTGAATTGGAACGAAATCGCCAATAGATAAGACCATTTTACAATTTGGGCCCAAGTTAGAAGCAGAGCCTAAGGTGTAAATTATCGATAGTCCATATCTCGGAAACTATAACAGATAATGCAATTTGGCAACCGGCAATGTAATTAGCATGCCGAATATTACTTGGAATGTGAATTGGAACGAAATCGCCAATAGATAAGACCCTTTTACAATTTGGACCCAAGTTAGAAGCAGAGCCTAAGGTGTAAATTATCGATAGTCCATATCTCTGAAACTATAAGAGATAATGCAATTTCGCAACCGGCAATGTAATTAGCATGCCGAATAATACTTGGAATGTGAATTGGGACGAAATCGCCAATAGATAAGGCCATTTTACAATTTGGGCCCAAGTTAGAAGCAGAGCATAAGGTGTAAATTATCGATAGTCCATATCTCGGAAACTATAAGAGATAATGCAATTTGGCAACCGGCAATGTAATTAGCATGCCGAATATTACTTGGAATGTGAATTGGAACGAAATCGCCAATAGATAAGACCATTTTACAATTTGGGCCCAAGTTAGAAGCGGAGCCTAATGTGTAAATTATCGACAGTCCATATCTCGGAAACTATAAGAGATAATGCAATTTGGCAATCGGCAATGTAATTAGCATGCCGAATATTACTTGGAATGTGAATTGGAACGAAATCGCCAATAGATAAGACCATTTTACAGTTTGGGCCCAAGTTAGAAGCAGAGCCTAAGGTTAAAAATAATCGATAGTCCATATCTCGGAAACTATAAGAGATAATGCAATTTGGCAACCGGCAATGTAATTAGCATGCCGAATATTACTTGGAATGTGAATTGGAACGAAATCGCCAATAGATAAGACCATTTTACAATTTGGGCCCAAGTTAGAAGCAGAGCCTAAGGTGTAAATTATCGATAGTCCATATCTCGGAAACTATAAGAGATAATGCAACTTGGCCACCGGCAATGTAATTAGCATGCCGAATATTACTTGGAATGTGAATTGGAACGAAATCGCCAATAGGTAAGACCATTTTACAATTTGGGCCCAAGTTAGAAGCAGAGCCTAAGGTGTAAATTATTGATAGTCCATATCTCGGAAACTATAAGAGATAATTCACTTTGGCAACCGGCAATGTAATTAGCATGCCGAATATTACTTGGAATGTGAATTGGAACGAAATCGCCAATAGATAAGACCATTTTACAATTTGGGCCCAAGTTAGAAGCAGAGCCTAAGGTGTAAATTATCGATAGTCCATATCTCGGAAACTATAAGGGATAATGCAATTTGGCAACCGGCAATGTAATTAGCATGCCGAATATTACTTGGAATGTGATTTGGAACGAAATCGCCAATAGATAAGACGATTTTACAATTTGGGCCCAAGTTAGAAGCAGAGCCTAAGGTGTAAATTATCGATAGTCCATATCTCGGAAACTATAAGAGATAATGCAATTTGGCAACCGGCAATGTAATTAGCATGCCGAATATTACTTGGAATGTGAATTGGAACGAAATAGCCAATAGATAAGGCCATTTTACAATTTGGGCCCAAGTTAGAAGCAGAGCCTAAGGTGTAAATTATTGATAGTCCATATCTCGGAAACTATAAGAGATAATGCAATTTCGCAACCTGCAATGTAATTAGCATGCCGAATACCACTTGGAATGTGAATTGGGACGAAATCGCCAAGAGATAAGACCATTTTACAATTTGGGCCCAAGTTAGAAGCAGAGCCTAAGGTGTAAATTATCGATAGTCCATATCTCGGAAACTATAAGAGATAATGCAATTTGGCAACCGGCAATGTAATTAGCATGCCGAATATTACTTGGAATGTGAATTGGGACGAAATCGCCAAGAGATAAGACCATTTTACAATTTGGGCCCAAGTTAGAAGCAGAGCCTAAGGTGTAAATTATCGATAGTCCATATCTCGGAAACTATAAGAGATAATGCAATTTGGCAACCGGCAATGTAATTAGCATGCCTAATATTACTTGGAATGTGAATTGGAACGAAATCGCCAATAGGTAAGACCATTTTACAATTTGGGCCCAAGTTAGAAGCAGAGCCTAAGGTGTAAATTATCGATAGTCCATATCTCGGAAACTATAAGAGATAATGCAATTTGGCAACCGGCAATGTAATTAGCATGCCGAATATTACTTGGAATGTGAATTGGAACGAAATCGCCAATAGATAAGACCATTTTACAATTTGGGCCCAAGTTAGAAGCAGAGCCTATGGTGTAAATTATCGATAGTCCATATCTCGGAAACTATAAGAGATAGTGCAATTTGGCAACCGGCAATGTAATTAGCATGCCGAATATTACTTGGAATGTGAATTGGAACGAAATCGCCAATAGATAAGACCATTTTACAATTTGGGCCCAAGTTAGAAGCAGAGCCTAAGGTGTAAATTATCGATAGTCCATATCTCGGAAACTATAAGAGATAATGCAATTTGGCAACCGGCAATGTAATTAGCATGCCGAATATTACTTGGAATGTGAATTGGAACGAAATCGCCAATAGATAAGACCATTTTACAATTTGGGCCCAAGTTAGAAGCAGAGCCTAAGGTGTAAATTATCGATAGTCCATATCCCGGAAACTATAAGAGATAATGCAATTTGGCAACCGGCAATGTAATTAGCATGCCGAATATTACTTGGAATGTGAATTGGAACGAAATCGCCAATAAATAAGACCATTTTACAATTTGGGCCCAAGTTAGAAGCAGAGCCTAAGGTGTAAATTATTGATAGTCCATATCTCGGAAACTATAAGAGATAATGCAATTTCGCAACCGGCAATGTAATTAGCATGCCGAATATTACTTGGAGTGTGAATTGGAACGAAATCGCCAATAGATAAGACCATTTTACAATTTGGGCCCAAGTTAGAAGCAGAGCCTAAGGTGTAAATTATCGATAGTCCATATCTCGGAAACTATAAGAGATAATGCAATTTGGCAACCGGCAATGTAATTAGCATGCCGAATATTACTTGGAATGTGAATTGGAACGAAATCGCCAATAGATAAGACCATTTTACAATTTGGGCCCAAGTTAGATGCAGAGCCTAAGGTGTAAATTATCGATAGTCCATATCTCGGAAACTATAAGAGATAATGCAATTTGGCAACCGGCAATGTAATTAGCATGCCGAATATTACTTGGAATGTGAATTGGAACGAAATCGCCAATAGATAAGACCATTTTACAATTTGGGCCCAAGTTAGAAGCAGAGCCTAAGGTGTAAATTATCGATAGTCCATGTCTCGGAAACTATAAGAGATAATGCAATTTGGCAACCGGCAATGTAATTAGCATGCCGAATATTACTTGGAATGTGAATTGGAACGAAATCGCCAATAGATATGACCATTTTACAATTTGGGCCCAAGTTAGAAGCAGAGCCTAAGGTGTAAATTATCGATAGTCCATATCTCGGAAACTATAAGAGATAATGTAATTTCGCAACCGGCAATGTAATTAGCATGCCGAATATTACTTGGAGTGTGAATTGGAACGAAATCGCCAATAGATAAGACCATTTTACAATTTGGGCCCAAGTTAGAAGCAGAGCCTAAGGTGTAAATTATCGATAGTCCATATCTCGGAAACTATAAGAGATAATGCAATTTGGCAACCGGCAATGTAATTAGCATGCCGAATATTACTTGGAATGTGAATTGGAACGAAATCGCCAATAGATAAGACCATTTTACAATTTGGGCCCAAGTTAGAAGCAGAGCCTAAGGTGTAAATTATCGATAGTCCATATCTCGGAAACTATAAGAGATAATGCAATTTGGCAACCGGCAATGTAATTAGCATGCCGAATATTACTTGGAATGTGAATTGGAACGAAATCGCCAATAGATAAGACCATTTTACAATTTGGGCCCAAGTTAGAAGCAGAGCCTAAGGTGTAAATTATCGATAGTCCATATCTCGGAAACTATAAGAGATAATGCAATTTGGCAACCGGCAATGTAATTAGCATGCCGAATATTACTTGGAATGTGAATTGGAACGAAATCGCCAATAGATAAGACCATTTTACAATTTGGGCCCAAGTTAGAAGCAGAGCCTAAGGTGTAAATTATCGATAGTCCATATCTCGGAAACTATAAGAGATAATGCAATTTGGCAACCGGCAATGTAATTAGCATGCCGAATATTACTTGGAATGTGAATTGCAACGAAATCGCCAATAGATAAGACCATTTTACAATTTGGGCCCAAGTTAGAAGCAGAGCCTAAGGTGTAAATTATCGTTAGTCCATATCTCGGAAACTATAAGAGATAATACAATTTGGCAACCGGCAATGTAATTAGCATGCCGAATATTACTTGGAATGTGAATTGGAACGAAATCGCCAATAGATAAGACCATTTTACAATTTGGGCCCAAGTTAGAAGCAGAGCCTAAGGTGTAAATTATCGATAGTCCATATCTCGGAAACTATAAGAGATAATGCAATTTGGCAACCGGCAATGTAATTAGCATGCCGAATATTACTTGGAATGTGAATTGGAACGAAATCGCCAATAGATAAGACCATTTTACAATATGGGCCCAAGTTAGAAGCAGAGCCTAAGGTGTAAATTATCGATAGTCCATATCTCGGAAACTATAAGAGATAATGCAATTTGGCAACCGGCAATGTAATTAGCATGCCGAATATTACTTGGAATGTGAATTGGAACGAAATCGCCAATAGATAAGACCATTTTACAATTTGGGCCCAAGTTAGAAGCAGAGCCTAAGGTGTAAATTATCGATAGTCCATATCTCGGAAACTATAAGAGATAATGCAATTTGGCAACCGGCAATGTAATTAGCATGCCGAATATTACTTGGAATGTGAAATGGAACGAAATCGCCAATAGATATGACCATTTTACAATTTGGGCCCAAGTTAGAAGCAGAGCCTAAGGTGTAAATTATCGATAGTCCATATCTCGGAAACTATAAGAGATAATGCAATTTCGCAACCGGCAATGTAATTAGCATGCCGAATATTACTTGGAGTGTGAATTGGAACGAAATCGCCAATAGATAAGACTATTTTACAATTTGGGCCCAAGTTAGAAGCAGAGCCTAAGGTGTAAATTATCGATAGTCCATATCTCGGAAACTATAAGAGATAATGCAATTTGGCAACCGGCAATGTAATTAGCATGCCGAATATTACTTGGAATGTGAATTGGAACGAAATCGCCAATAGATAAGACCATTTTACAATTTGGGCCCAAGTTAGAAGCAGAGCCTAAGGTGTAAATTATCGATAGTCCATATCTCGGAAACTATAAGAGATAATGCAATTTGGCAACCGGCAATGTAATTAGCATGCCGAATATTACTTGGAATGTGAATTGGAACGAAATCGCCAATAGATAAGACCATTTTACAATTTGGGCCCAAGTTAGAAGCAGAGCCTATGGTGTAAATTATCGATAGTCCATATCTCGGAAACTATAAGAGATAATGCAATTTGGCAACCGGCAATGTAATTAGCATGCCGAATATTACTTGGAATGTGAATTGGAACGAAATCGCCAATAGATAAGACCATTTTACAATTTGGGCCTAAGTTAGAAGCAGAGCCTAAGGTGTAAATTATTGATAGTCCATATCTCGGAAACTATAAGAGATAATGCAATTTCGCAACCGGCAATGTAATTAGCATGCCGAATATCACTTGGAATGTGAATTGGGACGAAATCGCCAATAGATAAGACCATTTTACAATTTGGGTCCAAGTTAGAAGCAGAGACTAAGGTTTAAATTATCGATAGTCCATATCTCGGAAACTATAAGAGATAATGCAATTTGGCAACCGGCAATGTAATTAGCATGCCGAATATTACTTGGAATGTGAATTGGAACGAAATCGCCAATAGATAAGACCATTTTACAATTTGGGCCCAAGTTAGAAGCAGAGCCTAAGGTGTAAATTATCGATAGTCCATATCTCGGAAACTATAAGAGATAATGCAATTTGGCAACCGGCAATGTAATTAGCATGCCGAATATTACTTGGAATGTGAATTGGAACGAAATCGCCAATAGATATGACCATTTTACAATTTGGGCCCAAGTTAGAAGCAGAGCCTAAGGTGTAAATTATCGATAGTCCATATCTCGGAAACTATAAGAGATAATGCAATTTCGCAACCGGCAATCTAATTAGCATGCCGAATATTACTTGGAGTGTGAATTGGAACGAAATCGCCAATAGATATGACCATTTTACAATTTGGGCCCAAGTTAGAAGCAGAGCTTAAGGTGTAAATTATCGATAGTCCATATCTCGGAAACTATAAGAGATAATGCAATTTCGCAACCGGCAATGTAATTAGCATGCCGAATATTACTTGGAGTGTGAATTGGAACGAAATCGCCAATAGATATGACCATTTTACAATTTGGGCCCAAGTTAGAAGCAGAGCCTAAGGTGTAAATTATCGATAGTCCATATCTCGGAAACTATAAGAGATAATGCAATTTGGCAACCGGCAATGTAATTAGCATGCCGAATATTACTTGGAATGTGAATTGGAACGAAATCGCCAATAGATAAGACCATTTTACAATTTGGGAGCAAGTTAGAAGCAGAGCCTAAGGTGTAAATTATCGATAGTCCATATCTCGGAAACTATAAGAGATAATGCAATTTGGCAACCGGCAATGTAATTAGCATGCCGAATATTACTTGGAATGTGAATTGGAACGAAATCGCCAATAGATAAGACCATTTTACAATTTGAGCCCAAGTTAGAAGCAGAGCCTATGGTGTAAATTATCGATAGTCCATATCTCGGAAACTATAAGAGATAATGCAATGTGGCAACCGGCAATGTAATTAGCATGCCGAATATTACTTGGAATGTGAATTGGAACGAAATCGCCAATAGATAAGACCATTTTACAATTTGGGCCCAAGTTAGAAGCAGAGCCTATGGTGTAAATTATCGATAGTCCATATCTCGGAAACTATAAGAGATAATGCAATTTGGCAACCGGCAATGTAATTATGTAATTAGCATGCCGAATATTACTTGGAATTTGAATTGGAACGAAATCGCCAATAGATAAGACTATTTTACAATTTGGGCCCAAGTTAGAAGCAGAGCCTAAGGTGTAAATTATCGATAGTCCATATCTCGGAAACTATAAGAGATAATGCAATTTGGCAACCGGCAATGTAATTAGCATGCCGAATATTACTTGGAATGTGAATTGGAACGAAATCGCCAATAGATAAGACCATTTTACAATTTGGGCCCAAGTTAGAAGCAGAGCCTAAGGTGTAAATTATCGATAGTCCATATCTCGGAAACTATAAGAGATAATGCAATTTGGCAACCGGCAATGTAATTAGCATGCCGAATATTACTTGGAATGTGAATTGGAACGAAATCGCCAATAGATAAGACCCTTTTACAATTTGGACCCAAGTTAGAAGCAGAGCCTAAGGTGTAAATTATCGATAGTCCATATCTCTGAAACTATAAGAGATAATGCAATTTCGCAACCGGCAATGTAATTAGCATGCCGAATAATACTTGGAATGTGAATTGGGACGAAATCGCCAATAGATAAGGCCATTTTACAATTTGGGCCCAAGTTAGAAGCAGAGCATAAGGTGTAAATTATCGATAGTCCATATCTCGGAAACTATAAGAGATAATGCAATTTGGCAACCGGCAATGTAATTAGCATGCCGAATATTACTTGGAATGTGAATTGGAACGAAATCGCCAATAGATAAGACCATTTTACAATTTGGGCCCAAGTTAGAAGCAGAGCCTAAGGTGTAAATTATCGACAGTCCATATCTCGGAAACTATAAGAGATAATGCAATTTGGCAACCGGCAATGTAATTAGCATGCCGAATATTACTTGGAATGTGAATTGGAACGAAATCGCCAATAGATAAGACCATTTTACAGTTTGGGCCCAAGTTAGAAGCAGAGCCTAAGGTTAAAAATAATCGATAGTCCATATCTCGGAAACTATAAGAGATAATGCAATTTGGCAACCGGCAATGTAATTAGCATGCCGAATATTACTTGGAATGTGAATTGGAACGAAATCGCCAATAGATAAGACCATTTTACAATTTGGGCCCAAGTTAGAAGCAGAGCCTAAGGTGTAAATTATCGATAGTCCATATCTCGGAAACTATAAGGGATAATGCAATTTGGCAACCGGCAATGTAATTAGCATGCCGAATATTACTTGGAATGTGAATTGGAACGAAATCGCCAATAGATAAGACCATTTTACAATTTGGGAGCAAGTTAGAAGCAGAGCCTAAGGTGTAAATTATCGATAGTCCATATCTCGGAAACTATAAGAGATAATGCAATTTGGCAACCGGCAATGTAATTAGCATGCCGAATATTACTTGGAATGTGAATTGGAACGAAATCGCCAATAGATAAGACCATTTTACAATTTGAGCCCAAGTTAGAAGCAGAGCCTATGGTGTAAATTATCGATAGTCCATATCTCGGAAACTATAAGAGATAATGCAATGTGGCAACCGGCAATGTAATTAGCATGCCGAATATTACTTGGAATGTGAATTGGAACGAAATCGCCAATAGATAAGACCATTTTACAATTTGGGCCCAAGTTAGAAGCAGAGCCTATGGTGTAAATTATCGATAGTCCATATCTCGGAAACTATAAGAGATAATGCAATTTGGCAACCGGCAATGTAATTATGTAATTAGCATGCCGAATATTACTTGGAATTTGAATTGGAACGAAATCGCCAATAGATAAGACCATTTTACAATTTGGGCCCAAGTTAGAAGCAGAGCCTAAGGTGTAAATTATCGATAGTCCATATCTCGGAAACTATAAGAGATAATGCAATTTGGCAACCGGCAATGTAATTAGCATGCCGAATATTACTTGGAATGTGAATTGGAACGAAATCGCCAATAGATAAGACCATTTTACAATTTGGGCCCAAGTTAGAAGCAGAGCCTAAGGTGTAAATTATCGATAGTCCATATCTCGGAAACTATAAGAGATAATGCAATTTGGCAACCGGCAATGTAATTAGCATGCCGAATATTACTTGGAATGTGAATTGGAACGAAATCGCCAATAGATAAGACCCTTTTACAATTTGGACCCAAGTTAGAAGCAGAGCCTAAGGTGTAAATTATCGATAGTCCATATCTCTGAAACTATAAGAGATAATGCAATTTCGCAACCGGCAATGTAATTAGCATGCCGAATAATACTTGGAATGTGAATTGGGACGAAATCGCCAATAGATAAGGCCATTTTACAATTTGGGCCCAAGTTAGAAGCAGAGCATAAGGTGTAAATTATCGATAGTCCATATCTCGGAAACTATAAGAGATAATGCAATTTGGCAACCGGCAATGTAATTAGCATGCCGAATATTACTTGGAATGTGAATTGGAACGAAATCGCCAATAGATAAGACCATTTTACAATTTGGGCCCAAGTTAGAAGCAGAGCCTAAGGTGTAAATTATCGACAGTCCATATCTCGGAAACTATAAGAGATAATGCAATTTGGCAACCGGCAATGTAATTAGCATGCCGAATATTACTTGGAATGTGAATTGGAACGAAATCGCCAATAGATAAGACCATTTTACAGTTTGGGCCCAAGTTAGAAGCAGAGCCTAAGGTTAAAAATAATCGATAGTCCATATCTCGGAAACTATAAGAGATAATGCAATTTGGCAACCGGCAATGTAATTAGCATGCCGAATATTACTTGGAATGTGAATTGGAACGAAATCGCCAATAGATAAGACCATTTTACAATTTGGGCCCAAGTTAGAAGCAGAGCCTAAGGTGTAAATTATTGATAGTCCATATCTCGGAAACTATAAGAGATAATTCACTTTGGCAACCGGCAATGTAATTAGCATGCCGAATATTACTTGGAATGTGAATTGGAACGAAATCGCCAATAGATAAGACCATTTTACAATTTGGGCCCAAGTTAGAAGCAGAGCCTAAGGTGTAAATTATCGATAGTCCATATCTCGGAAACTATAAGGGATAATGCAATTTGGCAACCGGCAATGTAATTAGCATGCCGAATATTACTTGGAATGTGAATTGGAACGAAATCGCCAATAGGTAAGACCATTTTACAATTTGGGCCCAAGTTAGAAGCAGAGCCTAAGGTGTAAATTATTGATAGTCCATATCTCGGAAACTATAAGAGATAATTCACTTTGGCAACCGGCAATGTAATTAGCATGCCGAATATTACTTGGAATGTGAATTGGAACGAAATCGCCAATAGATAAGACCATTTTACAATTTGGGCCCAAGTTAGAAGCAGAGCCTAAGGTGTAAATTATCGATAGTCCATATCTCGGAAACTATAAGGGATAATGCAATTTGGCAACCGGCAATGTAATTAGCATGCCGAATATTACTTGGAATGTGATTTGGAACGAAATCGCCAATAGATAAGACGATTTTACAATTTGGGCCCAAGTTAGAAGCAGAGCCTAAGGTGTAAATTATCGATAGTCCATATCTCGGAAACTATAAGAGATAATGCAATTTGGCAACCGGCAATGTAATTAGCATGCCGAATATTACTTGGAATGTGAATTGGAACGAAATAGCCAATAGATAAGGCCATTTTACAATTTGGGCCGAAGTTAGAAGCAGAGCCTAAGGTGTAAATTATTGATAGTCCATATCTCGGAAACTATAAGAGATAATGCAATTTCGCAACCTGCAATGTAATTAGCATGCCGAATACCACTTGGAATGTGAATTGGGACGAAATCGCCAAGAGATAAGACCATTTTACAATTTGGGCCCAAGTTAGAAGCAGAGCCTAAGGTGTAAATTATCGATAGTCCATATCTCGGAAACTATAAGAGATAATGCAATTTGGCAACCGGCAATGTAATTAGCATGCCGAATATTACTTGGAATGTGAATTGGGACGAAATCGCCAAGAGATAAGACCATTTTACAATTTGGGCCCAAGTTAGAAGCAGAGCCTAAGGTGTAAATTATCGATAGTCCATATCTCGGAAACTATAAGAGATAATGCAATTTGGCAACCGGCAATGTAATTAGCATGCCTAATATTACTTGGAATGTGAATTGGAACGAAATCGCCAATAGGTAAGACCATTTTACAATTTGGGCCCAATTTAGAAGCAGAGCCTAAGGTGTAAATTATCGATAGTCCATATCTCGGAAACTATAAGAGATAATGCAATTTGGCAACCGGCAATGTAATTAGCATGCCGAATATTACTTGGAATGTGAATTGGAACGAAATCGCCAATAGATAAGACCATTTTACAATTTGGGCCCAAGTTAGAAGCAGAGCCTATGGTGTAAATTATCGATAGTCCATATCTCGGAAACTATAAGAGATAATGCAATTTGGCAACCGGCAATGTAATTAGCATGCCGAATATTACTTGGAATGTGAATTGGAACGAAATCGCCAATAGATAAGACCATTTTACAATTTGGGCCTAAGTTAGAAGCAGAGCCTAAGGTGTAAATTATCGATAGTCCATATCTCGGAAACTATAAGAGATAATGCAATTTGGCAACCGGCAATGTAATTAGCATGCCGAATATTACTTGGAATGTGAATTGGAACGAAATCGCCAATAGATAAGACCATTTTACAATTTGGGCCCAAGTTAGAAGCAGAGCCTAAGGTGTAAATTATCGATAGTCCATATCCCGGAAACTATAAGAGATAATGCAATTTGGCAACCGGCAATGTAATTAGCATGCCGAATAATACTTGGAATGTGAATTGGGACGAAATCGCCAATAGATAAGGCCATTTTACAATTTGGGCCCAAGTTAGAAGCAGAGCATAAGGTGTAAATTATCGATAGTCCATATCTCGGAAACTATAAGAGATAATGCAATTTGGCAACCGGCAATGTAATTAGCATGCCGAATATTACTTGGAATGTGAATTGGAACGAAATCGCCAATAGATAAGACCATTTTACAATTTGGGCCCAAGTTAGAAGCAGAGCCTAATGTGTAAATTATCGACAGTCCATATCTCGGAAACTATAAGAGATAATGCAATTTGGCAATCGGCAACGTAATTAGCATGCCGAATATTACTTGGAATGTGAATTGGAACGAAATCGCCAATAGATAAGACCATTTTACAGTTTGGGCCCAAGTTAGAAGCAGAGCCTAAGGTTAAAAATAATCGATAGTCCATATCTCGGAAACTATAAGAGATAATGCAATTTGGCAACCGGCAATGTAATTAGCATGCCGAATATTACTTGGAATGTGAATTGGAACGAAATCGCCAATAGATAAGACCATTTTACAATTTGGGCCCAAGTTAGAAGCAGAGCCTAAGGTGTAAATTATCGATAGTCCATATCTCGGAAACTATAAGAGATAATGCAACTTGGCCACCGGCAATGTAATTAGCATGCCGAATATTACTTGGAATGTGAATTGGAACGAAATCGCCAATAGGTAAGACCATTTTACAATTTGGGCCCAAGTTAGAAGCAGAGCCTAAGGTGTAAATTATTGATAGTCCATATCTCGGAAACTATAAGAGATAATTCACTTTGGCAACCGGCAATGTAATTAGCATGCCGAATATTACTTGGAATGTGAATTGGAACGAAATCGCCAATAGATAAGACCATTTTACAATTTGGGCCCAAGTTAGAAGCAGAGCCTAAGGTGTAAATTATCGATAGTCCATATCTCGGAAACTATAAGGGATAATGCAATTTGGCAACCGGCAATGTAATTAGCATGCCGAATATTACTTGGAATGTGATTTGGAACGAAATCGCCAATAGATAAGACGATTTTACAATTTGGGCCCAAGTTAGAAGCAGAGCCTAAGGTGTAAATTATCGATAGTCCATATCTCGGAAACTATAAGAGATAATGCAATTTGGCAACCGGCACTGTAATTAGCATGCCGAATATTACTTGGAATGTGAATTGGAACGAAATAGCCAATAGATAAGGCCATTTTACAATTTGGGCCCAAGTTAGAAGCAGAGCCTAAGGTGTAAATTATTGATAGTCCATATCTCGGAAACTATAAGAGATAATGCAATTTCGCAACCTGCAATGTAATTAGCATGCCGAATACCACTTGGAATGTGAATTGGGACGAAATCGCCAAGAGATAAGACCATTTTACAATTTGGGCCCAAGTTAGAAGCAGAGCCTAAGGTGTAAATTATCGATAGTCCATATCTCGGAAACTATAAGAGATAATGCAATTTGGCAACCGGCAATGTAATTAGCATGCCGAATATTACTTGGAATGTGAATTGGGACGAAATCGCCAAGAGATAAGACCATTTTACAATTTGGGCCCAAGTTAGAAGCAGAGCCTAAGGTGTAAATTATCGATAGTCCATATCTCGGAAACTATAAGAGATAATGCAATTTGGCAACCGGCAATGTAATTAGCATGCCTAATATTACTTGGAATGTGAATTGGAACGAAATCGCCAATAGGTAAGACCATTTTACAATTTGGGCCCAAGTTAGAAGCAGAGCCTAAGGTGTAAATTATCGATAGTCCATATCTCGGAAACTATAAGAGATAATGCAATTTGGCAACCGGCAATGTAATTAGCATGCCGAATATTACTTGGAATGTGAATTGGAACGAAATCGCCAATAGATAAGACCATTTTACAATTTGGGCCCAAGTTAGAAGCAGAGCCTATGGTGTAAATTATCGATAGTCCATATCTCGGAAACTATAAGAGATAATGCAATTTGGCAACCGGCAATGTAATTAGCATGCCGAATATTACTTGGAATGTGAATTGGAACGAAATCGCCAATAGATAAGACCATTTTACAATTTGGGCCCAAGTTAGAAGCAGAGCCTAAGGTGTAAATTATCGATAGTCCATATCTCGGAAACTATAAGAGATAATGCAATTTGGCAACCGGCAATGTAATTAGCATGCCGAATATTACTTGGAATGTGAATTGGAACGAAATCGCCAATAGATAAGACCATTTTACAATTTTGGCCCAAGTTAGAAGCAGAGCCTAAGGTGTAAATTATCGATAGTCCATATCCCGGAAACTATAAGAGATAATGCAATTTGGCAACCGGCAATGTAATTAGCATGCCGAATATTACTTGGAATGTGAATTGGAACGAAATCGCCAATAAATAAGACCATTTTACAATTTGGGCCCAAGTTAGAAGCAGAGCCTAAGGTGTAAATTATTGATAGTCCATATCTCGGAAACTATAAGAGATAATGCAATTTCGCAACCGGCAATGTAATTAGCATGCCGAATATTACTTGGAGTGTGAATTGGAACGAAATCGCCAATAGATAAGACCATTTTACAATTTGGGCCCAAGTTAGAAGCAGAGCCTAAGGTGTAAATTATCGATAGTCCATATCTCGGAAACTATAAGAGATAATGCAATTTGGCAACCGGCAATGTAATTAGCATGCCGAATATTACTTGGAATGTGAATTGGAACGAAATCGCCAATAGATAAGACCATTTTACAATTTGGGCCCAAGTTAGATGCAGAGCCTAAGGTGTAAATTATCGATAGTCCATATCTCGGAAACTATAAGAGATAATGCAATTTGGCAACCGGCAATGTAATTAGCATGCCGAATATTACTTGGAATGTGAATTGGAACGAAATCGCCAATAGATAAGACCATTTTACAATTTGGGCCCAAGTTAGAAGCAGAGCCTAAGGTGTAAATTATCGATAGTCCATGTCTCGGAAACTATAAGAGATAATGCAATTTGGCAACCGGCAATGTAATTAGCATGCCGAATATTACTTGGAATGTGAATTGGAACGAAATCGCCAATAGATATGACCATTTTACAATTTGGGCCCAAGTTAGAAGCAGAGCCTAAGGTGTAAATTATCGATAGTCCATATCTCGGAAACTATAAGAGATAATGTAATTTCGCAACCGGCAATGTAATTAGCATGCCGAATATTACTTGGAGTGTGAATTGGAACGAAATCGCCAATAGATAAGACCATTTTACAATTTGGGCCCAAGTTAGAAGCAGAGCCTAAGGTGTAAATTATCGATAGTCCATATCTCGGAAACTATAAGAGATAATGCAATTTGGCAACCGGCAATGTAATTAGCATGCCGAATATTACTTGGAATGTGAATTGGAACGAAATCGCCAATAGATAAGACCATTTTACAATTTGGGCCCAAGTTAGAAGCAGAGCCTAAGGTGTAAATTATCGATAGTCCATATCTCGGAAACTATAAGAGATAATGCAATTTGGCAACCGGCAATGTAATTAGCATGCCGAATATTACTTGGAATGTGAATTGGAACGAAATCGCCAATAGATAAGACCATTTTACAATTTGGGCCCAAGTTAGAAGCAGAGCCTAAGGTGTAAATTATCGATAGTCCATATCTCGGAAACTATAAGAGATAATGCAATTTGGCAACCGGCAATGTAATTAGCATGCCGAATATTACTTGGAATGTGAATTGGAACGAAATCGCCAATAGATAAGACCATTTTACAATTTGGGCCCAAGTTAGAAGCAGAGCCTAAGGTGTAAATTATCGATAGTCCATATCTCGGAAACTATAAGAGATAATGCAATTTGGCAACCGGCAATGTAATTAGCATGCCGAATATTACTTGGAATGTGAATTGCAACGAAATCGCCAATAGATAAGACCATTTTACAATTTGGGCCCAAGTTAGAAGCAGAGCCTAAGGTGTAAATTATCGTTAGTCCATATCTCGGAAACTATAAGAGATAATACAATTTGGCAACCGGCAATGTAATTAGCATGCCGAATATTACTTGGAATGTGAATTGGAACGAAATCGCCAATAGATAAGACCATTTTACAATTTGGGCCCAAGTTAGAAGCAGAGCCTAAGGTGTAAATTATCGATAGTCCATATCTCGGAAACTATAAGAGATAATGCAATTTGGCAACCGGCAATGTAATTAGCATGCCGAATATTACTTGGAATGTGAATTGGAACGAAATCGCCAATAGATAAGACCATTTTACAATATGGGCCCAAGTTAGAAGCAGAGCCTAAGGTGTAAATTATCGATAGTCCATATCTCGGAAACTATAAGAGATAATGCAATTTGGCAACCGGCAATGTAATTAGCATGCCGAATATTACTTGGAATGTGAATTGGAACGAAATCGCCAATAGATAAGACCATTTTACAATTTGGGCCCAAGTTAGAAGCAGAGCCTAAGGTGTAAATTATCGATAGTCCATATCTCGGAAACTATAAGAGATAATGCAATTTGGCAACCGGCAATGTAATTAGCATGCCGAATATTACTTGGAATGTGAAATGGAACGAAATCGCCAATAGATATGACCATTTTACAATTTGGGCCCAAGTTAGAAGCAGAGCCTAAGGTGAAAATTATCGATAGTCCATATCTCGGAAACTATAAGAGATAATGCAATTTCGCAACCGGCAATGTAATTAGCATGCCGAATATTACTTGGAGTGTGAATTGGAACGAAATCGCCAATAGATAAGACTATTTTACAATTTGGGCCCAAGTTAGAAGCAGAGCCTAAGGTGTAAATTATCGATAGTCCATATCTCGGAAACTATAAGAGATAATGCAATTTGGCAACCGGCAATGTAATTAGCATGCCGAATATTACTTGGAATGTGAATTGGAACGAAATCGCCAATAGATAAGACCATTTTACAATTTGGGCCCAAGTTAGAAGCAGAGCCTAAGGTGTAAATTATCGATAGTCCATATCTCGGAAACTATAAGAGATAATGCAATTTGGCAACCGGCAATGTAATTAGCATGCCGAATATTACTTGGAATGTGAATTGGAACGAAATCGCCAATAGATAAGACCATTTTACAATTTGGGCCCAAGTTAGAAGCAGAGCCTATGGTGTAAATTATCGATAGTCCATATCTCGGAAACTATAAGAGATAATGCAATTTGGCAACCGGCAATGTAATTAGCATGCCGAATATTACTTGGAATGTGAATTGGAACGAAATCGCCAATAGATAAGACCATTTTACAATTTGGGCCTAAGTTAGAAGCAGAGCCTAAGGTGTAAATTATTGATAGTCCATATCTCGGAAACTATAAGAGATAATGCAATTTCGCAACCGGCAATGTAATTAGCATGCCGAATATCACTTGGAATGTGAATTGGGACGAAATCGCCAATAGATAAGACCATTTTACAATTTGGGTCCAAGTTAGAAGCAGAGACTAAGGTTTAAATTATCGATAGTCCATATCTCGGAAACTATAAGAGATAATGCAATTTGGCAACCGGCAATGTAATTAGCATGCCGAATATTACTTGGAATGTGAATTGGAACGAAATCGCCAATAGATAAGACCATTTTACAATTTGGGCCCAAGTTAGAAGCAGAGCCTAAGGTGTAAATTATCGATAGTCCATATCTCGGAAACTATAAGAGATAATGCAATTTGGCAACCGGCAATGTAATTAGCATGCCGAATATTACTTGGAATGTGAATTGGAACGAAATCGCCAATAGATATGACCATTTTACAATTTGGGCCCAAGTTAGAAGCAGAGCCTAAGGTGTAAATTATCGATAGTCCATATCTCGGAAACTATAAGAGATAATGCAATTTCGCAACCGGCAATGTAATTAGCATGCCGAATATTACTTGGAGTGTGAATTGGAACGAAATCGCCAATAGATATGACCATTTTACAATTTGGGCCCAAGTTAGAAGCAGAGCTTAAGGTGTAAATTATCGATAGTCCATATCTCGGAAACTATAAGAGATAATGCAATTTCGCAACCGGCAATGTAATTAGCATGCCGAATATTACTTGGAGTGTGAATTGGAACGAAATCGCCAATAGATATGACCATTTTACAATTTGGGCCCAAGTTAGAAGCAGAGCCTAAGGTGTAAATTATCTATAGTCCATATCTCGGAAACTATAAGAGATAATGCAATTTGGCAACCGGCAATGTAATTAGCATGCCGAATATTACTTGGAATGTGAATTGGAACGAAATCGCCAATAGATAAGACCATTTTACAATTTGGGAGCAAGTTAGAAGCAGAGCCTAAGGTGTAAATTATCGATAGTCCATATCTCGGAAACTATAAGAGATAATGCAATTTGGCAACCGGCAATGTAATTAGCATGCCGAATATTACTTGGAATGTGAATTGGAACGAAATCGCCAATAGATAAGACCATTTTACAATTTGAGCCCAAGTTAGAAGCAGAGCCTATGGTGTAAATTATCGATAGTCCATATCTCGGAAACTATAAGAGATAATGCAATGTGGCAACCGGCAATGTAATTAGCATGCCGAATATTACTTGGAATGTGAATTGGAACGAAATCGCCAATAGATAAGACCATTTTACAATTTGGGCCCAAGTTAGAAGCAGAGCCTATGGTGTAAATTATCGATAGTCCATATCTCGGAAACTATAAGAGATAATGCAATTTGGCAACCGGCAATGTAATTATGTAATTAGCATGCCGAATATTACTTGGAATTTGAATTGGAACGAAATCGCCAATAGATAAGACCATTTTACAATTTGGGCCCAAGTTAGAAGCAGAGCCTAAGGTGTAAATTATCGATAGTCCATATCTCGGAAACTATAAGAGATAATGCAATTTGGCAACCGGCAATGTAATTAGCATGCCGAATATTACTTGGAATGTGAATTGGAACGAAATCGCCAATAGATAAGACCATTTTACAATTTGGGCCCAAGTTAGAAGCAGAGCCTAAGGTGTAAATTATCGACAGTCCATATCTCGGAAACTATAAGAGATAATGCAATTTGGCAACCGGCAATGTAATTAGCATGCCGAATATTACTTGGAATGTGAATTGGAACGAAATCGCCAATAGATAAGACCATTTTACAGTTTGGGCCCAAGTTAGAAGCAGAGCCTAAGGTTAAAAATAATCGATAGTCCATATCTCGGAAACTATAAGAGATAATGCAATTTGGCAACCGGCAATGTAATTAGCATGCCGAATATTACTTGGAATGTGAATTGGAACGAAATCGCCAATAGATAAGACCATTTTACAATTTGGGCCCAAGTTAGAAGCAGAGCCTAAGGTGTAAATTATCGATAGTCCATATCTCGGAAACTATAAGGGATAATGCAATTTGGCAACCGGCAATGTAATTAGCATGCCGAATATTACTTGGAATGTGAATTGGAACGAAATCGCCAATAGATAAGACCATTTTACAATTTGGGAGCAAGTTAGAAGCAGAGCCTAAGGTGTAAATTATCGATAGTCCATATCTCGGAAACTATAAGAGATAATGCAATTTGGCAACCGGCAATGTAATTAGCATGCCGAATATTACTTGGAATGTGAATTGGAACGAAATCGCCAATAGATAAGACCATTTTACAATTTGAGCCCAAGTTAGAAGCAGAGCCTATGGTGTAAATTATCGATAGTCCATATCTCGGAAACTATAAGAGATAATGCAATGTGGCAACCGGCAATGTAATTAGCATGCCGAATATTACTTGGAATGTGAATTGGAACGAAATCGCCAATAGATAAGACCATTTTACAATTTGGGCCCAAGTTAGAAGCAGAGCCTATGGTGTAAATTATCGATAGTCCATATCTCGGAAACTATAAGAGATAATGCAATTTGGCAACCGGCAATGTAATTATGTAATTAGCATGCCGAATATTACTTGGAATTTGAATTGGAACGAAATCGCCAATAGATAAGACCATTTTACAATTTGGGCCCAAGTTAGAAGCAGAGCCTAAGGTGTAAATTATCGATAGTCCATATCTCGGAAACTATAAGAGATAATGCAATTTGGCAACCGGCAATGTAATTAGCATGCCGAATATTACTTGGAATGTGAATTGGAACGAAATCGCCAATAGATAAGACCATTTTACAATTTGGGCCCAAGTTAGAAGCAGAGCCTAAGGTGTAAATTATCGATAGTCCATATCTCGGAAACTATAAGAGATAATGCAATTTGGCAACCGGCAATGTAATTAGCATGCCGAATATTACTTGGAATGTGAATTGGAACGAAATCGCCAATAGATAAGACCCTTTTACAATTTGGACCCAAGTTAGAAGCAGAGCCTAAGGTGTAAATTATCGATAGTCCATATCTCTGAAACTATAAGAGATAATGCAATTTCGCAACCGGCAATGTAATTAGCATGCCGAATAATACTTGGAATGTGAATTGGGACGAAATCGCCAATAGATAAGGCCATTTTACAATTTGGGCCCAAGTTAGAAGCAGAGCATAAGGTGTAAATTATCGATAGTCCATATCTCGGAAACTATAAGAGATAATGCAATTTGGCAACCGGCAATGTAATTAGCATTCCGAATATTACTTGGAATGTGAATTGGAACGAAATCGCCAATAGATAAGACCATTTTACAATTTGGGCCCAAGTTAGAAGCAGAGCCTAAGGTGTAAATTATCGACAGTCCATATCTCGGAAACTATAAGAGATAATGCAATTTGGCAACCGGCAATGTAATTAGCATGCCGAATATTACTTGGAATGTGAATTGGAACGAAATCGCCAATAGATAAGACCATTTTACAGTTTGGGCCCAAGTTAGAAGCAGAGCCTAAGGTTAAAAATAATCGATAGTCCATATCTCGGAAACTATAAGAGATAATGCAATTTGGCAACCGGCAATGTAATTAGCATGCCGAATATTACTTGGAATGTGAATTGGAACGAAATCGCCAATAGATAAGACCATTTTACAATTTGGGCCCAAGTTAGAAGCAGAGCCTAAGGTGTAAATTATTGATAGTCCATATCTCGGAAACTATAAGAGATAATTCACTTTGGCAACCGGCAATGTAATTAGCATGCCGAATATTACTTGGAATGTGAATTGGAACGAAATCGCCAATAGATAAGACCATTTTACAATTTGGGCCCAAGTTAGAAGCAGAGCCTAAGGTGTAAATTATCGATAGTCCATATCTCGGAAACTATAAGGGATAATGCAATTTGGCAACCGGCAATGTAATTAGCATGCCGAATATTACTTGGAATGTGAATTGGAACGAAATCGCCAATAGGTAAGACCATTTTACAATTTGGGCCCAAGTTAGAAGCAGAGCCTAAGGTGTAAATTATTGATAGTCCATATCTCGGAAACTATAAGAGATAATTCACTTTGGCAACCGGCAATGTAATTAGCATGCCGAATATTACTTGGAATGTGAATTGGAACGAAATCGCCAATAGATAAGACCATTTTACAATTTGGGCCCAAGTTAGAAGCAGAGCCTAAGGTGTAAATTATCGATAGTCCATATCTCGGAAACTATAAGGGATAATGCAATTTGGCAACCGGCAATGTAATTAGCATGCCGAATATTACTTGGAATGTGATTTGGAACGAAATCGCCAATAGATAAGACGATTTTACAATTTGGGCCCAAGTTAGAAGCAGAGCCTAAGGTGTAAATTATCGATAGTCCATATCTCGGAAACTATAAGAGATAATGCAATTTGGCAACCGGCAATGTAATTAGCATGCCGAATATTACTTGGAATGTGAATTGGAACGAAATAGCCAATAGATAAGGCCATTTTACAATTTGGGCCGAAGTTAGAAGCAGAGCCTAAGGTGTAAATTATTGATAGTCCATATCTCGGAAACTATAAGAGATAATGCAATTTCGCAACCTGCAATGTAATTAGCATGCCGAATACCACTTGGAATGTGAATTGGGACGAAATCGCCAAGAGATAAGACCATTTTACAATTTGGGCCCAAGTTAGAAGCAGAGCCTAAGGTGTAAATTATCGATAGTCCATATCTCGGAAACTATAAGAGATAATGCAATTTGGCAACCGGCAATGTAATTAGCATGCCGAATATTACTTGGAATGTGAATTGGGACGAAATCGCCAAGAGATAAGACCATTTTACAATTTGGGCCCAAGTTAGAAGCAGAGCCTAAGGTGTAAATTATCGATAGTCCATATCTCGGAAACTATAAGAGATAATGCAATTTGGCAACCGGCAATGTAATTAGCATGCCTAATATTACTTGGAATGTGAATTGGAACGAAATCGCCAATAGGTAAGACCATTTTACAATTTGGGCCCAATTTAGAAGCAGAGCCTAAGGTGTAAATTATCGATAGTCCATATCTCGGAAACTATAAGAGATAATGCAATTTGGCAACCGGCAATGTAATTAGCATGCCGAATATTACTTGGAATGTGAATTGGAACGAAATCGCCAATAGATAAGACCATTTTACAATTTGGGCCCAAGTTAGAAGCAGAGCCTATGGTGTAAATTATCGATAGTCCATATCTCGGAAACTATAAGAGATAATGCAATTTGGCAACCGGCAATGTAATTAGCATGCCGAATATTACTTGGAATGTGAATTGGAACGAAATCGCCAATAGATAAGACCATTTTACAATTTGGGCCCAAGTTAGAAGCAGAGCCTAAGGTGTAAATTATCGATAGTCCATATCTCGGAAACTATAAGAGATAATGCAATTTGGCAACCGGCAATGTAATTAGCATGCCGAATATTACTTGGAATGTGAATTGGAACGAAATCGCCAATAGATAAGACCATTTTACAATTTGGGCCCAAGTTAGAAGCAGAGCCTAAGGTGTAAATTATCGATAGTCCATATCCCGGAAACTATAAGAGATAATGCAATTTGGCAACCGGCAATGTAATTAGCATGCCGAATATTACTTGGAATGTGAATTGGAACGAAATCGCCAATAGATAAGACCATTTTACAATTTGGGCCCAAGTTAGAAGCAGAGCCTAAGGTGTAAATTATTGATAGTCCATATCTCGGAAACTATAAGAGATAATGCAATTTCGCAACCGGCAATGTAATTAGCATGCCGAATATTACTTGGAGTGTGAATTGGAACGAAATCGCCAATAGATAAGACCATTTTACAATTTGGGCCCAAGTTAGAAGCAGAGCCTAAGGTGTAAATTATCAATAGTCCATATCTCGGAAACTATAAGAGATAATGCAATTTGGCAACCGGCAATGTAATTAGCATGCCGAATATTACTTGGAATGTGAATTGGAACGAAATCGCCAATAGATAAGACCATTTTACAATTTGGGCCCAAGTTAGAAGCAGAGCCAAAGGTGTAAATTATCGATAGTCCATATCTCGGAAACTATAAGAGATAATGCAATTTGGCAACCGGCAATGTAATTAGCATGCCGAATATTACTTGGAATGTGAATTGGAACGAAATCGCCAATAGATAAGACCATTTTACAATTTGGGCCCAAGTTAGAAGCAGAGCCTAAGGTGTAAATTATCGATAGTCCATATCTCGGAAACTATAAGAGATAATGCAATTTGGCAACCGGCAATGTAATTAGCATGCCGAATATTACTTGGAATGTGAATTGGAACGAAATCGCCAATAGATAAGACCATTTTACAATTTGGGCCCAAGTTAGAAGCAGAGCCTAAGGTGTAAATTATTGATAGTCCATATCTCGGAAACTATAAGAGATAATGCAATTTCGCAACCGGCAATGTAATTAGCATGCCGAATATCACTTGGAATGTGAATTGGGACGAAATCGCCAATAGATAAGACCATTTTACAATTTGGGCCCAAGTTAGAAGCAGAGCCTAAGGTGTAAATTATCGATAGGCCATATCTCGGAAACTATAAGAGATAATGCAATTTGGCAACCGGCAATGTAATTAGCATGCCGAATATTACTTGGAATGTGAATTGGAACGAAATCGCCAATAGATAAGACCATTTTACAATTTGGGCCCAAGTTAGAAGCAGAGCCTAAGGTGTAAATTATCGATAGTCCATATCTCGGAAACTATAAGAGATAATGCAATTTGGCAACCGGCAATGTAATTAGCATGCCGAATATTACTTGGAATGTGAATTGCAACGAAATCGCCAATAGATAAGACCATTTTACAATTTGGGCCCGAGTTAGAAGCAGAGCCTAAGGTGTAAATTATCGTTAGTCCATATCTCGGAAACTATAAGAGATAATACAATTTGGCAACCGGCAATATAATTAGCATGCCGAATATTACTTGGAATGTGAATTGGAACGAAATCGCCAATAGATAAGACCATTTTACAATTTGGGCCCAAGTTAGAAGCAGAGCCTAAGGTGTAAATTATTGATAGTCCATATCTCGGAAACTATAAGAGATAATGCAATTTCGCAACCGGCAATGTAATTAGCATGCCGAATATCACTTGGAATGTGAATTGGGACGAAATCGCCAATAGATAAGACCATTTTACAATTTGGGACCAAGTTAGAAGCAGAGCCTAAGGTGTAAATTATCGATAGTCCATATCTCGGAAACTATAAGAGATAATGCAATTTGGCAACCGGCAATGTAATTAGCATGCCGAATATTACTTGGAATGTGAATTGGAACGAAATCGCCAATAGATAAGACCATTTTACAATTTGGGCCCAAGTTAGAAGCAGAGCCTAAGGTGTAAATTATCGATAGTCCACATCTCGGAAACTATAAGAGATAATGCAATTTGGCAACCGGCAATGTAATTAGCATGCCGAATATTACTTGGAATGTGAATTGGAACGAAATCGCCAATAGATAAGACCATTTTACAATTTGGGCCCAAGTTAGAAGCAGAGAATAAGGTGTAAATTATCGATAGTCCATATCTCGGAAACTATAAGAGATAATGCAATATGGCAACCGGCAATGTAATTAGCATGCCGAATATTACTTGGAATGTGAATTGGAACGAAATCGCCAATAGATAAGACCATTTTACAATTTGGGCCCAAGTAAGAAGCAGAGCCTAAGTTGTAAATTATCGATAGTCCATATCTCGGAAACTATAAGAGATAATGCAATTTGGCAACCGGCAATGTAATTAGCATGCCGAATATTACTTGGAATGTGAATTGGAACGAAATCGCCAATAGATATGACCATTTTACAATTTGGGCCCAAGTTAGAAGCAGAGCCTAAGGTGTAAATTATCGATAGTCCATATCTCGGAAACTATAAGAGATAATGCAATTTCGCAACCGGCAATGTAATTAGCATGCCGAACATTACTTGGAGTGTGAATTGGAACGAAATCGCCAATAGATAAGACCATTTTACAATTTGGGCCCAAGTTAGAAGCAGAGCCTAAGGTGTAAATTATCGATAGTCCATATCTCGGAAACTATAAGAGATAATGCAATTTGGCAACCGGCAATGTAATTAGCATGCCGAATATTACTTGGAATGTGAATTGGAACGAAATCGCCAATAGATAAGACCATTTTACAATTTGGGCCCAAGTTAGAAGCAGAGCCTATGGTGTAAATTATCGATAGTCCATATCTCGGAAACTATAAGAGATAATGCAATTTGGCAACCGGCAATGTAATTATGTAATTAGCATGCCGAATATTACTTGGAATGTGAATTGGAACGAAATCGCCAATAGATAAGACCATTTTACAATTTGGGCCCAAGTTAGAAGCAGAGCCTAAGGTGTAAATTATCGATAGTCCATATCTCGGAAACTATAAGAGATAATGCAATTTGGCAACCGGCAATGTAATTAGCATGCCGAATATTACTTGGAATGTGAATTGGAACGAAATCGCCAATAGATAAGACCATTTTACAATTTGGGCCCAAGTTAGAAGCAGAGCCTAAGGTGTAAATTATCGATAGTCCATATCTCGGAAACTATAAGAGATAATGCAATTTGGCAACCGGCAATGTAATTAGCATGCCGAATATTACTTGGAATGTGAATTGGAACGAAATCGCCAATAGATAAGACCATTTTACAATTTGGGCCCAAGTTAGAAGCAGAGCCTAAGGTGTAAATTATCGATAGTCCATATCTCTGAAACTATAAGAGATAATGCAATTTCGCAACCGGCAATGTAATTAGCATGCCGAATATTACTTGGAATGTGAATTGGGACGAAATCGCCAATAGATAAGGCCATTTTACAATTTGGGCCCAAGTTAGAAGCAGAGCATAAGGTGTAAATTATCGATAGTCCATATCTCGGAAACTATAAGAGATAATGCAATTTGGCAACCGGCAATGTAATTAGCATGCCGAATATTACTTGGAATGTGAATTGGAACGAAATCGCCAATAGATAAGACCATTTTACAATTTGGGCCCAAGTTAGAAGCAGAGCCTAAGGTGTAAATTATCGACAGTCCATATCTCGGAAACTATAAGAGATAATGCAATTTGGCAACCGGCAATGTAATTAGCATGCCGAATATTACTTGGAATGTGAATTGGAACGAAATCGCCAATAGATAAGACCATTTTACAGTTTGGGCCCAAGTTAGAAGCAGAGCCTAAGGTTAAAAATAATCGATAGTCCATATCTCGGAAACTATAAGAGATAATGCAATTTGGCAACCGGCAATGTAATTAGCATGCCGAATATTACTTGGAATGTGAATTGGAACGAAATCGCCAATAGATAAGACCATTTTACAATTTGGGCCCAAGTTAGAAGCAGAGCCTAAGGTGTAAATTATCGATAGTCCATATCTCGGAAACTATAAGAGATAATGCAACTTGGCCACCGGCAATGTAATTAGCATGCCGAATATTACTTGGAATGTGAATTGGAACGAAATCGCCAATAGGTAAGACCATTTTACAATTTGGGCCCAAGTTAGAAGCAGAGCCTAAGGTGTAAATTATTGATAGTCCATATCTCGGAAACTATAAGAGATAATTCACTTTGGCAACCGGCAATGTAATTAGCATGCCGAATATTACTTGGAATGTGAATTGGAACGAAATCGCCAATAGATAAGACGATTTTACAATTTGGGCCCAAGTTAGAAGCAGAGCCTAAGGTGTAAATTATCGATAGTCCATATCTCGGAAACTATAAGAGATAATGCAATTTGGCAACCGGCAATGTAATTAGCATGCCGAATATTACTTGGAATGTGAATTGGAACGAAATCGCCAATAGATAAGACCATTTTACAATTTGGGCCTAAGTTAGAAGCAGAGCCTAAGGTGTAAATTATTGATAGTCCATATCTCGGAAACTATAAGAGATAATGCAATTTCGCAACCGGCAATGTAATTAGCATGCCGAATATCACTTGGAATGTGAATTGGGACGAAATCGCCAATAGATAAGACCATTTTACAATTTGGGTCCAAGTTAGAAGCAGAGAATAAGGTGTAAATTATCGATAGTCCATATCTCGGAAACTATAAGAGATAATGCAATTTGGCAACCGGCAATGTAATTAGCATGCCGAATATTACTTGGAATGTGAATTGGAACGAAATCGCCAATAGATAAGACCATTTTACAATTTGGGCCCAAGTTAGAAGCAGAGCCTAAGGTGTAAATTATCGATAGTCCATATCTCGGAAACTATAAGAGATAATGCAATTTGGCAACCGGCAATGTAATCAGCATGACGAATATTACTTGGAATGTGAATTGGAACGAAATCGCCAATAGATATGACCATTTTACAATTTGGGCCCAAGTTAGAAGCAGAGCCTAAGGTGTAAATTATCGATAGTCCATATCTCGGAAACTATAAGAGATAATGCAATTTCGCAACCGACAATGTAATTAGCATGCCGAATATTACTTGGAGTGTGAATTGGAACGAAATCGCCAATAGATAAGACCATTTTACAATTTGGGCCCAAGTTAGAAGCAGAGCCTAAGGTGTAAATTATCGATAGTCCATATCTCGGAAACTATAAGAGATAATGCAATTTGGCAACCAGCAATGTAATTAGCATGCCGAATATTACTTGGAATGTGAATTGGAACGAAATCGCCAATAGATAAGACCATTTTACAATTTGGGCCCAAGTTAGAAGCAGAGCCTAAGGTGTAAATTATCGATAGTCCATATCTCGGAAACTATAAGAGATAATGCAATTTGGCAACCGGCAATGTAATTAGCATGCCGAGTATTACTTGGAATGTGAATTGGAACGAAATCGCCAATAGGTAAGACCATTTTACAATTTGGGCCCAAGTTAGAAGCAGAGCCTAAGGTGTAAATTATCGATAGTCCATATCTCGGAAACTATAAGAGATAATTCAATTTGGCAACCGGCAATGTAATTAGCATGCCGAATATTACTTGGAATGTGAATTGGAACGAAATCGCCAATAGATAAGACCATTTTACAATTTGGGCCCAAGTTAGAAGCAGAGCCTAAGGTGTAAATTATCGATAGTCCATATCTCGGAAACTATAAGAGATAATGCAATTTGGCAACCGGCAATGTAATTAGCATGCCGAATATTACTTGGAATGTGAATTGGAACGAAATCGCCAATAGATAAGACCATTTTACAATTTGGGAGCAAGTTAGAAGCAGAGCCTAAGGTGTAAATTATCGATAGTCCATATCTCGGAAACAATAAGAGATAATGCAATTTGGCAACCGGCAATGTAATTAGCATGCCGAATATTACTTGGAATGTGAATTGGAACGAAATCGCCAATAGATAAGACCATTTTACAATTTGAGCCCAAGTTAGAAGCAGAGCCTATGGTGTAAATTATCGATAGTCCATATCTCGGAAACTATAAGAGATAATGCAATTTGGCAACCGGCAATGTAATTAGCATGCCGAATATTACTTGGAATGTGAATTGGAACGAAATCGCCAATAGATAAGACCATTTTACAATTTGGGCCCAAGTTAGAAGCAGAGCCTATGGTGTAAATTATCGATAGTCCATATCTCGGAAACTATAAGAGATAATGCAATTTGGCAACCGGCAATGTAATTATGTAATTAGCATGCCGAATATTACTTGGAATGTGAATTGGAACGAAATCGCCAATAGATAAGACCATTTTACAATTTGGGCCCAAGTTAGAAGCAGAGCCTAAGGTGTAAATTATCGATAGTCCATATCTCGGAAACTATAAGAGATAATGCAATTTGGCAACCGGCAATGTAATTAGCATGCCGAATATTACTTGGAATGTGAATTGGAACGAAATCGCCAATAGATAAGACCATTTTACAATTTGGGCCCAAGTTAGAAGCAGAGCCTAAGGTGTAAATTATCGATAGTCCATATCTCGGAAACTATAAGAGATAATGCAATTTGGCAACCGGCAATGTGATTATGTAATTAGCATGCCGAATATTACTTGGAATGTGAATTGGAACGAAATCGCCAATAGATAAGACCATTTTACAATTTGGGCCCAAGTTAGAAGCAGAGCCTAAGGTGTAAATTATCGATAGTCCATATCTCTGAAACTATAAGAGATAATGCAATTTCGCAACCGGCAATGTAATTAGCATGCCGAATATTACTTGGAATGTGAATTGGGACGAAATCGCCAATAGATAAGACCATTTTACAATTTGGGCCCAAGTTAGAAGCAGAGCCTAAGGTGTAAATTATCGATAGTCCATATCTCGAAAACTATAAGAGATAATGCAATTTGGCAACCGGCAATGTAATTAGCATGCCGAATATTACTTGGAATGTGAATTGGAACGAAATCGCCAATAGATAAGACCATTTTACAATTTGGGCCCAAGTTAGAAGCAGAGCCTAAGGTGTAAATTATCGATAGTCCATATCTCGGAAACTATAAGAGATAATGCAATTTGGCAACCGGCAATGTAATTAGCATGCCGAATATTACTTGGAATGTGAATTGGAACGAAATCGCCAATAGATAAGACCATTTTACAATTTGGGCCTAAGTTAGAAGCAGAGCCTAAGGTGTAAATTATTGATAGTCCATATCTCGGAAACTATAAGAGATAATGCAATTTCGCAACCGGCAATGTAATTAGCATGCCGAATATCACTTGGAATGTGAATTGGGACGAAATCGCCAATAGATAAGACCATTTTACAATTTGGGTCCAAGTTAGAAGCAGAGAATAAGGTGTAAATTATCGATAGTCCATATCTCGGAAACTATAAGAGATAATGCAATTTGGCAACCGGCAATGTAATTAGCATGCCGAATATTACTTGGAATGTGAATTGGAACGAAATCGCCAATAGATAAGACCATTTTACAATTTGGGCCCAAGTTAGAAGCAGAGCCTAAGGTGTAAATTATCGATTGTCCATATCTCGGAAACTATAAGAGATAATGCAATTTGGCAACCGGCAATGTAATTAGCATGACGAATATTACTTGGAATGTGAATTGGAACGAAATCGCCAATAGATATGACCATTTTACAATTTGGGCCCAAGTTAGAAGCAGAGCCTAAGGTGTAAATTATCGATAGTCCATATCTCGGAAACTATAAGAGATAATGCAATTTCGCAACCGACAATGTAATTAGCATGCCGAATATTACTTGGAGTGTGAATTGGAACGAAATCGCCAATAGATAAGACCATTTTACAATTTGGGCCCAAGTTAGAAGCAGAGCCTAAGGTGTAAATTATCGATAGTCCATATCTCGGAAACTATAAGAGATAATGCAATTTGGCAACCAGCAATGTAATTAGCATGCCGAATATTACTTGGAATGTGAATTGGAACGAAATCGCCAATAGATAAGACCATTTTACAATTTGGGCCCAAGTTAGAAGCAGAGCCTAAGGTGTAAATTATCGATAGTCCATATCTCGGAAACTATAAGAGATAATGCAATTTGGCAACCGGCAATGTAATTAGCATGCCGAGTATTACTTGGAATGTGAATTGGAACGAAATCGCCAATAGGTAAGACCATTTTACAATTTGGGCCCAAGTTAGAAGCAGAGCCTAAGGTGTAAATTATCGATAGTCCATATCTCGGAAACTATAAGAGATAATTCAATTTGGCAACCGGCAATGTAATTAGCATGCCGAATATTACTTGGAATGTGAATTGGAACGAAATCGCCAATAGATAAGACCATTTTACAATTTGGGCCCAAGTTAGAAGCAGAGCCTAAGGTGTAAATTATCGATAGTCCATATCTCGGAAACTATAAGAGATAATGCAATTTGGCAACCGGCAATGTAATTAGCATGCCGAATATTACTTGGAATGTGAATTGGAACGAAATCGCCAATAGATAAGACCATTTTACAATTTGGGAGCAAGTTAGAAGCAGAGCCTAAGGTGTAAATTATCGATAGTCCATATCTCGGAAACAATAAGAGATAATGCAATTTGGCAACCGGCAATGTAATTAGCATGCCGAATATTACTTGGAATGTGAATTGGAACGAAATCGCCAATAGATAAGACCATTTTACAATTTGAGCCCAAGTTAGAAGCAGAGCCTATGGTGTAAATTATCGATAGTCCATATCTCGGAAACTATAAGAGATAATGCAATTTGGCAACCGGCAATGTAATTAGCATGCCGAATATTACTTGGAATGTGAATTGGAACGAAATCACCAATAGATAAGACCATTTTACAATTTGGGCCCAAGTTAGAAGCAGAGCCTATGGTGTAAATTATCGATAGTCCATATCTCGGAAACTATAAGAGATAATGCAATTTGGCAACCGGCAATGTAATTATGTAATTAGCATGCCGAATATTACTTGGAATGTGAATTGGAACGAAATCGCCAATAGATAAGACCATTTTACAATTTGGGCCCAAGTTAGAAGCAGAGCCTAAGGTGTAAATTATCGATAGTCCATATCTCGGAAACTATAAGAGATAATGCAATTTGGCAACCGGCAATGTAATTAGCATGCCGAATATTACTTGGAATGTGAATTGGAACGAAATCGCCAATAGATAAGACCATTTTACAATTTGGGCCCAAGTTAGAAGCAGAGCCTAAGGTGTAAATTATCGATAGTCCATATCTCGGAAACTATAAGAGATAATGCAATTTGGCAACCGGCACTGTGATTATGTAATTAGCATGCCGAATATTACTTGGAATGTGAATTGGAACGAAATCGCCAATAGATAAGACCATTTTACAATTTGGGCCCAAGTTAGAAGCAGAGCCTAAGGTGTAAATGATCGATAGTCCATATCTCTGAAACTATAAGAGATAATGCAATTTCGCAACCGGCAATGTATTTAGCATGCCGAATATTACTTGGAATGTGAATTGGGACGAAATCGCCAATAGATAAGACCATTTTACAATTTGGGCCCAAGTTAGAAGCAGAGCCTAAGGTGTAAATTATCGATAGTCCATATCTCGAAAACTATAAGAGATAATGCAATTTGGCAACCGGCAATGTAATTAGCATGCCGAATATTACTTGGAATGTGAATTGGAACGAAATCGCCAATAGATAAGACCATTTTACAATTTGGGCCCAAGTTAGAAGCAGAGCCTAAGGTGTAAATTATCGATAGTCCATATCTCGGAAACTATAAGAGATAATGCAATTTGGCAACCGGCAATGTAATTAGCATGCCGAATATTACTTGGAATGTGAATTGGAACGAAATCGCCAATAGATAAGACCATTTTACAATTTGGGCCCAAGTTAGAAGCAGAGAATAAGGTGTAAATTATCGATAGTCCATATCTCGGAAACTATAAGAGATAATGCAATTTGGCAACCAGCAATGTAATTAGCATGCCGAATATTACTTGGAATGTGAATTGGAACGAAATCGCCAATAGATAAGACCATTTTACAATTTGGGCCCAAGTTAGAAGCAGAGCCTAAGGTGTAAATTATCGATAGTCAATATCTCGGAAACTATAAGAGATAATGCAATTTGGCAACCGGCAATGTAATTAGCATGCCGAGTATTACTTGGAATGTGAATTGGAACGAAATCGCCAATAGGTAAGACCATTTTACAATTTGGGCCCAAGTTAGAAGCAGAGCCTAAGGTGTAAATTATCGATAGTCCATATCTCGGAAACTATAAGAGATAATTCAATTTGGCAACCGGCAATGTAATTAGCATGCCGAATATTACTTGGAATGTGAATTGGAACGAAATCGCCAATAGATAAGACCATTTTACAATTTGGGCCCAAGTTAGAAGCAGAGCCTAAGGTGTAAATTATCGATAGTCCATATCTCGGGAACTATAAGAGATAATGCAATTTGGCAACCGGCAATGTAATTAGCATGCCGAATATTACTTGGAATGTGAATTGGAACGAAATCGCCAATAGATAAGACCATTTTACAATTTGGGCCCAAGTTAGAAGCAGAGCTTAAGGTGTAAATTATCGATAGTCCATATCTCGGAAACTATAAGAGATAATGCAATTTGGCAACCGGCAATGTAATTAGCATGCCTAATATTACTTGGAATGTGAATTGGAACGAAATCGCCAATAGGTAAGACCATTTTACAATTTGGGCCCAAGTTAGAAGCAGAGCCTAAGGTGTAAATTATCGATAGTCCATATCTCGGAAACTATAAGAGATAATGCAATTTGGCAACCGGCAATGTAATTAGCATGCCGAATATTACTTGGAATGTGAATTGGAACGAAATCGCCAATAGATAAGACCATTTTACAATTTGGGCCCAAGTTAGAAGCAGAGCCTAAGGTGTAAATTATCGATAGTCAATATCTCGGAAACTATAAGAGATAATGCAATTTGGCAACCGGCAATGTAATTAGCATGCCGAGTATTACTTGGAATGTGAATTGGAACGAAATCGCCAATAGGTAAGACCATTTTACAATTTGGGCCCAAGTTAGAAGCAGAGCCTAAGGTGTAAATTATCGATAGTCCATATCTCGGAAACTATAAGAGATAATTCAATTTGGCAACCGGCAATGTAATTAGCATGCCGAATATTACTTGGAATGTGAATTGGAACGAAATCGCCAATAGATAAGACCATTTTACAATTTGGGCCCAAGTTAGAAGCAGAGCCTAAGGTGTAAATTATCGATAGTCCATATCTCGGGAACTATAAGAGATAATGCAATTTGGCAACCGGCAATGTAATTAGCATGCCGAATATTACTTGGAATGTGAATTGGAACGAAATCGCCAATAGATAAGACCATTTTACAATTTGGGCCCAAGTTAGAAGCAGAGCTTAAGGTGTAAATTATCGATAGTCCATATCTCGGAAACTATAAGAGATAATGCAATTTGGCAACCGGCAATGTAATTAGCATGCCTAATATTACTTGGAATGTGAATTGGAACGAAATCGCCAATAGGTAAGACCATTTTACAATTTGGGCCCAAGTTAGAAGCAGAGCCTATGGTGTAAATTATCGATAGTCCATATCTCGGAAACTATAAGAGATAATGCAATTTGGCAACCGGCAATGTAATTAGCATGCCGAATATTACTTGGAATGTGAATTGGAACGAAATCGCCAATAGATAAGACCATTTTACAATTTGGGCCCAAGTTAGAAGCAGAGCCTATGGTGTAAATTATCGATAGTCCATATCTCGGAAACTATAAGAGATAATGCAATTTGGCAACCGGCAATGTAATTAGCATGCCGAATATTACTTGGAATGTGAATTGGAACGAAATCGCCAATAGATAAGACCATTTTACAATTTGGGCCCAAGTTAGAAGCAGAGCCTAAGGTGTAAATTATCGATAGTCCATATCTCGGAAACTATAAGAGATAATGCAATTTGGCAACCGGCAATGTAATTAGCATGCCGAATATTACTTGGAATGTGAATTGGAACGAAATCGCCAATAGATAAGACCATTTTACAATTTGGGCCCAAGTTAGAAGCAGAGCCTAAGGTGTAAATTATCGATAGTCCATATCTCGGAAACTATAAGAGATAATGCAATTTGGCAACCGGCAATGTAATTAGCATGCCGAATATTACTTGGAATGTGAATTGGAACGAAATCGCCAATAGATAAGACCATTTTACAATTTGGGCCCAAGTTAGAAGCAGAGCCTATGGTGTAAATTATCGATAGTTCATATCTCGGAAACTATAAGAGATAATGCAATTTGGCAACCGGCAATGTAATTAGCATGCCAAATATTACTTGGAATGTGAATTGGAACGAAATCGCCAATAGATAAGACCATTTTACAATTTGGGCCCAAGTTAGAAGCAGAGCCTAAGGTGTAAATTATCGATAGTCCATATCTCGGAAACTATAAGAGATAATGCAATTTGGCAACCGGCAATGTAATTAGCATGCCGAATATTACTTGGAATGTGAATTGGAACGAAATCGCCAATAGATATGACCATTTTACAATTTGGGCCCAAGTTAGAAGCAGAGCCTAAGGTGTAAATTATCGATAGTCCATATCTCGGAAACTATAAGAGATAATGCAATTTCGCAACCGGCAATGTAATTAGCATGCCGAATATTACTTGGAGTGTGAATTGGAACGAAATCTCCAATAGATAAGACCATTTTACAATTTGGGCCCAAGTTAGAAGCAGAGCCTAAGGTGTAAATTATCGATAGTCCATATCTCGGAAACTATAAGAGATAATGCAATTTGGCAACCAGCAATGTAATTAGCATGCCGAATATTACTTGGAATGTGAATTGGAACGAAATCGCCAATAGATAAGACCATTTTACAATTTGGGCCCAAGTTAGAAGCAGAGCCTAAGGTGTAAATTATCGATAGTCCATATCTCGGAAACTATAAGAGATAATGCAATTTGGCAACCGGCAATGTAATTAGCATGCCGAGTATTACTTGGAATGTGAATTGGAACGAAATCGCCAATAGGTAAGACCATTTTACAATTTGGGCCCAAGTTAGAAGCAGAGCCTAAGGTGTAAATTATCGATAGTCCATATCTCGGAAACTATAAGAGATAATTCAATTTGGCAACCGGCAATGTAATTAGCATGCCGAATATTACTTGGAATGTGAATTGGAACGAAATCGCCAATAGATAAGACCATTTTACAATTTGGGCCCAAGTTAGAAGCAGAGCCTAAGGTGTAAATTATCGATAGTCCATATCTCGGAAACTATAAGAGATAATGCAATTTGGCAACCGGCAATGTAATTAGCATGCCGAATATTACTTGGAATGTGAATTGGAACGAAATCGCCAATAGATAAGACCATTTTACAATTTGGGAGCAAGTTAGAAGCAGAGCCTAAGGTGTAAATTATCGATAGTCCATATCTCGGAAACAATAAGAGATAATGCAATTTGGCAACCGGCAATGTAATTAGCATGCCGAATATTACTTGGAATGTGAATTGGAACGAAATCGCCAATAGATAAGACCATTTTACAATTTGAGCCCAAGTTAGAAGCAGAGCCTATGGTGTAAATTATCGATAGTCCATATCTCGGAAACTATAAGAGATAATGCAATTTGGCAACCGGCAATGTAATTAGCATGCCGAATATTACTTGGAATGTGAATTGGAACGAAATCGCCAATAGATAAGACCATTTTACAATTTGGGCCCAAGTTAGAAGCAGAGCCTATGGTGTAAATTATCGATAGTCCATATCTCGGAAACTATAAGAGATAATGCAGTTTGGCAACCGGCAATGTAATTATGTAATTAGCATGCCGAATATTACTTGGAATGTGAATTGGAACGAAATCGCCAATAGATAAGACCATTTTACAATTTGGGCCCAAGTTAGAAGCAGAGCCTAAGGTGTAAATTATCGATAGTCCATATCTCGGAAACTATAAGAGATAATGCAATTTGGCAACCGGCAATGTAATTAGCATGCCGAATATTACTTGGAATGTGAATTGGAACGAAATCGCCAATAGATAAGACCATTTTACAATTTGGGCCCAAGTTAGAAGCAGAGCCTAAGGTGTAAATTATCGATAGTCCATATCTCGGAAACTATAAGAGATAATGCAATTTGGCAACCGGCAATGTAATTATGTAATTAGCATGCCGAATATTACTTGGAATGTGAATTGGAACGAAATCGCCAATAGATAAGACCATTTTACAATTTGGGCCCAAGTTAGAAGCAGAGCCTAAGGTGTAAATTATCGATAGTCCATATCTCTGAAACTATAAGAGATAATGCAATTTCGCAACCGGCAATGTAATTAGCATGCCGAATATTACTTGGAATGTGAATTGGGACGAAATCGCCAATAGATAAGACCATTTTACAATTTGGGCCCAAGTTAGAAGCAGAGCCTAAGGTGTAAATTATCGATAGTCCATATCTCGAAAACTATAAGAGATAATGCAATTTGGCAACCGGCAATGTAATTAGCATGCCGAATATTACTTGGAATGTGAATCGGAACGAAATCGCCAATAGATAAGACCATTTTACAATTTGGGCCCAAGTTAGAAGCAGAGCCTAAGGTGTAAATTATCGATAGTCCATATCTCGGAAACTATAAGAGATAATGCAATTTGGCAACCGGCAATGTAATTAGCATGCCGAATATTACTTGGAATGTGAATTGGAACGAAATCGCCAATAGATAAGACCATTTTACAATTTGGGCCCAAGTTAGAAGCAGAGCCTAAGGTGTAAATTATCGATAGTCCATATCTCGGAAACTATAAGAGATAATGCAATTTGGCAACCGGCAATGTAATTAGCATGCCGAATATTACTTGGAATGTGAATTGGAACGAAATCGCCAATAGATAAGACCATTTTACAATTTGGGCCCAAGTTAGAAGCAGAGCCTAAGGTGTAAATTATCGATAGTCAATATCTCGGAAACTATAAGAGATAATGCAATTTGGCAACCGGCAATGTAATTAGCATGCCGAGTATTACTTGGAATGTGAATTGGAACGAAATCGCCAATAGGTAAGACCATTTTACAATTTGGGCCCAAGTTAGAAGCAGAGCCTAAGGTGTAAATTATCGATAGTCCATATCTCGGAAACTATAAGAGATAATTCAATTTGGCAACCGGCAATGTAATTAGCATGCCGAATATTACTTGGAATGTGAATTGGAACGAAATCGCCAATAGATAAGACCATTTTACAATTTGGGCCCAAGTTAGAAGCAGAGCCTAAGGTGTAAATTATCGATAGTCCATATCTCGGAAACTATAAGAGATAATGCAATTTGGCAACCGGCAATGTAATTAGCATGCCGAATATTACTTGGAATGTGAATTGGAACGAAATCGCCAATAGATAAGACCATTTTACAATTTGGGAGCAAGTTAGAAGCAGAGCCTAAGGTGTAAATTATCGATAGTCCATATCTCGGAAACTATAAGAGATAATGCAATTTGGCAACCGGCAATGTAATTAGCATGCCGAGTATTACTTGGAATGTGAATTGGAACGAAATCGCCAATAGGTAAGACCATTTTACAATTTGGGCCCAAGTTAGAAGCAGAGCCTAAGGTGTAAATTATCGATAGTCCATATCTCGGAAACTATAAGAGATAATTCAATTTGGCAACCGGCAATGTAATTAGCATGCCGAATATTACTTGGAATGTGAATTGGAACGAAATCGCCAATAGATAAGACCATTTTACAATTTGGGCCCAAGTTAGAAGCAGAGCCTAAGGTGTAAATTATCGATAGTCCATATCTCGGAAACTATAAGAGATAATGCAATTTGGCAACCGGCAATGTAATTAGCATGCCGAATATTACTTGGAATGTGAATTGGAACGAAATCGCCAATAGATAAGACCATTTTACAATTTGGGAGCAAGTTAGAAGCAGAGCCTAAGGTGTAAATTATCGATAGTCCATATCTCGGAAACTATAAGAGATAATGCAATTTGGCAACCGGCAATGTAATTAGCATGCCGAATATTACTTGGAATGTGAATTGGAACGAAATCGCCAATAGATATGACCATTTTACAATTTGGGCCCAAGTTAGAAGCAGAGCCTAAGGTGTAAATTATCGATAGTCCATATCTCGGAAACTATAAGAGATAATGCAATTTCGCAACCGGCAATGTAATTAGCATGCCGAATATTACTTGGAGTGTGAATTGGAACGAAATCGCCAATAGATAAGACCATTTTACAATTTGGGCCCAAGTTAGAAGCAGAGCCTAAGGTGTAAATTATCGATAGTCCATATCTCGGAAACTATAAGAGATAATGCAATTTGGCAACCAGCAATGTAATTAGCATGCCGAATATTACTTGGAATGTGAATTGGAACGAAATCGCCAATAGATAAGACCATTTTACAATTTGGGCCCAAGTTAGAAGCAGAGCCTAAGGTGTAAATTATCGATAGTCCATATCTCGGAAACTATAAGAGATAATGCAATTTGGCAACCGGCAATGTAATTAGCATGCCGAATATTACTTGGAATGTGAATTGGAACGAAATCGCCAATAGATAAGACCATTTTACAATTTGGGCCCAAGTTAGAAGCAGAGCCTAAGGTGTAAATTATCGATAGTCCATATCTCGGAAACTATAAGAGATAATGCAATTTGGCAACCGGCAATGTAATTAGCATGCCGAATATTACTTGGAATGTGAATTGGAACGAAATCGCCAATAGATAAGACCATTTTACAATTTGGGCCCAAGTTAGAAGCAGAGCCTAAGGTGTAAATGATCGATAGTCCATATCTCTGAAACTATAAGAGATAATGCAATTTCGCAACCGGCAATGTATTTAGCATGCCGAATATTACTTGGAATGTGAATTGGGACGAAATCGCCAATAGATAAGACCATTTTACAATTTGGGCCCAAGTTAGAAGCAGAGCCTAAGGTGTAAATTATCGATAGTCCATATCTCGAAAACTATAAGAGATAATGCAATTTGGCAACCGGCAATGTAATTAGCATGCCGAATATTACTTGGAATGTGAATTGGAACGAAATCGCCAATAGATAAGACCATTTTACAATTTGGGCCCAAGTTAGAAGCAGAGCCTAAGGTGTAAATTATCGATAGTCCATATCTCGGAAACTATAAGAGATAATGCAATTTGGCAACCGGCAATGTAATTAGCATGCCGAATATTACTTGGAATGTGAATTGGAACGAAATCGCCAATAGATAAGACCATTTTACAATTTGGGCCCAAGTTAGAAGCAGAGAATAAGGTGTAAATTATCGATAGTCCATATCTCGGAAACTATAAGAGATAATGCAATTTGGCAACCAGCAATGTAATTAGCATGCCGAATATTACTTGGAATGTGAATTGGAACGAAATCGCCAATAGATAAGACCATTTTACAATTTGGGCCCAAGTTAGAAGCAGAGCCTAAGGTGTAAATTATCGATAGTCAATATCTCGGAAACTATAAGAGATAATGCAATTTGGCAACCGGCAATGTAATTAGCATGCCGAGTATTACTTGGAATGTGAATTGGAACGAAATCGCCAATAGGTAAGACCATTTTACAATTTGGGCCCAAGTTAGAAGCAGAGCCTAAGGTGTAAATTATCGATAGTCCATATCTCGGAAACTATAAGAGATAATTCAATTTGGCAACCGGCAATGTAATTAGCATGCCGAATATTACTTGGAATGTGAATTGGAACGAAATCGCCAATAGATAAGACCATTTTACAATTTGGGCCCAAGTTAGAAGCAGAGCCTAAGGTGTAAATTATCGATAGTCCATATCTCGGGAACTATAAGAGATAATGCAATTTGGCAACCGGCAATGTAATTAGCATGCCGAATATTACTTGGAATGTGAATTGGAACGAAATCGCCAATAGATAAGACCATTTTACAATTTGGGCCCAAGTTAGAAGCAGAGCTTAAGGTGTAAATTATCGATAGTCCATATCTCGGAAACTATAAGAGATAATGCAATTTGGCAACCGGCAATGTAATTAGCATGCCTAATATTACTTGGAATGTGAATTGGAACGAAATCGCCAATAGGTAAGACCATTTTACAATTTGGGCCCAAGTTAGAAGCAGAGCCTAAGGTGTAAATTATCGATAGTCCATATCTCGGAAACTATAAGAGATAATGCAATTTGGCAACCGGCAATGTAATTAGCATGCCGAATATTACTTGGAATGTGAATTGGAACGAAATCGCCAATAGATAAGACCATTTTACAATTTGGGCCCAAGTTAGAAGCAGAGCCTAAGGTGTAAATTATCGATAGTCAATATCTCGGAAACTATAAGAGATAATGCAATTTGGCAACCGGCAATGTAATTAGCATGCCGAGTATTACTTGGAATGTGAATTGGAACGAAATCGCCAATAGGTAAGACCATTTTACAATTTGGGCCCAAGTTAGAAGCAGAGCCTAAGGTGTAAATTATCGATAGTCCATATCTCGGAAACTATAAGAGATAATTCAATTTGGCAACCGGCAATGTAATTAGCATGCCGAATATTACTTGGAATGTGAATTGGAACGAAATCGCCAATAGATAAGACCATTTTACAATTTGGGCCCAAGTTAGAAGCAGAGCCTAAGGTGTAAATTATCGATAGTCCATATCTCGGGAACTATAAGAGATAATGCAATTTGGCAACCGGCAATGTAATTAGCATGCCGAATATTACTTGGAATGTGAATTGGAACGAAATCGCCAATAGATAAGACCATTTTACAATTTGGGCCCAAGTTAGAAGCAGAGCTTAAGGTGTAAATTATCGATAGTCCATATCTCGGAAACTATAAGAGATAATGCAATTTGGCAACCGGCAATGTAATTAGCATGCCTAATATTACTTGGAATGTGAATTGGAACGAAATCGCCAATAGGTAAGACCATTTTACAATTTGGGCCCAAGTTAGAAGCAGAGCCTATGGTGTAAATTATCGATAGTCCATATCTCGGAAACTATAAGAGATAATGCAATTTGGCAACCGGCAATGTAATTAGCATGCCGAATATTACTTGGAATGTGAATTGGAACGAAATCGCCAATAGATAAGACCATTTTACAATTTGGGCCCAAGTTAGAAGCAGAGCCTATGGTGTAAATTATCGATAGTCCATATCTCGGAAACTATAAGAGATAATGCAATTTGGCAACCGGCAATGTAATTAGCATGCCGAATATTACTTGGAATGTGAATTGGAACGAAATCGCCAATAGATAAGACCATTTTACAATTTGGGCCCAAGTTAGAAGCAGAGCCTAAGGTGTAAATTATCGATAGTCCATATCTCGGAAACTATAAGAGATAATGCAATTTGGCAACCGGCAATGTAATTAGCATGCCGAATATTACTTGGAATGTGAATTGGAACGAAATCGCCAATAGATAAGACCATTTTACAATTTGGGCCCAAGTTAGAAGCAGAGCCTAAGGTGTAAATTATCGATAGTCCATATCTCGGAAACTATAAGAGATAATGCAATTTGGCAACCGGCAATGTAATTAGCATGCCGAATATTACTTGGAATGTGAATTGGAACGAAATCGCCAATAGATAAGACCATTTTACAATTTGGGCCCAAGTTAGAAGCAGAGCCTATGGTGTAAATTATCGATAGTTCATATCTCGGAAACTATAAGAGATAATGCAATTTGGCAACCGGCAATGTAATTAGCATGCCGAATATTACTTGGAATGTGAATTGGAACGAAATCGCCAATAGATAAGACCATTTTACAATTTGGGCCCAAGTTAGAAGCAGAGCCTAAGGTGTAAATTATCGATAGTCCATATCTCGGAAACTATAAGAGATAATGCAATTTGGCAACCGGCAATGTAATTAGCATGCCGAATATTACTTGGAATGTGAATTGGAACGAAATCGCCAATAGATATGACCATTTTACAATTTGGGCCCAAGTTAGAAGCAGAGCCTAAGGTGTAAATTATCGATAGTCCATATCTCGGAAACTATAAGAGATAATGCAATTTCGCAACCGGCAATGTAATTAGCATGCCGAATATTACTTGGAGTGTGAATTGGAACGAAATCTCCAATAGATAAGACCATTTTACAATTTGGGCCCAAGTTAGAAGCAGAGCCTAAGGTGTAAATTATCGATAGTCCATATCTCGGAAACTATAAGAGATAATGCAATTTGGCAACCAGCAATGTAATTAGCATGCCGAATATTACTTGGAATGTGAATTGGAACGAAATCGCCAATAGATAAGACCATTTTACAATTTGGGCCCAAGTTAGAAGCAGAGCCTAAGGTGTAAATTATCGATAGTCCATATCTCGGAAACTATAAGAGATAATGCAATTTGGCAACCGGCAATGTAATTAGCATGCCGAGTATTACTTGGAATGTGAATTGGAACGAAATCGCCAATAGGTAAGACCATTTTACAATTTGGGCCCAAGTTAGAAGCAGAGCCTAAGGTGTAAATTATCGATAGTCCATATCTCGGAAACTATAAGAGATAATTCAATTTGGCAACCGGCAATGTAATTAGCATGCCGAATATTACTTGGAATGTGAATTGGAACGAAATCGCCAATAGATAAGACCATTTTACAATTTGGGCCCAAGTTAGAAGCAGAGCCTAAGGTGTAAATTATCGATAGTCCATATCTCGGAAACTATAAGAGATAATGCAATTTGGCAACCGGCAATGTAATTAGCATGCCGAATATTACTTGGAATGTGAATTGGAACGAAATCGCCAATAGATAAGACCATTTTACAATTTGGGAGCAAGTTAGAAGCAGAGCCTAAGGTGTAAATTATCGATAGTCCATATCTCGGAAACAATAAGAGATAATGCAATTTGGCAACCGGCAATGTAATTAGCATGCCGAATATTACTTGGAATGTGAATTGGAACGAAATCGCCAATAGATAAGACCATTTTACAATTTGAGCCCAAGTTAGAAGCAGAGCCTATGGTGTAAATTATCGATAGTCCATATCTCGGAAACTATAAGAGATAATGCAATTTGGCAACCGGCAATGTAATTAGCATGCCGAATATTACTTGGAATGTGAATTGGAACGAAATCGCCAATAGATAAGACCATTTTACAATTTGGGCCCAAGTTAGAAGCAGAGCCTATGGTGTAAATTATCGATAGTCCATATCTCGGAAACTATAAGAGATAATGCAGTTTGGCAACCGGCAATGTAATTATGTAATTAGCATGCCGAATATTACTTGGAATGTGAATTGGAACGAAATCGCCAATAGATAAGACCATTTTACAATTTGGGCCCAAGTTAGAAGCAGAGCCTAAGGTGTAAATTATCGATAGTCCATATCTCGGAAACTATAAGAGATAATGCAATTTGGCAACCGGCAATGTAATTAGCATGCCGAATATTACTTGGAATGTGAATTGGAACGAAATCGCCAATAGATAAGACCATTTTACAATTTGGGCCCAAGTTAGAAGCAGAGCCTAAGGTGTAAATTATCGATAGTCCATATCTCGGAAACTATAAGAGATAATGCAATTTGGCAACCGGCAATGTAATTATGTAATTAGCATGCCGAATATTACTTGGAATGTGAATTGGAACGAAATCGCCAATAGATAAGACCATTTTACAATTTGGGCCCAAGTTAGAAGCAGAGCCTAAGGTGTAAATTATCGATAGTCCATATCTCTGAAACTATAAGAGATAATGCAATTTCGCAACCGGCAATGTAATTAGCATGCCGAATATTACTTGGAATGTGAATTGGGACGAAATCGCCAATAGATAAGACCATTTTACAATTTGGGCCCAAGTTAGAAGCAGAGCCTAAGGTGTAAATTATCGATAGTCCATATCTCGAAAACTATAAGAGATAATGCAATTTGGCAACCGGCAATGTAATTAGCATGCCGAATATTACTTGGAATGTGAATCGGAACGAAATCGCCAATAGATAAGACCATTTTACAATTTGGGCCCAAGTTAGAAGCAGAGCCTAAGGTGTAAATTATCGATAGTCCATATCTCGGAAACTATAAGAGATAATGCAATTTGGCAACCGGCAATGTAATTAGCATGCCGAATATTACTTGGAATGTGAATTGGAACGAAATCGCCAATAGATAAGACCATTTTACAATTTGGGCCCAAGTTAGAAGCAGAGCCTAAGGTGTAAATTATCGATAGTCCATATCTCGGAAACTATAAGAGATAATGCAATTTGGCAACCGGCAATGTAATTAGCATGCCGAATATTACTTGGAATGTGAATTGGAACGAAATCGCCAATAGATAAGACCATTTTACAATTTGGGCCCAAGTTAGAAGCAGAGCCTAAGGTGTAAATTATCGATAGTCAATATCTCGGAAACTATAAGAGATAATGCAATTTGGCAACCGGCAATGTAATTAGCATGCCGAGTATTACTTGGAATGTGAATTGGAACGAAATCGCCAATAGGTAAGACCATTTTACAATTTGGGCCCAAGTTAGAAGCAGAGCCTAAGGTGTAAATTATCGATAGTCCATATCTCGGAAACTATAAGAGATAATTCAATTTGGCAACCGGCAATGTAATTAGCATGCCGAATATTACTTGGAATGTGAATTGGAACGAAATCGCCAATAGATAAGACCATTTTACAATTTGGGCCCAAGTTAGAAGCAGAGCCTAAGGTGTAAATTATCGATAGTCCATATCTCGGAAACTATAAGAGATAATGCAATTTGGCAACCGGCAATGTAATTAGCATGCCGAATATTACTTGGAATGTGAATTGGAACGAAATCGCCAATAGATAAGACCATTTTACAATTTGGGAGCAAGTTAGAAGCAGAGCCTAAGGTGTAAATTATCGATAGTCCATATCTCGGAAACTATAAGAGATAATGCAATTTGGCAACCGGCAATGTAATTAGCATGCCGAGTATTACTTGGAATGTGAATTGGAACGAAATCGCCAATAGGTAAGACCATTTTACAATTTGGGCCCAAGTTAGAAGCAGAGCCTAAGGTGTAAATTATCGATAGTCCATATCTCGGAAACTATAAGAGATAATTCAATTTGGCAACCGGCAATGTAATTAGCATGCCGAATATTACTTGGAATGTGAATTGGAACGAAATCGCCAATAGATAAGACCATTTTACAATTTGGGCCCAAGTTAGAAGCAGAGCCTAAGGTGTAAATTATCGATAGTCCATATCTCGGAAACTATAAGAGATAATGCAATTTGGCAACCGGCAATGTAATTAGCATGCCGAATATTACTTGGAATGTGAATTGGAACGAAATCGCCAATAGATAAGACCATTTTACAATTTGGGAGCAAGTTAGAAGCAGAGCCTAAGGTGTAAATTATCGATAGTCCATATCTCGGAAACTATAAGAGATAATGCAATTTGGCAACCGGCAATGTAATTAGCATGCCGAATATTACTTGGAATGTGAATTGGAACGAAATCGCCAATAGATATGACCATTTTACAATTTGGGCCCAAGTTAGAAGCAGAGCCTAAGGTGTAAATTATCGATAGTCCATATCTCGGAAACTATAAGAGATAATGCAATTTCGCAACCGGCAATGTAATTAGCATGCCGAATATTACTTGGAGTGTGAATTGGAACGAAATCGCCAATAGATAAGACCATTTTACAATTTGGGCCCAAGTTAGAAGCAGAGCCTAAGGTGTAAATTATCGATAGTCCATATCTCGGAAACTATAAGAGATAATGCAATTTGGCAACCAGCAATGTAATTAGCATGCCGAATATTACTTGGAATGTGAATTGGAACGAAATCGCCAATAGATAAGACCATTTTACAATTTGGGCCCAAGTTAGAAGCAGAGCCTAAGGTGTAAATTATCGATAGTCCATATCTCGGAAACTATAAGAGATAATGCAATTTGGCAACCGGCAATGTAATTAGCATGCCGAGTATTACTTGGAATGTGAATTGGAACGAAATCGCCAATAGGTAAGACCATTTTACAATTTGGGCCCAAGTTAGAAGCAGAGCCTAAGGTGTAAATTATCGATAGTCCATATCTCGGAAACTATAAGAGATAATTCAATTTGGCAACCGGCAATGTAATTAGCATGCCGAATATTACTTGGAATGTGAATTGGAACGAAATCGCCAATAGATAAGACCATTTTACAATTTGGGCCCAAGTTAGAAGCAGAGCCTAAGGTGTAAATTATCGATAGTCCATATCTCGGAAACTATAAGAGATAATGCAATTTGGCAACCGGCAATGTAATTAGCATGCCGAATATTACTTGGAATGTGAATTGGAACGAAATCGCCAATAGATAAGACCATTTTACAATTTGGGAGCAAGTTAGAAGCAGAGCCTAAGGTGTAAATTATCGATAGTCCATATCTCGGAAACAATAAGAGATAATGCAATTTGGCAACCGGCAATGTAATTAGCATGCCGAATATTACTTGGAATGTGAATTGGAACGAAATCGCCAATAGATAAGACCATTTTACAATTTGAGCCCAAGTTAGAAGCAGAGCCTATGGTGTAAATTATCGATAGTCCATATCTCGGAAACTATAAGAGATAATGCAATTTGGCAACCGGCAATGTAATTAGCATGCCGAATATTACTTGGAATGTGAATTGGAACGAAATCGCCAATAGATAAGACCATTTTACAATTTGGGCCCAAGTTAGAAGCAGAGCCTATGGTGTAAATTATCGATAGTCCATATCTCGGAAACTATAAGAGATAATGCAGTTTGGCAACCGGCAATGTAATTATGTAATTAGCATGCCGAATATTACTTGGAATGTGAATTGGAACGAAATCGCCAATAGATAAGACCATTTTACAATTTGGGCCCAAGTTAGAAGCAGAGCCTAAGGTGTAAATTATCGATAGTCCATATCTCGGAAACTATAAGAGATAATGCAATTTGGCAACCGGCAATGTAATTAGCATGCCGAATATTACTTGGAATGTGAATTGGAACGAAATCGCCAATAGATAAGACCATTTTACAATTTGGGCCCAAGTTAGAAGCAGAGCCTAAGGTGTAAATTATCGATAGTCCATATCTCGGAAACTATAAGAGATAATGCAATTTGGCAACCGGCAATGTAATTATGTAATTAGCATGCCGAATATTACTTGGAATGTGAATTGGAACGAAATCGCCAATAGATAAGACCATTTTACAATTTGGGCCCAAGTTAGAAGCAGAGCCTAAGGTGTAAATTATCGATAGTCCATATCTCTGAAACTATAAGAGATAATGCAATTTCGCAACCGGCAATGTAATTAGCATGCCGAATATTACTTGGAATGTGAATTGGGACGAAATCGCCAATAGATAAGACCATTTTACAATTTGGGCCCAAGTTAGAAGCAGAGCCTAAGGTGTAAATTATCGATAGTCCATATCTCGAAAACTATAAGAGATAATGCAATTTGGCAACCGGCAATGTAATTAGCATGCCGAATATTACTTGGAATGTGAATCGGAACGAAATCGCCAATAGATAAGACCATTTTACAATTTGGGCCCAAGTTAGAAGCAGAGCCTAAGGTGTAAATTATCGATAGTCCATATCTCGGAAACTATAAGAGATAATGCAATTTGGCAACCGGCAATGTAATTAGCATGCCGAATATTACTTGGAATGTGAATTGGAACGAAATCGCCAATAGATAAGACCATTTTACAATTTGGGCCCAAGTTAGAAGCAGAGCCTAAGGTGTAAATTATCGATAGTCCATATCTCGGAAACTATAAGAGATAATGCAATTTGGCAACCGGCAATGTAATTAGCATGCCGAATATTACTTGGAATGTGAATTGGAACGAAATCGCCAATAGATAAGACCATTTTACAATTTGGGCCCAAGTTAGAAGCAGAGCCTAAGGTGTAAATTATCGATAGTCAATATCTCGGAAACTATAAGAGATAATGCAATTTGGCAACCGGCAATGTAATTAGCATGCCGAGTATTACTTGGAATGTGAATTGGAACGAAATCGCCAATAGGTAAGACCATTTTACAATTTGGGCCCAAGTTAGAAGCAGAGCCTAAGGTGTAAATTATCGATAGTCCATATCTCGGAAACTATAAGAGATAATTCAATTTGGCAACCGGCAATGTAATTAGCATGCCGAATATTACTTGGAATGTGAATTGGAACGAAATCGCCAATAGATAAGACCATTTTACAATTTGGGCCCAAGTTAGAAGCAGAGCCTAAGGTGTAAATTATCGATAGTCCATATCTCGGAAACTATAAGAGATAATGCAATTTGGCAACCGGCAATGTAATTAGCATGCCGAATATTACTTGGAATGTGAATTGGAACGAAATCGCCAATAGATAAGACCATTTTACAATTTGGGAGCAAGTTAGAAGCAGAGCCTAAGGTGTAAATTATCGATAGTCCATATCTCGGAAACTATAAGAGATAATGCAATTTGGCAACCGGCAATGTAATTAGCATGCCGAATATTACTTGGAATGTGAATTGGAACGAAATCGCCAATAGATAAGACCATTTTACAATTTGAGCCCAAGTTAGAAGCAGAGCCTATGGTGTAAATTATCGATAGTCCATATCTCGGAAACTATAAGAGATAATGCAATTTGGCAACCGGCAATGTAATTAGCATGCCGAATATTACTTGGAATGTGAATTGGAACGAAATCGCCAATAGATAAGACCATTTTACAATTTGGGCCCAAGTTAGAAGCAGAGCCTATGGTGTAAATTATCGATAGTCCATATCTCGGAAACTATAAGAGATAATGCAATTTGGCAACCGGCAATGTAATTATGTAATTAGCATGCCGAATATTACTTGGAATGTGAATTGGAACGAAATCGCCAATAGATAAGACCATTTTACAATTTGGGCCCAAGTTAGAAGCAGAGCCTAAGGTGTAAATTATCGATAGTCCATATCTCGCAAACTATAAGAGATAATGCAATTTGGCAACCGGCAATGTAATTAGCATGCCGAATATTACTTGGAATGTGAATTGGAACGAAATCGCCAATAGATAAGACCATTTTACAATTTGGGCCCAAGTTAGAAGCAGAGCCTAAGGTGTAAATTATCGATAGTCCATATCTCGGAAACTATAAGAGATAATGCAATTTGGCAACCGGCAATGTAATTAGCATGCCGAATATTACTTGGAATGTGAATTGGAAAGAAATCGCCAATAGATAAGACCATTTTACAATTTGGGCCCAAGTTAGAAGCAGAGCCTAAGGTGTAAATTATCGATAGTCCATATCTCTGAAACTATAAGAGATAATGCAATTTTGCAACCGGCAATGTAATTAGCATGCCGAATATTACTTGGAATGTGAATTGGGACGAAATCGCCAATAGATAAGGCCATTTTACAATTTGGGCCCAAGTTAGAAGCAGAGCCTAAGGTGTAAATTATTGATAGTCCATATCTCGGAAACTATAAGAGATAATTCACTTTGGCAACCGGCAATGTAATTAGCATGCCGAATATTACTTGGAATGTGAATTGGAACGAAATCGCCAATAGATAAGACCATTTTACAATTTGGGAGCAAGTTAGAAGCAGAGCCTAAGGTGTAAATTATCGATAGTCCATATCTCGGAAACTATAAGAGATAATGCAATTTGGCAACCGGCAATGTAATTAGCATGCCGAATATTACTTGGAATGTGAATTGGAACGAAATCGCCAATAGATAAGACGATTTTACAGTTTGGGCCCAAGTTAGAAGCAGAGCCTAAGGTTAAAAATAATCGATAGTCCATATCTCGGAAACTATAAGAGATAATGCAATTTGGCAACCGGCAATGTAATTAGCATGCCGAATATTACTTGGAAGGTGAATTGGAACGAAATCGCCAATAGATAAGACCATTTTACAATTTGGGCCCAAGTTAGAAGCAGAGCCTAAGGTGTAAATTATCGATAGTCCATATCTCGGAAACTATAAGAGATAATGCAACTTGGCCACCGGCAATGTAATTAGCATGCCGAATATTACTTGGAATGTGAATTGGAACGAAATCGCCAATAGGTAAGACCATTTTACAATTTGGGCCCAAGTTAGAAGCAGAGCCTAAGGTGTAAATTATTGATAGTCCATATCTCGGAAACTATAAGAGATAATTCACTTTGGCAACCGGCAATGTAATTAGCATGCCGAATATTACTTGGAATGTGAATTGGAACGAAATCGCCAATAGATAAGACCATTTTACAATTTGGGCCCAAGTTAGAAACAGAGCCTAAGGTGTAAATTATCGATAGTCCATAACTCGGAAACTATAAGAGATAATGCAATTTGGCAACCGGCAATGTAATTAGCATGCCGAATATCACTTGGAATGTGAATTGGGACGAAATCGCCAAGAGATAAGACCATTTTACAATTTGGGCCCAAGTTAGAAGCAGAGCCTAAGGTGTAAATTATCGATAGTCCATATCTCGGAAACTATAAGAGATAATGCAATTTGGCAACCGGCAATGTAATTAGCATGCCGAATATTATTTGGAATGTGAATTGGAACGAAATCGCCAATAGATAAGACCATTTTACAATTTGGGCCCAAGTTAGAAGCAGAGCCTAAGGTGTAAATTATCGATAGTCCATATCTCGGAAACTATAAGAGATAATGCAATTTGGCAACCGGCAATGTAATTAGCATGCCTAATATTACTTGGAATGTGAATTGGAACGAAATCGCCAATAGGTAAGACCATTTTACAATTTGGGCCCAAGTTAGAAGCAGAGCCTAAGGTGTAAATTATCGATAGTCCATATCTCGGAAACTATAAGAGATAATGCAATTTGGCAACCGGCAATGTAATTAGCATGCCGAATATTACTTGGAATGTGAATTGGAACGAAATCGCCAATAGATAAGACCATTTTACAATTTGGGCCCAAGTTAGAAGCAGAGCCTAAGGTGTAAATTATCGATAGTCCATATCTCGGAAACTATAAGAGATAATGCAATTTGGCAACCGGCAATGTAATTAGCATGCCGAATATTACTTGGAATGTGAATTGGAACGAAATCGCCAATAGATAAGACCATTTTACAATTTGGGCCCAAGTTAGAAGCAGAGCCTAAGGTGTAAATTATCGATAGTCCATATCTCGGAAACTATAAGAGATAATGCAATTTGGCAAGCGGCAATGTAATTAGCATGCCGAATATTACTTGGAATGTGAATTGGAACGAAATCGCCAATAGATAAGACCATTTTACAATTTGGGCCCAAGTTAGAAGCAGAGCCTAAGGTGTAAATTATTGATAGTCCATATCTCGGAAACTATAAGAGATAATGCAATTTCGCAACCGGCAATGTAATTAGCATGTCGAATATTACTTGGAGTGTGAATTGGAACGAAATCGCCAATAGATAAGACCATTTTACAATTTGGGCCCAAGTTAGAAGCAGATCCTAAGGTGTAAATTATCGATAGTCCATATCTCGGAAACTATAAGAGATAATTCAATTTGGCAACCGGCAATGTAATTAGCATGCCGAATATTACTTGGAATGTGAATTGGAACGAAATCGCCAATAGATAAGACCATTTTACAATTTGGGCCCAAGTTAGAAGCAGAGCCTAAGGTGTAAATTATCGATAGTCCATATCTCGGAAACTATAAGAGATAATGCAATTTGGCAACCGGCAATGTAATTAGCATGCCGAATATTACTTGGAATGTGAATTGGAACGAAATCGCCAATAGATAAGACCATTTTACAATTTGGGCCCAAGTTAGAAGCAGAGCCAAAGGTGCAAATTATCGATAGTCCATATCTCGGAAACTATAAGAGATAATGCAATTTGGCAACCGGCAATGTAATTAGCATGCCGAATATTACTTGGAATGTGAATTGGAACGAAATCGCCAATAGATAAGACCATTTTACAATTTGGGTCCAAGTTAGAAGCAGAGCCTAAGGTGTAAATTATCGATAGTCCATATCTCGGAAACTATAAGAGATAATGCAATTTGGCAACCGGCAATGTAATTAGCATGCCGAATATTACTTGGAATGTGAATTGGAACGAAATCGCCAATAGATAAGACCATTTTACAATTTGGGCCCAAGTTAGAAGCACAGCCTAAGGTGTAAATTATCGATAGTCCATATCTCGGAAACTATAAGAGATAATGCAATTTGGCAACCGGCAATGTAATTAGCATGCCGAATATTACTTGGAATGTGAATTGCAACGAAATCGCCAATAGATAAGACCATTTTACAATTTGGGCCCAAGTTAGAAGCAGAGCCTAAGGTGTAAATTATCGTTAGTCCATATCTCGGAAACTATAAGAGATAATACAATTTGGCAACCGGCAATATAATTAGCATGCCGAATATTACTTGGAATGTGAATTGGAACGAAATCGCCAATAGATAAGACCATTTTACAATTTGGGCCCAAGTTAGAAGCAGAGCCTAAGGTGTAAATTATCGATAGTCCATATCTCGGAAACTATAAGAGATAATGCAATTTGGCAACCGGCAATGTAATTAGCATGCCGAATATTACTTGGAATGTGAATTGGAACGAAATCGCCAATAGATAAGACCATTTTACAATTTGGGCCCAAGTTAGAAGCAGAGTCTATGGTGTAAATTATCGATAGTGCATATCTCGGAAACTATAAGAGATAATGCAATTTGGCAACCGGCAATGTAATTAGCATGCCGAATATTACTTGGAATGTGAATTGGAACGAAATCGCCAATAGATAAGACCATTTTACAATTTGGGCCCAAGTTAGAAGCAGAGCCTAAGGTGTAAATTATCGATAGTCCATATCTCGGAAACTATAAGAGATAATGCAATTTGGCAACCGGCAATGTAATTAGCATGCCGAATATTACTTGGAATGTGAATTGGAACGAAATCGCCAATAGATAAGACCATTTTACAATTTGGGCCCAAGTTAGAAGCAGAGTCTATGGTGTAAATTATCGATTGTGCATATCTCGGAAACTATAAGAGATAATGCAATTTGGCAACAGGCAATGTAATTAGCATGCCGAATATTACTTGGAATGTGAATTGGAACGAAATTGCCAATAGATAAGTCCATTTTACAATTTGGGCCCAAGTTAGAAGCAGAGCCTAAGGTGTAAATTATCGATAGTCCATATCTCTGCAACTATAAGAGATAATGCAATTTCGCAACCGGCAATGTAATTAGCATGCCGAATATTACTTGGAATGTGAATTGGGACGAAATCGCCAATAGATAAGGCCATTTTACAATTTGGGCCCAAGTTAGAAGCAGAGCCTAAGGTGTAAATTATCGATAGTCCATATCTCGGAAACTATAAGAGATAATGCAATTTGGCAACCGGCAATGTAATTAGCATGCCGAATATTACTTGGAATGTGAATTGGAACGAAATCGCCAATAGGTAAGACCATTTTACAATTTGGGCCCAAGTTAGAAGCAGAGACTAAGGTGTAAATTATCGATAGTCCATATCTCGGAAACTATAAGAGATAATGCAATTTGGCAACCGGCAATGTAATTAGCATGCCGAATATTACTTGGAATGTGAATTGGAACGAAATCGCCAATAGATAAGACCATTTTACAATTTGGGCCCAAGTTAGAAGCAGAGTCTATGGTGTAAATTATCGATAGTCCATATCTCGGAAACTATAAGAGATAATGCAATTTGGCAAACGGAAATGTAATTAGCATGCCGAATATTACTTGGAATGTGAATTGGAACGAAATCGCCAATAGATAAGACCATTTTACAATTTGGGCCCAAGTTAGAAGCAGAGCCTAAGGTGTAAATTATCGATAGTCCATATCTCGGGAACTATAAGAGATAATGCAATTTGGCAACCGGCAATGTAATTAGCATGCCGAATATTACTTGGAATGTGAATTGGAACGAAATCGCCAATAGATAAGACCATTTTACAATTTGGGCCCAAGTTAGAAGCAGAGCCTAAGGTGTAAATTATTGATAGACTATATCTCGGGAACTATAAGAGATAATGCAATTTGGCAACCGGCAATGTAATTAGCATGCCGAATATTACTTGGAATGTGAATTGGGACGAAATCGCCAATAGATAAGGCCATTTTACAATTTGGGCCCAAGTTAGAAGCAGAGCCTAAGGTCTAAATTATCGATAGTCCATATCTCGGAAACTATAAGAGATAATGCAATTTGGCAACCGGCAATGTAATTAGCATGCCGAATATTACTTGGAATGTGAATTGGAACGAAATGGCCAATAGATAAGACCATTTTACAATTTGGGCCCAAGTTAGAAGCAGAGCCTAAGGTGTATATTATCGATAGTCCATATCTCTGAAACTATAAGAGATAATGCAATTTCGCAACCGGCAATGTAATTAGCATGCCGAATATTACTTGGAATGTGAATTGGGACGAAATCGCCAATAGATAAGGCCATTTTACAATTTGGGCCCAAGTTAGAAGCAGAGCCTAAGGTGTAAATTATCGATTTTCCATATCTCGGAAACTATAAGAGATAATGCAATTTGGCAACCGGCAATGTAATTAGCATGCCGAATATTACTTGGAATGTGAATTGGAACGAAATCGCCAATAGATAAGACCATTTTACAATTTGAGCCCAAGTTAGAAGCAGAGCCTAAGGTGTAAATTATTGATAGTCCATATCTCAGAAACTATAAGAGATAATGCAATTTCGCAACCGGCAATGTAATTAGCATGCCGAATATTACTTGGAGTATGAATTGGAACGAAATCGCCAATAGATAAGACCATTTTACAATTTGGGCCCAAGTTAGAAGCAGAGCCTAAGGTGTAAATTATCGATAGTCCATATCTCGGAAACTATAAGAGATAATGCAATTTGGCAACCGGCAATGTAATTAGCATGCCGAATATTACTTGGAATGTGAATTGGAACGAAATCGCCAATAGATAAGACCATTTTACAATTTGGGCCCAAGTTAGAAGCAGAGCCTAAGGTGTAAATTATCGATAGTCCATATCTCGGAAACTATAAGAGATAATGCAATTTGGCAACCGGCAATGTAATTAGCATGCCGAATATTACTTGGAATGTGAATTGGAACGAAATCGCCAATAGATAAGACCATTTTACAATTTGGGCCCAAGTTAGAAGCAGAGCCTAAGGTGTAAATTATCGATAGTCCATATCTCGGAAACTATAAGAGATAATGCAATTTGGCAACCGGCAATGTAATTAGCATGCCGAATATTATTTGGAATGTGAATTGGAACGAAATCGCCAATAGATAAGACCATTTTACAATTTGGGCCCAAGTTAGAAGCAGAGCCTAAGGTGTAAATTATCGATAGTCCATATCTCGGGAACTATAAGAGATAATGCAATTTGGCAACCGGCAATGTAATTAGCATGCCGAATATTACTTGGAATGTGAATTGGAACGAAATCGCCAATAGATAAGACCATTTTACAATTTGGGCCCAAGTTAGAAGCAGAGCCTAAGGTGTAAATTATTGATAGACTATATCTCGGAAACTATAAGAGATAATGCAATTTCGCAACCGGCAATGTAATTAGCATGAAGAATATCACTTGGAATGTGAATTGGGACGAAATCGCCAATAGATAAGACCATTTTACAATTTGGGCCCAAGTTAGAAGCAGAGCCTAAGTTGTAAATTATCGATAGTCCATATCTCGGAAACTATAAGAGATAATGCAATTTGGCAACCGGCAATGTAATTAGCATGCCGAATATTACTTGGAATGTGAATTGGAACGAAATCGCCAATAGATAAGACCATTTTACAATTTGGGCCCAAGTTAGAAGCAGAGCCTAAGGTGTAAATTATCGATAGTCCATATCTCGGAAACTATAAGAGATAATGCAATTTGGCAACCGGCAATGTAATTAGCATGCCGAATACTACTTGGAATGTGAATTGGAACGAAATCGCCAATAGGTAAGACCATTTTACAATTTGGGCCCAAGTTAGAAGCAGAGCCTAAGGTGTAAATTGTCGATAGTCCATATCTCGGAAACTATAAGAGATAATTCAATTTGGCAACCGGCATTGTAATTAGCATGCCGAATATTACTTGGAATGTGAATTGGAACGAAATCGCCAATAGATAAGACCATTTTACAATTTGGACCCAAGTTAGAAGCAGAGCCTAATGTGTAAATTATCGATAGTCCATATCTCAGAAACTATAAGAGATAATGCAATTTGGCAACCGGCAATGTAATTAGCATGCCGAATATTACTTGGAATGTGAATTGGAACGAAATCGCCAATAGATAAGACCATTTTACAATTTGGGCCCAAGTTAGAAGCAGAGCCTAAGGTGTAAATTATCGATAGTCCATATCTCGGAAACTATAAGAGATAATGCAATTTGACAACCGGCAATGTAATTAGCATGCCGAATATTACTTGGAATGTGAATTGGAACGAAATCGCCAATAGATAAGACCATTTTACAATTTGGGCCCAAGTTAGAAGCAGAGCCTAAGGTGTAAATTATCGATAGTCCATATCTCGGAAACTATAAGAGATAATGCAATTTGGCAACCGGCAATGTAATTAGCATGCCGAATATTACTTGGAATGTGAATTGGAATGAAATCGCCAATAGATAAGACCATTTTACAATTTGGGCCCAAGTTAGAAGCAGAGCCTAAGGTGTAAATTATCGATAGTCCATATCTCGGGAACTATAAGAGATAATGCAATTTGGCAACCGGCAATGTAATTAGCATGCCGAATATTACTTGGAATGTGAATTGGAACGAAATCGCCAATAGATAAGACCATTTTACAATTTGGGCCCAAGTTAGAAGCAGAGCCTAAGGTGTAAATTATTGATAGTCTATATCTCGGAAACTATAAGAGATAATGCAATTTCGCAACCGGCAATGTAATTAGCATGAAGAATATCACTTGGAATGTGAATTGGGACGAAATCGCCAATAGATAAGACCATTTTACAATTTGGGCCCAAGTTAGAAGCAGAGCCTAAGTTGTAAATTATCGATAGTCCATATCTCGGAAACTATAAGAGATAATGCAATTTGGCAACCGGCAATGTAATTAGCATGCCGAATATTACTTGGAATGTGAATTGGAACGAAATCGCCAATAGATAAGACCATTTTACAATTTGGGCCCAAGTTAGAAGCAGAGCCTAAGGTGTAAATTATCGATAGTCCATATCTCGGAAACTATAAGAGATAATGCAATTTGGCAACCGGCAATGTAATTAACATGCCGAATACTACTTGGAATGTGAATTGGAACGATATCGCCAATAGGTAAGACCATTTTACAATTTGGGCCCAAGTTAGAAGCAGAGCCTAAGGTGTAAATTGTCGATAGTCCATATCTCGGAAACTATAAGAGATAATTCAATTTGGCAACCGGCATTGTAATTAGCATGCCGAATATTACTTGGAATGTGAATTGGAACGAAATCGCCAATAGATAAGACCATTTTACAATTTGGACCCAAGTTAGAAGCAGAGCCTAATGTGTAAATTATCGATAGTCCATATCTCGGAAACTATAAGAGATAATGCAATTTGGCAACCGGCAATGTAATTAGCATGCCGAATATTACTTGGAATGTGAATTGGAACGAAATCGCCAATAGATAAGACCATTTTACAATTTGGGCCCAAGTTAGAAGCAGAGCCTAAGGTGTAAATTATCGATAGTCCATATCTCGGAAACTATAAGAGATAATGCAATTTGACAACCGGCAATGTAATTAGCATGCCGAATATTACTTGGAATGTGAATTGGAACGAAATCGCCAATAGATAAGACCATTTTACAATTTGGGCCCAAGTTAGAAGCAGAGCCTAAGGTGTAAATTATCGATAGTCCATATCTCGGAAACTATAAGAGATAATGCAATTTGGCAACCGGCAATGTAATTAGCATGCCGAATATTACTTGGAATGTGAATTGGAATGAAATCGCCAATAGATAAGACCATTTTACAATTTGGGCCCAAGTTAGAAGCAGAGCCTAAGGTGTAAATTTTCGATAGTCCATATCTCGGAAACTATAAGAGATAATGCAATTTGGCAACCGGCAATGTAATTAGCATGCCGAATATTACTTGGAATGTGAATTGGAACGAAATCGCCAATAGATAAGACCATTTTACAATTTGGGCCCAAGTTAGAAGCAGAGCCTAAGGTGTAAATTATTGATAGTCCATATCTCGGAAACTATAAGAGATAATACAATTTCGCAACCGGCAATGTAATTAGCATGCCGAATATTACTTGGAGTGTGAATTGGAACGAAATCGCCAATAGATAAGACCATTTTATAATTTGGGCCCAAGTTAGAAGCAGAGCCTAAGGTGTAAATTATCGATAGTCCATATCTCGGAAACTATAAGAGATAATGCAATTTGGCAACCGGCAATGTAATTAGCATGCCGAATATTACTTGGAATGTGAATTGGAACGAAATCGCCAATAGATAAGACCATTTTACAATTTGGGCCCAAGTTAGAAGCAGAGCCTAGGGTGTAAATTATCGATAGTCCATATCTCGGAAACTATAAGAGATAATGCAATTTGGCAACCGGCAATGTAATTAGCATGCCGAATATTACTTGGAGTGTGAATTGGAACGAAATCGCCAATAGATAAGACCATTTTACAATTTGGGCCCAAGTTAGAAGCAGAGCCTAAGGTGTAAATTATCGATAGTCCATATCTCGGTAACTATAAGAGATAATGCAATTTGGCAACCGGCAATGTAATTAGCATGCCGAATATTACTTGGAATGTGAATTGGAACGAAATCGCCAATAGATAAGACCATTTTACAATTTGGGCCCAAGTTAGAAGCAGAGCCTAAGGTGTAAATAATCGATAGTCCATATCTCGGAAACTATAAGAGATAATGCAATTTGGCAACCGGCAATGTAATTAGCATGCCGAATATAACTTGGAATGTGAATTGGAACGAAATCGCCAATAGATAAGACCATTTTACAATTTGGGCCCAAGTTAGAAGCAGAGCCTAAGGTGTAAATTATCGATAGTCCATATCTCGGAAACTATAAGAGATAATGCAATTTGGCAACCGGCAATGTAATTAGCATGCCGAATATTACTTGGAATGTGAATTGGAACGAAATCGCCAATAGATAAGACCATTTTACAATTTGGGCCCAAGTTAGAAGCAGAGCCTAAGGTGTAAATTATCGATAGTCCATATCTCGGAAACTATAAGAGATAATGCAATTTGGCAACCGGCAATATAATTAGCATGCCGAATATTACTTGGAATGTGAATTGGAACGAAATCGCCAATAGATAAGACCATTTTACAATTTGGGCCCAAGTTAGAAGCAGAGCCTAAGGTGTAAATTATTGATAGTCCATATCTCGGAAACTATAAGAGATAATGCAATTTCGCAACCGGTAATGTAATTAGCATGCCGAATATCACTTGGAATGTGAATTGGGACGAAATCGCCAATAGATAAGACCATTTTACAATTTGGGCCCAAGTTAGAAACAGAGCCTAAGGTGTAAATTATCGATAGTCCATATCTCGGAAACTATAAGAGATAATGCAATTTGGCAACCGGCAATGTAATTAGCATGCCGAATATTACTTGGAATGTGAATTGGAACGAAATCGCCAATAGATAAGACCATTTTACAATTTGGGCCCAAGTTAGAAGCAGAGCCTAAGGTGTAAATTATTGATGGTCCATATCTCGGAAACTATAAGAGATAATGCAATTTCGCAACCGGCAATGTAATTAGCATGCCGAATATTACTTGGAGTGTGAATTGGAACGAAATCGCCAATAGGTAAGACCATTTTACAATTTGGGCCCAAGTTAGAAGCAGAGCCTAAGGTGTAAATTATCGATAGTCCATATCTCGGAAACTATAAGAGATAATGCAATTTGGCAACCGGCAATGTAATTAGCATGCCGAATATTACTTGGAATGTGAATTGGAACGAAATCGCCAATAGATAAGACCATTTTACAATTTGGGCCCAAGTTAGAAGCAGAGCCTAAGGTGTAAATTATCGATAGTCCATATCTCGGAAACTATAAGAGATAATGCAATTTGGCAACCGGCAATGTAATTAGCATGCCGAATATTACTTGGAATGTGAATTGGAACGAAATCGCCAATAGATAAGACCATTTTACAATTTGGGCCCAAGTTAGAAGCAGAGCCTAAGGTGTAAATTATCGATAGTCCATATCTCGGAAACTATAAGAGATAATGCAATTTGGCAACCGGCAATGTAATTAGCATGCCGAATATTACTTGGAATGTGAATTGCAACGAAATCGCCAATAGATAAGACCATTTTACAATTTGGGCCCAAGTTAGAAGCAGAGCCTAAGGTGTAAATTATCGATAGTCCATATCTCGGAAACTATAAGAGATAATGCAATATGGCAACCGGCAATGTAATTAGCATGCCGAATATTACTTGGAATGTGAATTGGAACGAAATCGCCAATAGATAAGACCATTTTACAATTTGGGCCCAAGTTAGAAGCAGAGCCTAAGGTGTAAATTATTGATAGTCCATATCTCGGAAACTATAAGAGATAATGCAATTTCGAAACCGGCAATGTAAGTAGCATGCCGAATATCACTTGGAATGTGAATTGGGACGAAATCGCCAATAGATAAGACCATTTTACAATTTGGGCCCAAGTTAGAAGCAGAGCCTAAGGTGTAAATTATCGATAGTCCATATCTCGGAAACTATAAGAGATAATGCAATTTGGCAACCGGCAATGTAATTAGCATGCCGAATGTTACTTGGAATGTGAATTGGAACGAAATCGCCAATAGATAAGACCATTTTACAATTTGGGACCAAGTTAGAAGCAGAGCCTAAGGTGTAAATTATCGATAGTCCATATCTCGGAAACTATAAGAGATAATGCAATTTGGCAACCGGCAATGTAATTAGCATGCCGAATATTACTTGGAATGTGAATTGGAACGAAATCGCCAATAGATAAGACCATTTTACAATTTGGGCCCAAGTTAGAAGCAGAGCCTAAGGTGTAAATTATCGATAGTCCATATCTCGGAAACTATAAGAGATAATGCAATTTGGCAACCGGCAATGTAATTAGCATGCCGAATATTACTTGGAATGTGAATTGGTACGAAATCGCCAATAGATAAGACCATTTTACAATTTGAGCCCAAGTTAGAAGCAGAGCCTAAGGTGTAAATTATTGATAGTCCATATCTCGGAAACTATAAGAGATAATACAATTTCGCAACCGGCAATGTAATTAGCATGCCGGATATTACTTGGAGTGTGAATTGGAACGAAATCGCCAATAGATAAGACCATTTTACAATTTGGGCCCAAGTTAGAAGCAGAGCCTAAGGTGTAAATTATCGATAGTCCATATCTCGGAAACTATAAGAGATAATGCAATTTGGCAACCGGCAATGTAATTAGCATGCCGAATATTACTTGGAATGTGAATTGGAACGAAATCGCCAATAGATAAGACCATTTTACAATTTGGGCCCAAGTTAGAAGCAGAGCCTAAGGTGTAAATTATCGATAGTCCATATCTCGGAAACTATAAGAGATAATGCAATTTGGCAACCGGCAATGTAATTAGCATGCCGAATATTACTTGGAGTGTGAATTGGAACGAAATCGCCAATAGATAAGACCATTTTACAATTTGGGCCCAAGTTAGAAGCAGAGCCTAAGGTGTAAATTATCGATAGTCCATATCTCGGAAACTATAAGAGATAATGCAATTTGGCAACCGGCAATGTAATTAGCATGCCGAATATTACTTGGAATGTGAATTGGAACGAAATCGCCAATAGATAAGACCATTTTACAATTTGGGCCCAAGTTAGAAGCAGAGCCTAAGGTATAAATTATCGATAGTCCATATCTCGGAAACTATAAGAGATAATGCAATTTGGCAACCGGCAATGTAATTAGCATGCCGAATATAACTTGGAATGTGAATTGGAACGAAATCGCCAATAGATAAGACCATTTTACAATTTGGGCCCAAGTTAGAAGCAGAGCCTAAGGTGTAAATTATCGATAGTCCATATCTCGGAAACTATAAGAGATAATGCAATTTGGCAACCGGCAATGTAATTAGCATGCCGAATATTACTTGGAATGTGAATTGGAACGAAATCGCCAATAGATAAGACCATTTTACAATTTGGGCAAAAGTTAGAAGCAGAGCCTAAGGTGTAAATTATCGATAGTCCATATCTCGGAAACTATAAGAGATAATGCAATTTGGCAACCGGCAATGTAATTAGCATGTCGAATATTACTTGGAATGTGAATTGGAACGAAATCGCCAATAGATAAGACCATTTTACAATTTGGGCCCAAGTTAGAAGCAGAGCCTAAGGTGTAAATTATTGATAGTCCATATCTCGGAAACTATAAGAGATAATGCAATTTCGCAACCGGCAATGTAATTAGCATGCCGAATATTACTTGGAATGTGAATTGGAACGAAATCGCCAATAGATAAGACCATTTTACAATTTGGGCCCAAGTTAGAAGCAGAGCCTAAGGTGTAAATTATCGATAGTCCATATCTCGGAAACTATAAGAGATAATGCAATTTGGCAACCGGCAATGTAATTAGCATGCCGAATATTACTTGGAATGTGAATTGGAACGAAATCGCCAATAGATAAGACCATTTTACAATTTGGGCCCAAGTTAGAAGCAGAGTCTAAGGTGTAAATTATCGATAGTCCATATCTCGGAAACTATAAGAGATAATGCAATTTCGCAACCGGCAATGTAATTAGCATGCCGAATATCACTTGGAATGTGAATTGGGACGAAATCGCCAATAGATAAGACCATTTTACAATTTGGGCCCAAGTTAGAAGCAGAGCCTAAGGTGTAAATTATTGATAGTCCATATCTTGGAAACTATAAGAGATAATGCAATTTCGCAACCGGCAATGTAATTAGCATGCCGAATATTACTTGGAATGTGAATTGGTACGAAATCGCCAATAGATAAGACCATTTTACAATTTGGGCCCAAGTTAGAAGCAGAGCCTAAGGTGTAAATTATTGATAGTCCATATCTCGGAAACTATAAGAGATAATGCAATTTCGCAACCGGCAATGTAATTAGCATGCCGAATATCACTTGGAATGTGAATTGGGACGAAATCGCCAATAGATAAGACCATATTACAATTTGGGCCCAAGTTAGAAGCAGAGCCTAAGGTGTAAATTATCGATAGTCCATATCTCGGAAACTATAAGAGATAATGCAATTTCGCAACCGGCAATGTAATTAGCATGCCGAATATTACTTGGAGTGTGAATTGGAACGAAATCGCCAATAGATAAGACCATTTTACAATTTAGGCCCAAGTTAGAAGCAGAGCCTAAGGTGTAAATTATCGATAGTCCATATCTCGCAAACTATAAGAGATAATGCAATTTGGCAACCGGCAATGTAATTAGCATGCCGAATATTACTTGGAATGTGAATTGGAACGAAATCGCCAATAGATAAGACCATTTTACAATTTGGGCCCAAGTTAGAAGCAGAGCCTAAGGTGTAAATTATCGATAGTCCATATCTCGGAAACTATAAGAGATAATGCAATTTGGCAACCGGCAATGTAATTAGCATGCCGAATATTACTTGGAATGTGAATTGGAACGAAATCGCCAATAGATAAGACCATTTTACAATTTGGGCCCAAGTTAGAAGCAGAGCCTAAGGTGTAAATTATCGATAGTCCATATCTCGGAAACTATAAGAGATAATGCAATTTCGCAACCGGCAATGTAATTAGCATGCCGAATATCACTTGGAATGTGAATTGGGACGAAATCGCCAATAGATAAGACCATTTTACAATTTGGGCCCAAGTTAGAAGCAGAGCCTAAGGTGTAAATTATTGATAGTCCATATCTTGGAAACTATAAGAGATAATGCAATTTCGCAACCGGCAATGTAATTAGCATGCCGAATATTACTTGGAATGTGAATTGGTACGAAATCGCCAATAGATAAGACCATTTTACAATTTGGGCCCAAGTTAGAAGCAGAGCCTAAGGTGTAAATTATTGATAGTCCATATCTCGGAAACTATAAGAGATAATGCAATTTCGCAACCGGCAATGTAATTAGCATGCCGAATATCACTTGGAATGTGAATTGGGACGAAATCGCCAATAGATAAGACCATATTACAATTTGGGCCCAAGTTAGAAGCAGAGCCTAAGGTGTAAATTATCGATAGTCCATATCTCGGAAACTATAAGAGATAATGCAATTTCGCAACCGGCAATGTAATTAGCATGCCGAATATTACTTGGAGTGTGAATTGGAACGAAATCGCCAATAGATAAGACCATTTTACAATTTAGGCCCAAGTTAGAAGCAGAGCCTAAGGTGTAAATTATCGATAGTCCATATCTCGCAAACTATAAGAGATAATGCAATTTGGCAACCGGCAATGTAATTAGCATGCCGAATATTACTTGGAATGTGAATTGGAACGAAATCGCCAATAGATAAGACCATTTTACAATTTGGGCCCAAGTTAGAAGCAGAGCCTAAGGTGTAAATTATCGATAGTCCATATCTCGGAAACTATAAGAGATAATGCAATTTGGCAACCGTCAATGTAATTAGCATGCCGAATATTACTTGGAATGTGAATTGCAACGAAATCGCCAATAGATAAGACCATTTTACAATTTGGGCCCAAGTTAGAAGCAGAGCCTAAGGTGTAAATTATCGATAGTCCATATCTCGGAAACTATAAGAGATAATGCAATTTGGCAACCGGCAATGTAATTAGCATGCCGAATATTACCTGGAATGTGAATTGGAACGAAATCGCCAATAGATAAGACCATTTTACAATTTGGGCCCAAGTTAGAAGCAGAGCCTAAGGTGTAAATTATTGATAGTCCATATCTTGGAAACTATAAGAGATAATGCAATTTGGCAACCGGCAATGTAATTAGCATGCCGAATATTACTTGGAATGTGAATTGCAACGAAATCGCCAATAGATAAGACCATTTTACAATTTGGGCCCAAGTTAGAAGCAGAGCCTAAGGTGTAAATTATCGATAGTCCATATCTCGGAAACTATAAGAGATAATGCAATATGGCAACCGGCAATGTAATTAGCATGCCGAATATTACTTGGAATGTGAATTGGAACGAAATCGCCAATAGATAAGACCATTTTACAATTTGGGCCCAAGTTAGAAGCAGAGCCTAAGGTGTAAATTATTGATAGTCCATATCTCGGAAACTATAAGAGATAATGCAATTTCGAAACCGGCAATGTAAGTAGCATGCCGAATATCACTTGGAATGTGAATTGGGACGAAATCGCCAATAGATAAGACCATTTTACAATTTGGGCCCAAGTTAGAAGCAGAGCCTAAGGTGTAAATTATCGATAGTCCATATCTCGGAAACTATAAGAGATAATGCAATTTGGCAACCGGCAATGTAATTAGCATGCCGAATGTTACTTGGAATGTGAATTGGAACGAAATCGCCAATAGATAAGACCATTTTACAATTTGGGACCAAGTTAGAAGCAGAGCCTAAGGTGTAAATTATCGATAGTCCATATCTCGGAAACTATAAGAGATAATGCAATTTGGCAACCGGCAATGTAATTAGCATGCCGAATATTACTTGGAATGTGAATTGGAACGAAATCGCCAATAGATAAGACCATTTTACAATTTGGGCCCAAGTTAGAAGCAGAGCCTAAGGTGTAAATTATCGATAGTCCATATCTCGGAAACTATAAGAGATAATGCAATTTGGCAACCGGCAATGTAATTAGCATGCCGAATATTACTTGGAATGTGAATTGGTACGAAATCGCCAATAGATAAGACCATTTTACAATTTGAGCCCAAGTTAGAAGCAGAGCCTAAGGTGTAAATTATTGATAGTCCATATCTCGGAAACTATAAGAGATAATACAATTTCGCAACCGGCAATGTAATTAGCATGCCGGATATTACTTGGAGTGTGAATTGGAACGAAATCGCCAATAGATAAGACCATTTTACAATTTGGGCCCAAGTTAGAAGCAGAGCCTAAGGTGTAAATTATCGATAGTCCATATCTCGGAAACTATAAGAGATAATGCAATTTGGCAACCGGCAATGTAATTAGCATGCCGAATATTACTTGGAATGTGAATTGGAACGAAATCGCCAATAGATAAGACCATTTTACAATTTGGGCCCAAGTTAGAAGCAGAGCCTAAGGTGTAAATTATCGATAGTCCATATCTCGGAAACTATAAGAGATAATGCAATTTGGCAACCGGCAATGTAATTAGCATGCCGAATATTACTTGGAGTGTGAATTGGAACGAAATCGCCAATAGATAAGACCATTTTACAATTTGGGCCCAAGTTAGAAGCAGAGCCTAAGGTGTAAATTATCGATAGTCCATATCTCGGAAACTATAAGAGATAATGCAATTTGGCAACCGGCAATGTAATTAGCATGCCGAATATTACTTGGAATGTGAATTGGAACGAAATCGCCAATAGATAAGACCATTTTACAATTTGGGCCCAAGTTAGAAGCAGAGCCTAAGGTATAAATTATCGATAGTCCATATCTCGGAAACTATAAGAGATAATGCAATTTGGCAACCGGCAATGTAATTAGCATGCCGAATATAACTTGGAATGTGAATTGGAACGAAATCGCCAATAGATAAGACCATTTTACAATTTGGGCCCAAGTTAGAAGCAGAGCCTAAGGTGTAAATTATCGATAGTCCATATCTCGGAAACTATAAGAGATAATGCAATTTGGCAATCGGCAATGTAATTAGCATGCCGAATATTACTTGGAATGTGAATTGGAACGAAATCGCCAATAGATAAGACCATTTTACAATTTGGGCAAAAGTTAGAAGCAGAGCCTAAGGTGTAAATTATCGATAGTCCATATCTCGGAAACTATAAGAGATAATGCAATTTGGCAACCGGCAATGTAATTAGCATGTCGAATATTACTTGGAATGTGAATTGGAACGAAATCGCCAATAGATAAGACCATTTTACAATTTGGGCCCAAGTTAGAAGCAGAGCCTAAGGTGTAAATTATTGATAGTCCATATCTCGGAAACTATAAGAGATAATGCAATTTCGCAACCGGCAATGTAATTAGCATGCCGAATATTACTTGGAATGTGAATTGGAACGAAATCGCCAATAGATAAGACCATTTTACAATTTGGGCCCAAGTTAGAAGCAGAGCCTAAGGTGTAAATTATCGATAGTCCATATCTCGGAAACTATAAGAGATAATGCAATTTGGCAACCGGCAATGTAATTAGCATGCCGAATATTACTTGGAATGTGAATTGGAACGAAATCGCCAATAGATAAGACCATTTTACAATTTGGGCCCAAGTTAGAAGCAGAGCCTAAGGTGTAAATTATCGATAGTCCATATCTCGGAAACTATAAGAGATAATGCAATTTCGCAACCGGCAATGTAATTAGCATGCCGAATATCACTTGGAATGTGAATTGGGACGAAATCGCCAATAGATAAGACCATTTTACAATTTGGGCCCAAGTTAGAAGCAGAGCCTAAGGTGTAAATTATTGATAGTCCATATCTTGGAAACTATAAGAGATAATGCAATTTCGCAACCGGCAATGTAATTAGCATGCCGAATATTACTTGGAATGTGAATTGGTACGAAATCGCCAATAGATAAGACCATTTTACAATTTGGGCCCAAGTTAGAAGCAGAGCCTAAGGTGTAAATTATTGATAGTCCATATCTCGGAAACTATAAGAGATAATGCAATTTCGCAACCGGCAATGTAATTAGCATGCCGAATATCACTTGGAATGTGAATTGGGACGAAATCGCCAATAGATAAGACCATATTACAATTTGGGCCCAAGTTAGAAGCAGAGCCTAAGGTGTAAATTATCGATAGTCCATATCTCGGAAACTATAAGAGATAATGCAATTTCGCAACCGGCAATGTAATTAGCATGCCGAATATTACTTGGAGTGTGAATTGGAACGAAATCGCCAATAGATAAGACCATTTTACAATTTAGGCCCAAGTTAGAAGCAGAGCCTAAGGTGTAAATTATCGATAGTCCATATCTCGCAAACTATAAGAGATAATGCAATTTGGCAACCGGCAATGTAATTAGCATGCCGAATATTACTTGGAATGTGAATTGGAACGAAATCGCCAATAGATAAGACCATTTTACAATTTGGGCCCAAGTTAGAAGCAGAGCCTAAGGTGTAAATTATCGATAGTCCATATCTCGGAAACTATAAGAGATAATGCAATTTGGCAACCGTCAATGTAATTAGCATGCCGAATATTACTTGGAATGTGAATTGCAACGAAATCGCCAATAGATAAGACCATTTTACAATTTGGGCCCAAGTTAGAAGCAGAGCCTAAGGTGTAAATTATCGATAGTCCATATCTCGGAAACTATAAGAGATAATGCAATTTGGCAACCGGCAATGTAATTAGCATGCCGAATATTACCTGGAATGTGAATTGGAACGAAATCGCCAATAGATAAGACCATTTTACAATTTGGGCCCAAGTTAGAAGCAGAGCCTAAGGTGTAAATTATTGATAGTCCATATCTCGGAAACTATAAGAGATAATGCAATTTCGCAACCGGCAATGTAATTAGCATGCCGAAAATCACTTGGAATGTGAATTGGGACGAAATCGCCAATAGATAAGACCATTTTACAATTTGGGCCCAAGTTAGAAGCAGAGCCTAAGGTGTAAATTATCGATAGTCCATATCTCGGAAACTATAAGAGATAATGCAATTTGGCAACCGGCAATGTAATTAGCATGCCGAATATTACTTGGAATGTGAATTGGGACGAAATCGCCAATAGATAAGACCATTTTACAATTTGGGCCCAAGTTAGAAGCAGAGCCTAAGGTGTAAATTATCGATAGTCCATATCTCGGAATCTATAAGAGATAATGCAATTTGGCAACCGGCAATGTAATTAGCATGCCGAATATTACTTGGAATGTGAATTGGAACGAAATCGCCAATAGGTAAGACCATTTTACAATTTGGGCCCAAGTTAGAAGCAGAGCCTAAGGTGTAAATTATCGATAGTCCATATCTCGGAAACTATAAGAGATAATTCAATTTGGCAACCGGCAATGTAATTAGCATGCCAAATATTACTTGGAATGTGAATTGGAACGAAATCGCCAATAGATAAGACCATTTTACAATTTGGGCCCAAGTTAGAAGCAGAGCCTAAGGTGTAAATTATCGATAGTCCATATCTCGGAAACTATAAGAGATAATGCAATTTGGCAACCGGCAATGTAATTAGCATGCCGAATATTACTTGGAATGTGAATTGGAACGAAATCGCCAATAGATAAGACCATTTTACAATTTGAGCCCAAGTTAGAAGCAGAGCCTAAGGTGTAAATTATCGATAGTCCATATCTCGGAAACTATAAGAGATAATGCAATTTGGCAACCGGCAATGTAATTAGCATGCCGAATATTCCTTGGAATGTGAATTGGAACGAAATCGCCAATAGATAAGACCATTTTACAATTTGGGCCCAAGTTAGAAGCAGAGCCTATGGTGTAAATTATCGATAGTCCATATCTCGGAAACTATAAGAGATAATGCAATTTGGCAACCGGCAATGTAATTAGCATGCCGAATATTACTTGGAATGTGAATTGGAACGAAATCGCCAATAGATAAGACCATTTTACAATTTGGGAGCAAGTTAGAAGCAGAGCCTAAGGTGTAAATTATCGATAGTCCATATCTCGGAAACTATAAGAGATAATGCAATTTGGCAACCGGCAATGTAATTAGCATGCCGAATTTTACTTGGAATGTGAATTGGAACGAAATCGCCACTAAATAAGACCATTTTACAATTTGGGCCCAAGTTAGAAGCAGAGCCTAAGGTGTAAATTATTGATAGTCCATATCTCGGAAACTATAAGAGATAATGCAATTTCGCAACCGGCAATGTAATTAGCATGCCGAATATCACTTGGAATGTGAATTGGGACGAAATCGCCAATAGATAAGACCATTTTACAATTTGGGCCCAAGTTAGAAGCAGAGCCTAAGGTGTAAATTATCGATAGTCCATATCTCGGAAACTATTAGAGATAATGCAATTTGGCAACCGGCAATGTAATTAGCTTGCCGAATATTACTTGGAATGTGAATTGGGACGAAATCGCCAATAGATAAGACCATTTTACAATTTGGGCCCAAGTTAGAAGCAGAGCCTAAGGTGTAAATTATTGATAGTCCATATCTTGGAAACTATAAGAGATAATGCAATTTCGCAACCGGCAATGTAATTAGCATGCCGAATATTACTTGGAATGTGAATTGGTACGAAATCGCCAATAGATAAGACCATTTTACAATTTGGGCCCAAGTTAGAAGCAGAGCCTAAGGTGTAAATTATTGATAGTCCATATCTCGGAAACTATAAGAGATAATGCAATTTCGCAACCGGCAATGTAATTAGCATGCCGAATATCACTTGGAATGTGAATTGGGACGAAATCGCCAATAGATAAGACCATTTTACAATTTGGGCCCAAGTTAGAAGCAGAGCCTAAGGTGTAAATTATCGATAGTCCATATCTCGGAAACTATAAGAGATAATGCAATTTCGCAACCGGCAATGTAATTAGCATGTCGAATATTACTTGGAGTGTGAATTGGAACGAAATCGCCAATAGATAAGACCATTTTACAATTTAGGCCCAAGTTAGAAGCAGAGCCTAAGGTGTAAATTATCGATAGTCCATATCTCGGAAACTATAAGAGATAATGCAATTTGGCAACCGGCAATGTAATTACCATGCCGAATATTACTTGGAATGTGAATTGGAACGAAATCGCCAATAGATAAGACCATTTTACAATTTGGGCCCAAGTTAGAAGCAGAGCCTAAGGTGTAAATTATCGATAGTCCATATCTCGGAAACTATAAGAGATAATGCAATTTGGCAACCGTCAATGTAATTAGCATGCCGAATATTACTTGGAATGTGAATTGCAACGAAATCGCCAATAGATAAGACCATTTTACAATTTGGGCCCAAGTTAGAAGCAGAGCCTAAGGTGTAAATTATCGATAGTCCATATCTCGGAAACTATAAGAGATAATGCAATTTGGCAACCGGCAATGTAATTAGCATGCCGAATATTACCTGGAATGTGAATTGGAACGAAATCGCCAATAGATAAGACCATTTTACAATTTGGGCCCAAGTTAGAAGCAGAGCCTAAGGTGTAAATTATTGATAGTCCATATCTCGGAAACTATAAGAGATAATGCAATTTCGCAACCGGCAATGTAATTAGCATGCCGAAAATTACTTGGAATGTGAATTGGGACGAAATCGCCAATAGATAAGACCATTTTACAATTTGGGCCCAAGTTAGAAGCAGAGCCTAAGGTGTAAATTATCGATAGTCCATATCTCGGAAACTATAAGAGATAATGCAATTTGGCAACCGGCAATGTAATTAGCATGCCGAATATTACTTGGAATGTGAATTGGGACGAAATCGCCAATAGATAAGACCATTTTACAATTTGGGCCCAAGTTAGAAGCAGAGCCTAAGGTGTAAATTATCGATAGTCCATATCTCGGAATCTATAAGAGATAATGCAATTTGGCAACCGGCAATGTAATTAGCATGCCGAATATTACTTGGAATGTGAATTGGAACGAAATCGCCAATAGGTAAGACCATTTTACAATTTGGGCCCAAGTTAGAAGCAGAGCCTAAGGTGTAAATTATCGATAGTCCATATCTCGGAAACTATAAGAGATAATTCAATTTGGCAACCGGCAATGTAATTAGCATGCCAAATATTACTTGGAATGTGAATTGGAACGAAATCGCCAATAGATAAGACCATTTTACAATTTGGGCCCAAGTTAGAAGCAGAGCCTAAGGTGTAAATTATCGATAGTCCATATCTCGGAAACTATAAGAGATAATGCAATTTGGCAACCGGCAATGTAATTAGCATGCCGAATATTACTTGGAATGTGAATTGGAACGAAATCGCCAATAGATAAGACCATTTTACAATTTGAGCCCAAGTTAGAAGCAGAGCCTAAGGTGTAAATTATCGATAGTCCATATCTCGGAAACTATAAGAGATAATGCAATTTGGCAACCGGCAATGTAATTAGCATGCCGAATATTCCTTGGAATGTGAATTGGAACGAAATCGCCAATAGATAAGACCATTTTACAATTTGGGCCCAAGTTAGAAGCAGAGCCTATGGTGTAAATTATCGATAGTCCATATCTCGGAAACTATAAGAGATAATGCAATTTGGCAACCGGCAATGTAATTAGCATGCCGAATATTACTTGGAATGTGAATTGGATCGAAATCGCCAATAGATAAGACCATTTTACAATTTGGGAGCAAGTTAGAAGCAGAGCCTAAGGTGTAAATTATCGATAGTCCATATCTCGGAAACTATAAGAGATAATGCAATTTGGCAACCGGCAATGTAATTAGCATGCCGAATTTTACTTGGAATGTGAATTGGAACGAAATCGCCACTAAATAAGACCATTTTACAATTTGGGCCCAAGTTAGAAGCAGAGCCTAAGGTGTAAATTATTGATGGTCCATATCTCGGAAACTATAAGAGATAATGCAATTTCGCAACCGGCAATGTAATTAGCATGCCGAATACTACTTGGAATGTGAATTGGAACGAAATCGCCAATAGGTAAGACCATTTTACAATTTGGGCCCAAGTTAGAAGCAGAGCCTAAGGTGTAAATTGTCGATAGTCCATATCTCGGAAACTATAAGAGATAATTCAATTTGGCAACCGGCATTGTAATTAGCATGCCGAATATTACTTGGAATGTGAATTGGAACGAAATCGCCAATAGATAAGACCATTTTACAATTTGGACCCAAGTTAGAAGCAGAGCCTAATGTGTAAATTATCGATAGTCCATATCTCAGAAACTATAAGAGATAATGCAATTTGGCAACCGGCAATGTAATTAGCATGCCGAATATTACTTGGAATGTGAATTGGAACGAAATCGCCAATAGATAAGACCATTTTACAATTTGGGCCCAAGTTAGAAGCAGAGCCTAAGGTGTAAATTATCGATAGTCCATATCTCGGAAACTATAAGAGATAATGCAATTTGACAACCGGCAATGTAATTAGCATGCCGAATATTACTTGGAATGTGAATTGGAACGAAATCGCCAATAGATAAGACCATTTTACAATTTGGGCCCAAGTTAGAAGCAGAGCCTAAGGTGTAAATTATCGATAGTCCATATCTCGGAAACTATAAGAGATAATGCAATTTGGCAACCGGCAATGTAATTAGCATGCCGAATATTACTTGGAATGTGAATTGGAATGAAATCGCCAATAGATAAGACCATTTTACAATTTGGGCCCAAGTTAGAAGCAGAGCCTAAGGTGTAAATTATCGATAGTCCATATCTCGGGAACTATAAGAGATAATGCAATTTGGCAACCGGCAATGTAATTAGCATGCCGAATATTACTTGGAATGTGAATTGGAACGAAATCGCCAATAGATAAGACCATTTTACAATTTGGGCCCAAGTTAGAAGCAGAGCCTAAGGTGTAAATTATTGATAGTCTATATCTCGGAAACTATAAGAGATAATGCAATTTCGCAACCGGCAATGTAATTAGCATGAAGAATATCACTTGGAATGTGAATTGGGACGAAATCGCCAATAGATAAGACCATTTTACAATTTGGGCCCAAGTTAGAAGCAGAGCCTAAGTTGTAAATTATCGATAGTCCATATCTCGGAAACTATAAGAGATAATGCAATTTGGCAACCGGCAATGTAATTAGCATGCCGAATATTACTTGGAATGTGAATTGGAACGAAATCGCCAATAGATAAGACCATTTTACAATTTGGGCCCAAGTTAGAAGCAGAGCCTAAGGTGTAAATTATCGATAGTCCATATCTCGGAAACTATAAGAGATAATGCAATTTGGCAACCGGCAATGTAAGACCATTTTACAATTTGGGCCCAAGTTAGAAGCAGAGCCTAAGGTGTAAATTATCGATAGTCCATATCTCGGAAACTATAAGAGATAATGCAATTTGGCAACCGGCATTGTAATTAGCATGCCGAATATTACTTGGAATGTGAATTGGAACGAAATCGCCAATAGATAAGACCATTTTACAATTTGGACCCAAGTTAGAAGCAGAGCCTAATGTGTAAATTATCGATGGTCCATATCTCGGAAACTATAAGAGATAATGCAATTTGGCAACCGGCAATGTAATTAGCATGCCGAATATTACTTGGAATGTGAATTGGAACGAAATCGCCAATAGATAAGACCATTTTACAATTTGGGCCCAAGTTAGAAGCAGAGCCTAAGGTGTAAATTATCGATAGTCCATATCTCGGAAACTATAAGAGATAATGCAATTTGACAACCGGCAATGTAATTAGCATGCCGAATATTACTTGGAATGTGAATTGGAACGAAATCGCCAATAGATAAGACCATTTTACAATTTGGGCCCAAGTTAGAAGCAGAGCCTAAGGTGTAAATTATCGATAGTCCATATCTCGGAAACTATAAGAGATAATGCAATTTGGCAACCGGCAATGTAATTAGCATGCCGAATATTACTTGGAATGTGAATTGGAATGAAATCGCCAATAGATAAGACCATTTTACAATTTGGGCCCAAGTTAGAAGCAGAGCCTAAGGTGTAAATTATCGATAGTCCATATCTCGGAAACTATAAGAGATAATGCAATTTGGCAACCGGCAATGTAATTAGCATGCCGAATATTACTTGGAATGTGAATTGGAACGAAATCGCCAATAGATAAGACCATTTTACAATTTGGGCCCAAGTTAGAAGCAGAGCCTAAGGTGTAAATTATTGATAGTCCATATCTCGGAAACTATAAGAGATAATACAATTTCGCAACCGGCAATGTAATTAGCATGCCGAATATTACTTGGAGTGTGAATTGGAACGAAATCGCCAATAGATAAGACCATTTTATAATTTGGGCCCAAGTTAGAAGCAGAGCCTAAGGTGTAAATTATCGATAGTCCATATCTCGGAAACTATAAGAGATAATGCAATTTGGCAACCGGCAATGTAATTAGCATGCCGAATATTACTTGGAATGTGAATTGGAACGAAATCGCCAATAGATAAGACCATTTTACAATTTGGGCCCAAGTTAGAAGCAGAGCCTAGGGTGTAAATTATCGATAGTCCATATCTCGGAAACTATAAGAGATAATGCAATTTGGCAACCGGCAATGTAATTAGCATGCCGAATATTACTTGGAGTGTGAATTGGAACGAAATCGCCAATAGATAAGACCATTTTACAATTTGGGCCCAAGTTAGAAGCAGAGCCTAAGGTGTAAATTATCGATAGTCCATATCTCGGAAACTATAAGAGATAATGCAATTTGGCAACCGGCAATGTAATTAGCATGCCGAATATTACTTGGAATGTGAATTGGAACGAAATCGCCAATAGATAAGACCATTTTACAATTTGGGCCCAAGTTAGAAGCAGAGCCTAAGGTGTAAATAATCGATAGTCCATATCTCGGAAACTATAAGAGATAATGCAATTTGGCAACCGGCAATGTAATTAGCATGCCGAATATAACTTGGAATGTGAATTGGAACGAAATCGCCAATAGATAAGACCATTTTACAATTTGGGCCCAAGTTAGAAGCAGAGCCTAAGGTGTAAATTATCGATAGTCCATATCTCGGAAACTATAAGAGATAATGCAATTTGGCAACCGGCAATGTAATTAGCATGCCGAATATTACTTGGAATGTGAATTGGAACGAAATCGCCAATAGATAAGACCATTTTACAATTTGGGCCCAAGTTAGAAGCAGAGCCTAAGGTGTAAATTATCGATAGTCCATATCTCGGAAACTATAAGAGATAATGCAATTTGGCAACCGGCAATATAATTAGCATGCCGAATATTACTTGGAATGTGAATTGGAACGAAATCGCCAATAGATAAGACCATTTTACAATTTGGGCCCAAGTTAGAAGCAGAGCCTAAGGTGTAAATTATTGATAGTCCATATCTCGGAAACTATAAGAGATAATGCAATTTCGCAACCGGTAATGTAATTAGCATGCCGAATATCACTTGGAATGTGAATTGGGACGAAATCGCCAATAGATAAGACCATTTTACAATTTGGGCCCAAGTTAGAAACAGAGCCTAAGGTGTAAATTATCGATAGTCCATATCTCGGAAACTATAAGAGATAATGCAATTTGGCAACCGGCAATGTAATTAGCATGCCGAATATTACTTGGAATGTGAATTGGAACGAAATCGCCAATAGATAAGACCATTTTACAATTTGGGCCCAAGTTAGAAGCAGAGCCTAAGGTGTAAATTATTGATGGTCCATATCTCGGAAACTATAAGAGATAATGCAATTTCGCAACCGGCAATGTAATTAGCATGCCGAATATTACTTGGAGTGTGAATTGGAACGAAATCGCCAATAGGTAAGACCATTTTACAATTTGGGCCCAAGTTAGAAGCAGAGCCTAAGGTGTAAATTATCGATAGTCCATATCTCGGAAACTATAAGAGATAATGCAATTTGGCAACCGGCAATGTAATTAGCATGCCGAATATTACTTGGAATGTGAATTGGAACGAAATCGCCAATAGATAAGACCATTTTACAATTTGGGCCCAAGTTAGAAGCAGAGCCTAAGGTGTAAATTATCGATAGTCCATATCTCGGAAACTATAAGAGATAATGCAATTTGGCAACCGGCAATGTAATTAGCATGCCGAATATTACTTGGAATGTGAATTGGAACGAAATCGCCAATAGATAAGACCATTTTACAATTTGGGCCCAAGTTAGAAGCAGAGCCTAAGGTGTAAATTATCGATAGTCCATATCTCGGAAACTATAAGAGATAATGCAATTTGGCAACCAGCAATGTAATTAGCATGCCGAATATTACTTGGAATGTGAATTGCAACGAAATCGCCAATAGATAAGACCATTTTACAATTTGGGCCCAAGTTAGAAGCAGAGCCTAAGGTGTAAATTATCGATAGTCCATATCTCGGAAACTATAAGAGATAATGCAATTTGGCAACCGGCAATGTAATTAGCATGCCGAATATTACTTGGAATGTGAATTGGAACGAAATCGCCAATAGATAAGACCATTTTACAATTTGGGCCCAAGTTAGAAGCAGAGCCTAAGGTGTAAATTATTGATAGTCCATATCTCGGAAACTATAAGAGATAATGCAATTTCGAAACCGGCAATGTAAGTAGCATGCCGAATATCACTTGGAATGTGAATTGGGACGAAATCGCCAATAGATAAGACCATTTTACAATTTGGGCCCAAGTTAGAAGCAGAGCCTAAGGTGTAAATTATCGATAGTCCATATCTCGGAAACTATAAGAGATAATGCAATTTGGCAACCGGCAATGTAATTAGCATGCCGAATGTTACTTGGAATGTGAATTGGAACGAAATCGCCAATAGATAAGACCATTTTACAATTTGGGACCAAGTTAGAAGCAGAGCCTAAGGTGTAAATTATCGATAGTCCATATCTCGGAAACTATAAGAGATAATGCAATTTGGCAACCGGCAATGTAATTAGCATGCCGAATATTACTTGGAATGTGAATTGGAACGAAATCGCCAATAGATAAGACCATTTTACAATTTGGGCCCAAGTTAGAAGCAGAGCCTAAGGTGTAAATTATCGATAGTCCATATCTCGGAAACTATAAGAGATAATGCAATTTGGCAACCGGCAATGTAATTAGCATGCCGAATATTACTTGGAATGTGAATTGGTACGAAATCGCCAATAGATAAGACCATTTTACAATTTGGGCCCAAGTTAGAAGCAGAGCCTAAGGTGTAAATTATTGATAGTCCATATCTCGGAAACTATAAGAGATAATACAATTTCGCAACCGGCAATGTAATTAGCATGCCGGATATTACTTGGAGTGTGAATTGGAACGAAATCGCCAATAGATAAGACCATTTTACAATTTGGGCCCAAGTTAGAAGCAGAGCCTAAGGTGTAAATTATCGATAGTCCATATCTCGGAAACTATAAGAGATAATGCAATTTGGCAACCGGCAATGTAATTAGCATGCCGAATATTACTTGGAATGTGAATTGGAACGAAATCGCCAATAGATAAGACCATTTTACAATTTGGGCCCAAGTTAGAAGCAGAGCCTAAGGTGTAAATTATCGATAGTCCATATCTCGGAAACTATAAGAGATAATGCAATTTGGCAACCGGCAATGTAATTAGCATGCCGAATATTACTTGGAGTGTGAATTGGAACGAAATCGCCAATAGATAAGACCATTTTACAATTTGGGCCCAAGTTAGAAGCAGAGCCTAAGGTGTAAATTATCGATAGTCCATATCTCGGAAACTATAAGAGATAATGCAATTTGGCAACCGGCAATGTAATTAGCATGCCGAATATTACTTGGAATGTGAATTGGAACGAAATCGCCAATAGATAAGACCATTTTACAATTTGGGCCCAAGTTAGAAGCAGAGCCTAAGGTATAAATTATCGATAGTCCATATCTCGGAAACTATAAGAGATAATGCAATTTGGCAACCGGCAATGTAATTAGCATGCCGAATATAACTTGGAATGTGAATTGGAACGAAATCGCCAATAGATAAGACCATTTTACAATTTGGGCCCAAGTTAGAAGCAGAGCCTAAGGTGTAAATTATCGATAGTCCATATCTCGGAAACTATAAGAGATAATGCAATTTGGCAACCGGCAATGTAATTAGCATGCCGAATATTACTTGGAATGTGAATTGGAACGAAATCGCCAATAGATAAGACCATTTTACAATTTGGGCAAAAGTTAGAAGCAGAGCCTAAGGTGTAAATTATCGATAGTCCATATCTCGGAAACTATAAGAGATAATGCAATTTGGCAACCGGCAATGTAATTAGCATGTCGAATATTACTTGGAATGTGAATTGGAACGAAATCGCCAATAGATAAGACCATTTTACAATTTGGGCCCAAGTTAGAAGCAGAGCCTAAGGTGTAAATTATTGATAGTCCATATCTCGGAATCTATAAGAGATAATGCAATTTCGCAACCGGCAATGTAATTAGCATGCCGAATATTACTTGGAATGTGAATTGGAACGAAATCGCCAATAGATAAGACCATTTTACAATTTGGGCCCAAGTTAGAAGCAGAGCCTAAGGTGTAAATTATCGATAGTCCATATCTCGGAAACTATAAGAGATAATGCAATTTGGCAACCGGCAATGTAATTAGCATGCCGAATATTACTTGGAATGTGAATTGGAACGAAATCGCCAATAGATAAGACCATTTTACAATTTGGGCCCAAGTTAGAAGCAGAGCCTAAGGTGTAAATTATCGATAGTCCATATCTCGGAAACTATAAGAGATAATGCAATTTCGCAACCGGCAATGTAATTAGCATGCCGAATATCACTTGGAATGTGAATTGGGACGAAATCGCCAATAGATAAGACCATTTTACAATTTGGGCCCAAGTTAGAAGCAGAGCCTAAGGTGTAAATTATTGATAGTCCATATCTTGGAAACTATAAGAGATAATGCAATTTCGCAACCGGCAATGTAATTAGCATGCCGAATATTACTTGGAATGTGAATTGGTACGAAATCGCCAATAGATAAGACCATTTTACAATTTGGGCCCAAGTTAGAAGCAGAGCCTAAGGTGTAAATTATTGATAGTCCATATCTCGGAAACTATAAGAGATAATGCAATTTCGCAACCGGCAATGTAATTAGCATGCCGAATATCACTTGGAATGTGAATTGGGACGAAATCGCCAATAGATAAGACCATATTACAATTTGGGCCCAAGTTAGAAGCAGAGCCTAAGGTGTAAATTATCGATAGTCCATATCTCGGAAACTATAAGAGATAATGCAATTTCGCAACCGGCAATGTAATTAGCATGCCGAATATTACTTGGAGTGTGAATTGGAACGAAATCGCCAATAGATAAGACCATTTTACAATTTAGGCCCAAGTTAGAAGCAGAGCCTAAGGTGTAAATTATCGATAGTCCATATCTCGCAAACTATAAGAGATAATGCAATTTGGCAACCGGCAATGTAATTAGCATGCCGAATATTACTTGGAATGTGAATTGGAACGAAATCGCCAATAGATAAGACCATTTTACAATTTGGGCCCAAGTTAGAAGCAGAGCCTAAGGTGTAAATTATCGATAGTCCATATCTCGGAAACTATAAGAGATAATGCAATTTGGCAACCGTCAATGTAATTAGCATGCCGAATATTACTTGGAATGTGAATTGCAACGAAATCGCCAATAGATAAGACCATTTTACAATTTGGGCCCAAGTTAGAAGCAGAGCCTAAGGTGTAAATTATCGATAGTCCATATCTCGGAAACTATAAGAGATAATGCAATTTGGCAACTGGCAATGTAATTAGCATGCCGAATATTACCTGGAATGTGAATTGGAACGAAATCGCCAATAGATAAGACCATTTTACAATTTGGGCCCAAGTTAGAAGCAGAGCCTAAGGTGTAAATTATTGATAGTCCATATCTCGGAAACTATAAGAGATAATGCAATTTCGCAACCGGCAATGTAATTAGCATGCCGAAAATCACTTGGAATGTGAATTGGGACGAAATCGCCAATAGATAAGACCATTTTACAATTTGGGCCCAAGTTAGAAGCAGAGCCTAAGGTGTAAATTATCGATAGTCCATATCTCGGAAACTATAAGAGATAATGCAATTTGGCAACCGGCAATGTAATTAGCATGCCGAATATTACTTGGAATGTGAATTGGGACGAAATCGCCAATAGATAAGACCATTTTACAATTTGGGCCCAAGTTAGAAGCAGAGCCTAAGGTGTAAATTATCGATAGTCCATATCTCGGAATCTATAAGAGATAATGCAATTTGGCAACCGGCAATGTAATTAGAATGCCGAATATTACTTGGAATGTGAATTGGAACGAAATCGCCAATAGGTAAGACCATTTTACAATTTGGGCCCAAGTTAGAAGCAGAGCCTAAGGTGTAAATTATCGATAGTCCATATCTCGGAAACTATAAGAGATAATTCAATTTGGCAACCGGCAATGTAATTAGCATGCCAAATATTACTTGGAATGTGAATTGGAACGAAATCGCCAATAGATAAGACCATTTTACAATTTGGGCCCAAGTTAGAAGCAGAGCCTAAGGTGTAAATTATCGATAGTCCATATCTCGGAAACTATAAGAGATAATGCAATTTGGCAACCGGTAATGTAATTAGCATGCCGAATATTACTTGGAATGTGAATTGGAACGAAATCGCCAATAGATAAGACCATTTTACAATTTGAGCCCAAGTTAGAAGCAGAGCCTAAGGTGTAAATTATCGATAGTCCATATCTCGGAAACTATAAGAGATAATGCAATTTGGCAACCGGCAATGTAATTAGCATGCCGAATATTCCTTGGAATGTGAATTGGAACGAAATCGCCAATAGATAAGACCATTTTACAATTTGGGCCCAAGTTAGAAGCAGAGCCTATGGTGTAAATTATCGATAGTCCATATCTCGGAAACTATAAGAGATAATGCAATTTGGCAACCGGCAATGTAATTAGCATGCCGAATATTACTTGGAATGTGAATTGGAACGAAATCGCCAATAGATAAGACCATTTTACAATTTGGGAGCAAGTTAGAAGCAGAGCCTAAGGTGTAAATTATCGATAGTCCATATCTCGGAAACTATAAGAGATAATGCAATTTGGCAACCGGCAATGTAATTAGCATGCCGAATTTTACTTGGAATGTGAATTGGAACGAAATCGCCACTAAATAAGACCATTTTACAATTTGGGCCCAAGTTAGAAGCAGAGCCTAAGGTGTAAATTATTGATAGTCCATATCTCGGAAACTATAAGAGATAATGCAATTTCGCAACCGGCAATGTAATTAGCATGCCGAATATCACTTGGAATGTGAATTGGGACGAAATCGCCAATAGATAAGACCATTTTACAATTTGGGCCCAAGTTAGAAGCAGAGCCTAAGGTGTAAATTATCGATAGTCCATATCTCGGAAACTATTAGAGATAATGCAATTTGGCAACCGGCAATGTAATTAGCTTGCCGAATATTACTTGGAATGTGAATTGGAACGAAATCGCCAATAGATAAGACCATTTTACAATTTGGGCCCAAGTTAGAAGCAGAGCCTAAGGTGTAAATTATCGATAGTCCATATCTCGGAAACTATAAGAGATAATGCAATTTGGCAACCGGCAATGTAATTAGCATGCCGAATATTACTTGGAATGTGAATTGGGACGAAATCGCCAATAGATAAGACCATTTTACAATTTGGGCCCAAGTTAGAAGCAGAGCCTAAGGTGTAAATTATCGATAGTCCATATCTCGGAATCTATAAGAGATAATGCAATTTGGCAACCGGCAATGTAATTAGCATGCCGAATATTACTTGGAATGTGAATTGGAACGAAATCGCCAATAGGTAAGACCATTTTACAATTTGGGCCCAAGTTAGAAGCAGAGCCTAAGGTGTAAATTATCGATAGTCCATATCTCGGAAACTATAAGAGATAATGCAATTTGGCAACCGGCAATGTAATTAGCATGCCGAATATTACTTGGAATGTGAATTGGAACGAAATCGCCAATAGATAAGACCATTTTACAATTTGGGCCCAAGTTAGAAGCAGAGCCTAAGGTGTAAATTATCGATAGTCCATATCTCGGAAACTATAAGAGATAATGCAATTTCGCAACCGGCAATGTAATTAGCATGCCGAATATCACTTGGAATGTGAATTGGGACGAAATCGCCAATAGATAAGACCATTTTACAATTTGGGCCCAAGTTAGAAGCAGAGCCTAAGGTGTAAATTATTGATAGTCCATATCTTGGAAACTATAAGAGATAATGCAATTTCGCAACCGGCAATGTAATTAGCATGCCGAATATTACTTGGAATGTGAATTGGTACGAAATCGCCAATAGATAAGACCATTTTACAATTTGGGCCCAAGTTAGAAGCAGAGCCTAAGGTGTAAATTATTGATAGTCCATATCTCGGAAACTATAAGAGATAATGCAATTTCGCAACCGGCAATGTAATTAGCATGCCGAATATCACTTGGAATGTGAATTGGGACGAAATCGCCAATAGATAAGACCATTTTACAATTTGGGCCCAAGTTAGAAGCAGAGCCTAAGGTGTAAATTATCGATAGTCCATATCTCGGAAACTATAAGAGATAATGCAATTTCGCAACCGGCAATGTAATTAGCATGTCGAATATTACTTGGAGTGTGAATTGGAACGAAATCGCCAATAGATAAGACCATTTTACAATTTAGGCCCAAGTTAGAAGCAGAGCCTAAGGTGTAAATTATCGATAGTCCATATCTCGGAAACTATAAGAGATAATGCAATTTGGCAACCGGCAATGTAATTAGCATGCCGAATATTACTTGGAATGTGAATTGGAACGAAATCGCCAATAGATAAGACCATTTTACAATTTGGGCCCAAGTTAGAAGCAGAGCCTAAGGTGTAAATTATCGATAGTCCATATCTCGGAAACTATAAGAGATAATGCAATTTGGCAACCGTCAATGTAATTAGCATGCCGAATATTACTTGGAATGTGAATTGCAACGAAATCGCCAATAGATAAGACCATTTTACAATTTGGGCCCAAGTTAGAAGCAGAGCCTAAGGTGTAAATTATCGATAGTCCATATCTCGGAAACTATAAGAGATAATGCAATTTGGCAACCGGCAATGTAATTAGCATGCCGAATATTACCTGGAATGTGAATTGGAACGAAATCGCCAATAGATAAGACCATTTTACAATTTGGGCCCAAGTTAGAAGCAGAGCCTAAGGTGTAAATTATTGATAGTCCATATCTCGGAAACTATAAGAGATAATGCAATTTCGCAACCGGCAATGTAATTAGCATGCCGAAAATTACTTGGAATGTGAATTGGGACGAAATCGCCAATAGATAAGACCATTTTACAATTTGGGCCCAAGTTAGAAGCAGAGCCTAAGGTGTAAATTATCGATAGTCCATATCTCGGAAACTATAAGAGATAATGCAATTTGGCAACCGGCAATGTAATTAGCATGCCGAATATTACTTGGAATGTGAATTGGGACGAAATCGCCAATAGATAAGACCATTTTACAATTTGGGCCCAAGTTAGAAGCAGAGCCTAAGGTGTAAATTATCGATAGTCCATATCTCGGAATCTATAAGAGATAATGCAATTTGGCAACCGGCAATGTAATTAGCATGCCGAATATTACTTGGAATGTGAATTGGAACGAAATCGCCAATAGGTAAGACCATTTTACAATTTGGGCCCAAGTTAGAAGCAGAGCCTAAGGTGTAAATTATCGATAGTCCATATCTCGGAAACTATAAGAGATAATTCAATTTGGCAACCGGCAATGTAATTAGCATGCCAAATATTACTTGGAATGTGAATTGGAACGAAATCGCCAATAGATAAGACCATTTTACAATTTGGGCCCAAGTTAGAAGCAGAGCCTAAGGTGTAAATTATCGATAGTCCATATCTCGGAAACTATAAGAGATAATGCAATTTGGCAACCAGCAATGTAATTAGCATGCCGAATATTACTTGGAATGTGAATTGGAACGAAATCGCCAATAGATAAGACCATTTTACAATTTGAGCCCAAGTTAGAAGCAGAGCCTAAGGTGTAAATTATCGATAGTCCATATCTCGGAAACTATAAGAGATAATGCAATTTGGCAACCGGCAATGTAATTAGCATGCCGAATATTCCTTGGAATGTGAATTGGAACGAAATCGCCAATAGATAAGACCATTTTACAATTTGGGCCCAAGTTAGAAGCAGAGCCTATGGTGTAAATTATCGATAGTCCATATCTCGGAAACTATAAGAGATAATGCAATTTGGCAACCGGCAATGTAATTAGCATGCCGAATATTACTTGGAATGTGAATTGGAACGAAATCGCCAATAGATAAGACCATTTTACAATTTGGGAGCAAGTTAGAAGCAGAGCCTAAGGTGTAAATTATCGATAGTCCATATCTCGGAAACTATAAGAGATAATGCAATTTGGCAACCGGCAATGTAATTAGCATGCCGAATTTTACTTGGAATGTGAATTGGAACGAAATCGCCACTAAATAAGACCATTTTACAATTTGGGCCCAAGTTAGAAGCAGAGCCTAAGGTGTAAATTATTGATAGTCCATATCTCGGAAACTATAAGAGATAATGCAATTTCGCAACCGGCAATGTAATTAGCATGCCGAATATCACTTGGAATGTGAATTGGGACGAAATCGCCAATAGATAAGACCATTTTACAATTTGGGCCCAAGTTAGAAGCAGAGCCTAAGGTGTAAATTATCGATAGTCCATATCTCGGAAACTATTAGAGATAATGCAATTTGGCAACCGGCAATGTAATTAGCTTGCCGAATATTACTTGGAATGTGAATTGGAACGAAATCGCCAATAGATAAGACCATTTTACAATTTGGGCCCAAGTTAGAAGCAGAGCCTAAGGTGTAAATTATCGATAGTCCATATCTCGGAAACTATAAGAGATAATGCAATTTGGCAACCGGCAATGTAATTAGCATGCCGAATATTACTTGGAATGTGAATTGCAACGAAATCGCCAATAGATAAGACCATTTTACAATTTGGGCCCAAGTTAAAAGCAGAGCCTAAGGTGTAAATTATCGATAGTCCATATCTCGGAAACTATAAGAGATAATGCAATTTGGCAACCGGCAATGTAATTAGCATGCCGAATACTACTTGGAATGTGAATTGGAACGAAATCGCCAATAGATAAGACCATTTTACAATTTGGGCCCAAGTTAGAAGCAGAGCCTAAGGTGTAAATTATTGATAGTCCATATCTCGGAAACTATAAGAGATAATGCAATTTCGCAACCGGCAATGTAATTAGCATGCCGAATATCACTTGGAATGTGAATTGGGACGAAATCGCCAATAGATAAGACCATTTTACAATTTGGGCCCAAGTTAGAAGCAGAGCCTAAGGTGTAAATTATCGATAGTCCATATCTCGGAAACTATAAGAGATAATGCAATTTGGCAACCGGCAATGTAATTAGCATGCCGAATATTACTTGGAATGTGAATTGGAACGAAATCGCCAATAGATAAGACCATTTTACAATTTGGGCCCAAGTTAGAAGCAGAGCCTAAGGTGTAAATTATCGATAGTCCATATCTCGGAAACTATAAGAGATAATGCAATTTGGCAACCGGCAATGTAATTAGCATGCCGAATATTACTTGGAATGTGAATTGGAACGAAATCGCCAATAGATAAGACCATTTTACAATTTGGGCCCAAGTTAGAAGCAGAGCCTAAGGTGTAAATTATCGATAGTCCATATCTCGGAAACTATAAGAGATAATGCAATTTGGCAACCGGCAATGTAATTAGCATGCCGAATATTCCTTGGAATGTGAATTGGAACGAAATCGCCAATAGATAAGACCATTTTACAATTTGGGCCCAAGTTAGAAGCAGAGCCTATGGTGTAAATTATCGATAGTCCATATCTCGGAAACTATAAGAGATAATGCAATTTGGCAACCGGCAATATAATTAGCATGCCGAATATTACTTGGAATGTGAATTGGAACGAAATCGCCAATAGATAAGACCATTTTACAATTTGGGCCCAAGTTAGAAGCAGAGCCTAAGGTGTAAATTATCGATAGTCCATATCTCGGAAACTATAAGAGATAATGCAATTTGGCAACCGGCAATGTAATTAGCATGCCGAATATTACTTGGAATGTGAATTGGAACGAAATCGCCAATAGATAAGACCATTTTACAATTTGGGCCCAAGTTAGAAGCAGAGCCTAAGGTGTAAATTATCGATAGTCCATATCTCGGAAACTATAAGAGATAATGCAATTTGGCAACCGGCAATGTAATTAGCATGCCGAATATTACTTGGAATGTGAATTGGAACGAAATCGCCAATAGGTAAGACCATTTTACAATTTGGGCCCAAGTTAGAAGCAGAGCCTAAGGTTTAAATTATCGATAGTCCATATCTCGGAAACTATAAGAGATAATTCAATTTGGCAACCGGCAATGTAATTAGCATGCCGAATATTACTTGGAATGTGAATTGGAACGAAATCGCCAATAGATAAGACCATTTTACAATTTGGGCCCAAGTTAGAAGCAGAGCCTAAGGTGTAAATTATCGATAGTCCATATCTCGGAAACTATAAGAGATAATGCAATTTGGCAACCGGCAATGTAATTAGCATGCCGAATATTACTTGGAATGTGAATTGGAACGAAATCGCCAATAGATAAGACCATTTTACAATTTGGGAGCAAGTTAGAAGCAGAGCCTAAGGTGTAAATTATCGATAGTCCATATCTCGGAAACTATAAAAGATAATGCAATTTGGCAACCGGCAATGTAATTAGCATGCCGAATATTACTTGGAATGTGAATTGGAACGAAATCGCCAATAGATAAGACCATTTTACAATTTGGGCCCAAGTTAGAAGCAGAGCCTATGGTGTAAATTATCGATAGTCCATATCTCGGAAACTGTAAGAGATAATGCAATTTGGCAACCGGCAATGTAATTAGCATGCCGAATATTACTTGGAATGTGAATTGGAACGAAATCGCCAATAGTTAAGACCATTTTACAATTTGGGCCCAAGTTAGAAGCAGAGCCTAAGGTGTAAATTATCGATAGTCCATATCTCGGAAACTATAAGAGATAATGCAATTTGGCAACCGGCAATGTAATTAGCATGCCGAATATTACTTGGAATGTGAATTGGAACGAAATCGCCAATAGATAAGACCATTTTACAATTTGGGCCCAAGTTAGAAGCAGAGCCTAAGGTGTAAATTATCGATAGTCCATATCTCGGAAACTATAAGAGATAATGCAATTTCGCAACCGGCAATGTAATTAGCATGCCGAATATTACTTGGAGTGTGAATTGGAACGAAATCGCCAATAGATAAGACCATTTTACAATTTGGGCCCAAGTTAGAAGCAGAGCCTAAGGTGTAAATTATCGATAGTCCATATCTCGGAAACTATAAGAGATAATGCAATTTGGCAACCGGCAATGTAATTAGCATGCCGAATATTACTTGGAATGTGAATTGGAACGGAATCGCCAATAGATAAGACCATTTTACAATTTGGGCCCAAGTTAGAAGCAGAGCCTAAGGTGTAAATTATCGATAGTCCATATCTCGGAAACTATAAGAGATAATGCAATTTGGCAACCGTCAATGTAATTAGCATGCCGAATATTACTTGGAATGTGAATTGCAACGAAATCGCCAATAGATAAGACCATTTTACAATTTGGGCCCAAGTTAGAAGCAGAGCCTAAGGTGTAAATTATCGATAGTCCATATCTCGGAAACTATAAGAGATAATGCAATTTGGCAACCGGCAATGTAATTAGCATGCCGAATATTACCTGGAATGTGAATTGGAACGAAATCGCCAATAGATAAGACCATTTTACAATTTGGGCCCAAGTTAGAAGCAGAGCCTAAGGTGTAAATTATTGATAGTCCATATCTCGGAAACTATAAGAGATAATGCAATTTCGCAACCGGCAATGTAATTAGCATGCCGAAAATCACTTGGAATGTGAATTGGGACGAAATCGCCAATAGATAAGACCATTTTACAATTTGGGCCCAAGTTAGAAGCAGAGCCTAAGGTGTAAATTATCGATAGTCCATATCTCGGAAACTATAAGAGATAATGCAATTTGGCAACCGGCAATGTAATTAGCATGCCGAATATTACTTGGAATGTGAATTGGGACGAAATCGCCAATAGATAAGACCATTTTACAATTTGGGCCCAAGTTAGAAGCAGAGCCTAAGGTGTAAATTATCGATAGTCCATATCTCGGAATCTATAAGAGATAATGCAATTTGGCAACCGGCAATGTAATTAGCATGCCGAATATTACTTGGAATGTGAATTGGAACGAAATCGCCAATAGGTAAGACCATTTTACAATTTGGGCCCAAGTTAGAAGCAGAGCCTAAGGTGTAAATTATCGATAGTCCATATCTCGGAAACTATAAGAGATAATTCAATTTGGCAACCGGCAATGTAATTAGCATGCCGAATATTACTTGGAATGTGAATTGGAACGAAATCGCCAATAGATAAGACCATTTTACAATTTGGGCCCAAGTTAGAAGCAGAGCCTAAGGTGTAAATTATCGATAGTCCATATCTCGGAAACTATAAGAGATAATGCAATTTGGCAACCGGCAATGTAATTAGCATGCCGAATATTACTTGGAATGTGAATTGGAACGAAATCGCCAATAGATAAGACCATTTTACAATTTGGGCCCAAGTTAGAAGCAGAGCCTAAGGTGTAAATTATCGATAGTCCATATCTCGGAAACTATAAGAGATAATGCAATTTGGCAACCGGCAATGTAATTAGCATGCCGAATATTCCTTGGAATGTGAATTGGAACGAAATCGCCAATAGATAAGACCATTTTACAATTTGGGCCCAAGTTAGAAGCAGAGCCTATGGTGTAAATTATCGATAGTCCATATCTCGGAAACTATAAGAGATAATGCAATTTGGCAACCGGCAATGTAATTAGCATGCCGAATATTACTTGGAATGTGAATTGGAACGAAATCGCCAATAGATAAGACCATTTTACAATTTGGGCCCAAGTTAGAAGCAGAGCCTAAGGTGTAAATTATCGATAGTCCATATCTCGGAAACTATAAGAGATAATGCAATTTGGCAACCGGCAATGTAATTAGCATGCCGAATATTACTTGGAATGTGAATTGGAACGAAATCGCCAATAGATAAGACCATTTTACAATTTGGGCCCAAGTTAGAAGCAGAGCCTATGGTGTAAATTATCGATAGTCCATATCTCGGAAACTATAAGAGATAATGCAATTTGGCAACCGGCAATGTAATTAGCATGCCGAATATTACTTGGAATGTGAATTGGAACGAAATCGCCAATAGATAAGACCATTTTACAATTTGGGAGCAAGTTAGAAGCAGAGCCTAAGGTGTAAATTATCGATAGTCCATATCTCGGAAACTATAAGAGATAATGCAATTTGGCAACCGGCAATGTAATTAGCATGCCGAATTTTACTTGGAATGTGAATTGGAACGAAATCGCCACTAAATAAGACCATTTTACAATTTGGGCCCAAGTTAGAAGCAGAGCCTAAGGTGTAAATTATTGATAGTCCATATCTCGGAAACTATAAGAGATAATGCAATTTCGCAACCGGCAATGTAATTAGCATGCCGAATATCACTTGGAATGTGAATTGGGACGAAATCGCCAATAGATAAGACCATTTTACAATTTGGGCCCAAGTTAGAAGCAGAGCCTAAGGTGTAAATTATCGATAGTCCATATCTCGGAAACTATTAGAGATAATGCAATTTGGCAACCGGCAATGTAATTAGCTTGCCGAATATTACTTGGAATGTGAATTGGAACGAAATCGCCAATAGATAAGACCATTTTACAATTTGGGCCCAAGTTAGAAGCAGAGCCTAAGGTGTAAATTATCGATAGTCCATATCTCGGAAACTATAAGAGATAATGCAATTTGGCAACCGGCAATGTAATTAGCATGCCGAATATTACTTGGAATGTGAATTGGGACGAAATCGCCAATAGATAAGACCATTTTACAATTTGGGCCCAAGTTAGAAGCAGAGCCTAAGGTGTAAATTATCGATAGTCCATATCTCGGAATCTATAAGAGATAATGCAATTTGGCAACCGGCAATGTAATTAGCATGCCGAATATTACTTGGAATGTGAATTGGAACGAAATCGCCAATAGGTAAGACCATTTTACAATTTGGGCCCAAGTTAGAAGCAGAGCCTAAGGTGTAAATTATCGATAGTCCATATCTCGGAAACTATAAGAGATAATGCAATTTGGCAACCGGCAATGTAATTAGCATGCCGAATATTACTTGGAATGTGAATTGGAACGAAATCGCCAATAGATAAGACCATTTTACAATTTGGGCCCAAGTTAGAAGCAGAGCCTAAGGTGTAAATTATCGATAGTCCATATCTCGGAAACTATAAGAGATAATGCAATTTCGCAACCGGCAATGTAATTAGCATGCCGAATATCACTTGGAATGTGAATTGGGACGAAATCGCCAATAGATAAGACCATTTTACAATTTGGGCCCAAGTTAGAAGCAGAGCCTAAGGTGTAAATTATCGATAGTCCATATCTCGGAAACTATAAGAGATAATGCAATTTCGCAACCGGCAATGTAATTAGCATGTCGAATATTACTTGGAGTGTGAATTGGAACGAAATCGCCAATAGATAAGACCATTTTACAATTTAGGCCCAAGTTAGAAGCAGAGCCTAAGGTGTAAATTATCGATAGTCCATATCTCGGAAACTATAAGAGATAATGCAATTTGGCAACCGGCAATGTAATTAGCATGCCGAATATTACTTGGAATGTGAATTGGAACGAAATCGCCAATAGATAAGACCATTTTACAATTTGGGCCCAAGTTAGAAGCAGAGCCTAAGGTGTAAATTATCGATAGTCCATATCTCGGAAACTATAAGAGATAATGCAATTTGGCAACCGTCAATGTAATTAGCATGCCGAATATTACTTGGAATGTGAATTGCAACGAAATCGCCAATAGATAAGACCATTTTACAATTTGGGCCCAAGTTAGAAGCAGAGCCTAAGGTGTAAATTATCGATAGTCCATATCTCGGAAACTATAAGAGATAATGCAATTTGGCAACCGGCAATGTAATTAGCATGCCGAATATTACCTGGAATGTGAATTGGAACGAAATCGCCAATAGATAAGACCATTTTACAATTTGGGCCCAAGTTAGAAGCAGAGCCTAAGGTGTAAATTATTGATAGTCCATATCTCGGAAACTATAAGAGATAATGCAATTTCGCAACCGGCAATGTAATTAGCATGCCGAAAATTACTTGGAATGTGAATTGGGACGAAATCGCCAATAGATAAGACCATTTTATAATTTGGGCCCAAGTTAGAAGCAGAGCCTAAGGTGTAAATTATCGATAGTCCATATCTCGGAAACTATAAGAGATAATGCAATTTGGCAACCGGTAATGTAATTAGCATGCCGAATATTACTTGGAATGTGAATTGGGACGAAATCGCCAATAGATAAGACCATTTTACAATTTGGGCCCAAGTTAGAAGCAGAGCCTAAGGTGTAAATTATCGATAGTCCATATCTCGGAATCTATAAGAGATAATGCAATTTGGCAACCGGCAATGTAATTAGCATGCCGAATATTACTTGGAATGTGAATTGGAACGAAATCGCCAATAGGTAAGACCATTTTACAATTTGGGCCCAAGTTAGAAGCAGAGCCTAAGGTGTAAATTATCGATAGTCCATATCTCGGAAACTATAAGAGATAATTCAATTTGGCAACCGGCAATGTAATTAGCATGCCAAATATTACTTGGAATGTGAATTGGAACGAAATCGCCAATAGATAAGACCATTTTACAATTTAGGCCCAAGTTAGAAGCAGAGCCTAAGGTGTAAATTATCGATAGTCCATATCTCGGAAACTATAAGAGATAATGCAATTTGGCAACCAGCAATGTAATTAGCATGCCGAATATTACTTGGAATGTGAATTGGAACGAAATCGCCAATAGATAAGACCATTTTACAATTTGAGCCCAAGTTAGAAGCAGAGCCTAAGGTGTAAATTATCGATAGTCCATATCTCGGAAACTATAAGAGATAATGCAATTTGGCAACCGGCAATGTAATTAGCATGCCGAATATTCCTTGGAATGTGAATTGGAACGAAATCGCCAATAGATAAGACCATTTTACAATTTGGGCCCAAGTTAGAAGCAGAGCCTATGGTGTAAATTATCGATAGTCCATATCTCGGAAACTATAAGAGATAATGCAATTTGGCAACCGGCAATATAATTAGCATGCCGAATATTACTTGGAATGTGAATTGGAACGAAATCGCCAATAGATAAGACCATTTTACAATTTGGGAGCAAGTTAGAAGCAGAGCCTAAGGTGTAAATTATCGATAGTCCATATCTCGGAAACTATAAGAGATAATGCAATTTGGCAACCGGCAATGTAATTAGCATGCCGAATTTTACTTGGAATGTGAATTGGAACGAAATCGCCACTAAATAAGACCATTTTACAATTTGGGCCCAAGTTAGAAGCAGAGCCTAAGGTGTAAATTATTGATAGTCCATATCTCGGAAACTATAAGAGATAATGCAATTTCGCAACCGGCAATGTAATTAGCATGCCGAATATCACTTGGAATGTGAATTGGGACGAAATCGCCAATAGATAAGACCATTTTACAATTTGGGCCCAAGTTAGAAGCAGAGCCTAAGGTGTAAATTATCAATAGTCCATATCTCGGAAACTATTAGAGATAATGCAATTTGGCAACCGGCAATGTAATTAGCTTGCCGAATATTACTTGGAATGTGAATTGGAACGAAATCGCCAATAGATAAGACCATTTTACAATTTGGGCCCAAGTTAGAAGCAGAGCCTAAGGTGTAAATTATCGATAGTCCATATCTCGGAAACTATAAGAGATAATGCAATTTGGCAACCGGCAATGTAATTAGCATGCCGAATATTACTTGGAATGTGAATTGCAACGAAATCGCCAATAGATAAGACCATTTTACAATTTGGGCCCAAGTTAAAAGCAGAGCCTAAGGTGTAAATTATCGATAGTCCATATCTCGGAAACTATAAGAGATAATGCAATTTGGCAACCGGCAATGTAATTAGCATGCCGAATATTACTTGGAATGTGAATTGGAACGAAATCGCCAATAGATAAGACCATTTTACAACCGGCAATGTAATTAGCATGCCGAATATTACTTGGAATGTGAATTGGAACGAAATCGCCAATAGGTAAGACCATTTTACAATTTGGGCCCAAGTTAGAAGCAGAGCCTAAGGTGTAAATTATCGATAGTCCATATCTCGGAAACTATAAGAGATAATGCAATTTGGCAACCGGCAATGTAATTAGCATGCCGAATATTACTTGGAATGTGAATTGGAACGAAATCGCCAATAGATAAGACCATTTTACAATTTGGGCCCAAGTTAGAAGCAGAGCCTAAGGTGTAAATTATCGATAGTCCATATCTCGGAAACTATAAGAGATAATGCAATTTGGCAACCGGCAATGTAATTAGCATGCCGAATATTACTTGGAATGTGAATTGGAACGAAATCGCCAATAGATAAGACCATTTTACAATTTGGGCCCAAGTTAGAAGCAGAGCCTAAGGTGTAAATTATCGATAGTCCATATCTCGGAAACTATAAGAGATAATGCAATTTGGCAACCGGCAATGTAATTAGCATGCCGAATATTCCTTGGAATGTGAATTGGAACGAAATCGCCAATAGATAAGACCATTTTACAATTTGGGCCCAAGTTAGAAGCAGAGCCTATGGTGTAAATTATCGATAGTCCATATCTCGGAAACTATAAGAGATAATGCAATTTGGCAACCGGCAATATAATTAGCATGCCGAATATTACTTGGAATGTGAATTGGAACGAAATCGCCAATAGATAAGACCATTTTACAATTTGGGCCCAAGTTAGAAGCAGAGCCTAAGGTGTAAATTATCGATAGTCCATATCTCGGAAACTATAAGAGATAATGCAATTTGGCAACCGGCAATGTAATTAGCATGCCGAATATTACTTGGAATGTGAATTGGAACGAAATCGCCAATAGATAAGACCATTTTACAATTTGGGCCCAAGTTAGAAGCAGAGCCTAAGGTGTAAATTATCGATAGTCCATATCTCGGAAACTATAAGAGATAATGCAATTTGGCAACCGGCAATGTAATTAGCATGCCGAATATTACTTGGAATGTGAATTGGAACGAAATCGCCAATAGGTAAGACCATTTTACAATTTGGGCCCAAGTTAGAAGCAGAGCCTAAGGTTTAAATTATCGATAGTCCATATCTCGGAAACTATAAGAGATAATTCAATTTGGCAACCGGCAATGTAATTAGCATGCCGAATATTACTTGGAATGTGAATTGGAACGAAATCGCCAATAGATAAGACCATTTTACAATTTGGGCCCAAGTTAGAAGCAGAGCCTAAGGTGTAAATTATCGATAGTCCATATCTCGGAAACTATAAGAGATAATGCAATTTGGCAACCGGCAATGTAATTAGCATGCCGAATATTACTTGGAATGTGAATTGGAACGAAATCGCCAATAGATAAGACCATTTTACAATTTGGGAGCAAGTTAGAAGCAGAGCCTAAGGTGTAAATTATCGATAGTCCATATCTCGGAAACTATAAAAGATAATGCAATTTGGCAACCGGCAATGTAATTAGCATGCCGAATATTACTTGGAATGTGAATTGGAACGAAATCGCCAATAGATAAGACCATTTTACAATTTGGGCCCAAGTTAGAAGCAGAGCCTATGGTGTAAATTATCGATAGTCCATATCTCGGAAACTGTAAGAGATAATGCAATTTGGCAACCGGCAATGTAATTAGCATGCCGAATATTACTTGGAATGTGAATTGGAACGAAATCGCCAATAGTTAAGACCATTTTACAATTTGGGCCCAAGTTAGAAGCAGAGCCTAAGGTGTAAATTATCGATAGTCCATATCTCGGAAACTATAAGAGATAATGCAATTTGGCAACCGGCAATGTAATTAGCATGCCGAATATTACTTGGAATGTGAATTGGAACGAAATCGCCAATAGATAAGACCATTTTACAATTTGGGCCCAAGTTAGAAGCAGAGCCTAAGGTGTAAATTATCGATAGTCCATATCTCGGAAACTATAAGAGATAATGCAATTTGGCAACCGGCAATGTAATTAGCATGCCGAATATTACTTGGAATGTGAATTGGAACGAAATCGCCAATAGATAAGACCATTTTACAAATTGGGCCCAAGTTAGAAGCAGAGCCTAAGGTGTAAATTATTGATAGTCCATATCTCGGAAACTATAAGAGATAATACAATTTCGCAACCGGCAATGTAATTAGCATGAAGAATATCACTTGGAATGTGAATTGGGACGAAATCGCCAATAGATAAGACCATTTTACAATTTGGGCCCAAGTTAGAAGCAGAGCCTAAGGTGTAAATTATCGATAGTCCATATCTCGGAAACTATAAGAGATAATGCAATTTGGCAACCGGCAATGTAATTAGCATGCCGAATATTACTTGGAATGTGAATTGGAACGAAATCGCCAATAGATAAGACCATTTTACAATTTGGGCCCAAGTTAGAAGCAGAGCCTAAGGTGTAAATTATCGATAGACCATATCTCGGAAACTATAAGAGATAATGCAATTTGGCAACCGGCAATGTAATTAGCATGCCGAATATTACTTGGAATGTGAATTGGAACGAAATCGCCAATAGATAAGACCATTTTACAATTTGGGCCCAAGTTAGAAGCAGAGCCTAAGGTGTAAATTATCGATAGTCCATATCTCGGAAACTATAAGAGATAATGCAATTTCGCAACCGGCAATGTAATTAGCATGCCGAATATTACTTGGAGTGTGAATTGGAACGAAATCGCCAATAGATAAGACCATTTTACAATTTGGGCCCAAGTTAGAAGCAGAGCCTAAGGTGTAAATTATCGATAGTCCATATCTCGGAAACTATAAGAGATAATGCAATTTGGCAACCGGCAATGTAATTAGCATGCCGAATATTACTTGGAATGTGAATTGGAACGGAATCGCCAATAGATAAGACCATTTTACAATTTGGGCCCAAGTTAGAAGCAGAGCCTAAGGTGTAAATTATCGATAGTCCATATCTCGGAAACTATAAGAGATAATGCAATTTGGCAACCGTCAATGTAATTAGCATGCCGAATATTACTTGGAATGTGAATTGCAACGAAATCGCCAATAGATAAGACCATTTTACAATTTGGGCCCAAGTTAGAAGCAGAGCCTAAGGTGTAAATTATCGATAGTCCATATCTCGGAAACTATAAGAGATAATGCAATTTGGCAACCGGCAATGTAATTAGCATGCCGAATATTACCTGGAATGTGAATTGGAACGAAATCGCCAATAGATAAGACCATTTTACAATTTGGGCCCAAGTTAGAAGCAGAGCCTAAGGTGTAAATTATTGATAGTCCATATCTCGGAAACTATAAGAGATAATGCAATTTCGCAACCGGCAATGTAATTAGCATGCCGAAAATCACTTGGAATGTGAATTGGGACGAAATCGCCAATAGATAAGACCATTTTACAATTTGGGCCCAAGTTAGAAGCAGAGCCTAAGGTGTAAATTATCGATAGTCCATATCTCGGAAACTATAAGAGATAATGCAATTTGGCAACCGGCAATGTAATTAGCATGCCGAATATTACTTGGATTGTGAATTGGGACGAAATCGCCAATAGATAAGACCATTTTACAATTTGGGCCCAAGTTAGAAGCAGAGCCTAAGGTGTAAATTATCGATAGTCCATATCTCGGAATCTATAAGAGATAATGCAATTTGGCAACCGGCAATGTAATTAGCATGCCGAATATTACTTGGAATGTGAATTGGAACGAAATCGCCAATAGGTAAGACCATTTTACAATTTGGGCCCAAGTTAGAAGCAGAGCCTAAGGTGTAAATTATCGATAGTCCATATCTCGGAAACTATAAGAGATAATTCAATTTGGCAACCGGCAATGTAATTAGCATGCCGAATATTACTTGGAATGTGAATTGGAACGAAATCGCCAATAGATAAGACCATTTTACAATTTGGGCCCAAGTTAGAAGCAGAGCCTAAGGTGTAAATTATCGATAGTCCATATCTCGGAAACTATAAGAGATAATGCAATTTGGCAACCGGCAATGTAATTAGCATGCCGAATATTACTTGGAATGTGAATTGGAACGAAATCGCCAATAGATAAGACCATTTTACAATTTGGGCCCAAGTTAGAAGCAGAGCCTAAGGTGTAAATTATCGATAGTCCATATCTCGGAAACTATAAGAGATAATGCAATTTGGCAACCGGCAATGTAATTAGCATGCCGAATATTCCTTGGAATGTGAATTGGAACGAAATCGCCAATAGATAAGACCATTTTACAATTTGGGCCCAAGTTAGAAGCAGAGCCTATGGTGTAAATTATCGATAGTCCATATCTCGGAAACTATAAGAGATAATGCAATTTGGCAACCGGCAATGTAATTAGCATGCCGAATATTACTTGGAATGTGAATTGGAACGAAATCGCCAATAGATAAGACCATTTTACAATTTGGGCCCAAGTTAGAAGCAGAGCCTAAGGTGTAAATTATCGATAGTCCATATCTCGGAAACTATAAGAGATAATGCAATTTGGCAACCGGCAATGTAATTAGCATGCCGAATATTACTTGGAATGTGAATTGGAACGAAATCGCCAATAGATAAGACCATTTTACAATTTGGGCCCAAGTTAGAAGCAGAGCCTAAGGTGTAAATTATCGATAGTCCATATCTCGGAAACTATAAGAGATAATGCAATTTGGCAACCGGCAATGTAATTAGCATGCCGAATATTACTTGGAATGTGAATTGGAACGAAATCGCCAATAGGTAAGACCATTTTACAATTTGGGCCCAAGTTAGAAGCAGAGCCTAAGGTTTAAATTATCGATAGTCCATATCTCGGAAACTATAAGAGATAATTCAATTTGGCAACCGGCAATGTAATTAGCATGCCGAATATTACTTGGAATGTGAATTG